>NC_092722.1:55516889-55851065 GCF_047496885.1 Scyliorhinus torazame | reverse complement strand
CCATGCTGTCTTCTGTTGCAGCTACTGCCCAAACCTTCTCTATCTTTTTGTTTCTGTCCTTACAAACACTTTTAGCCCTTCTCTCCATGCACCGAAGTGGGAATTCAGTAAACATCCGTTTACAGAACACTAACATCCGTTTTACAATTCAAGTCTGGTAGAAAAACGGGGGAAAGGTCCAAACGTCCGACCAGAGCGGGAGCCACCAAATGTGCGGCTTACTCCTTCATAGCCGCCACCGGAAGTCTACAGTTCATTCCTTCATATGAAACTCACTTTGATATCTGTTCATTAGAACAATAGTTTGCTTATATTGTCAGCAAAAATGTTGTTTTTATCTCCAATTAGTTTGTGGATGCGTCAGGCTTTTGTGCTTCTGTTTAAGTTATGTGTTTTGTCATGACCTAAGGTTATGAGTACTGAAATCCTTATTTTAAAATGGGTATTAAAACTGGGCTTTAATATTTACATTAAAATAGCCTTTTTACCTATCTGAAAATAGTTGATTACCTTCAGTGACCCCAGTGGAATCCAAACTGAATAACCAGTGAACAGGTTATTGCTAAGCAAGTTCCACGTGATGACCCCTTCCATCACTCTTTGTTAATGCTTTAAAGTAGACTGATGAGGTGGTAATTGGCTGGTAGCTGGGCAATTTTTCTCATTGCCAGGTAGATACCAAACTTGTAGATGTACTGGAACAACTTGGGCTAAGGGCGCGGCAGTTTGTGGAGCATGAGCCTTCAGTACTATTGCCAGAATATTGTCAGGGCCCATAACCTTTACAGCATCCAGTGCCTTCAGCCGTTTTTTGGTATCACGTGAAGTGGATCAAATTGGCTAAAGACTAGCATCTGTGATGCAAGAGACTTCCAGAGGAGGTCGAGGTAGATCATTGAGGATGGGGATATTTGTGGAGCCTTCTCCTCCTGTTAATTGTTCATTTTATTCACCACCATTCATGATTGAATGTCAAAATTCGATCTGATCCATTGGTTGTGGAATTGCTTAGCTCTGTCTATTGCAAACTGCTTTTGCTTGCCACGCAAGTTGCCACGCAGGTTGTCCGGTTTTGTAACTTCACCAGGTTGGCACCTCATTTTTAGGTACGCCTGGTGCTGCTCCTAGCATGCTCTCCTACACTCTTCATTGAAGAGTGATTCGAAAATTATATAATTTATTAAAATAAGTATAAAGCTATGTATTTGTAAAGTTTTGTATACTACAATGTTCATACATTTAGTTATTAAAGTGGATCACAGATTTCTTTAACTTACTTTCAGATTTTTATACCCAATTATATACTGCTTTAATAAAAATGTACCTTTGATTGTTCCCCAGCATAGGTAACATGCATTCCTCATGTGTGGATGGTACTGTTAGCCTTTTACCCATGCTCGGAAAGGCTGCATCTTCGTTGTGTGTGAGATCTGACTTTCTCAATGAGAATAGGGTGATGCCCATCATATATACAAGATTTCTATTGCAGTGTTTTCCAGTCATCTTGCACACTCTTTTCCTTGTTGCCGCACTCTTAATGGCTTTTACTTGTGAAGGATAAACCACAGATTATGTAAATATATATAAAAAGCCGGAGTGGAATGACATGCTTCTCTTGCACACCTGGGCATAGAATTTACAGTGCAGAAGGAGGCCATTTGGCCCATCGAGTCCGCACCGGAAAGACCAACCCACCTACGCCCACACCTCTACCTTATCCCCACAATCCAGTAACCCCACCCAACCTTTTTGAACACTATGGGCAATATAGTATGGCCAATCCACCTAATGTGCACATCTTTGGACTGGGAGGAAACCGGAGCACCCAGACGAAACGCACGCAGACATGGAGCGAACAGGCAGACCCTGCACAGACAGTGACCCAAGCCAGTGTCCCAAGCTGGGAATCGTACCTGGGACCCTGGAGCTGTGCAGCAACTGTGCTACCTACTGTGCTACCCACTGTGCTACCATGCTGATCAACTGAACTTTCTTTTCCATTTAGAATACCATCACCTGGAAGCTCCCCTCCAAGCCACACACCATCCTGACTTGGAAATATATTGGCTGTTCCTTCACTGTTGCTGGAACAAAATCCTGGAATTCCCTCCCTTGCAACACTGTGGGTGTGCCTACACTGCACGGATCGCAGCAGTTCAAGGAGGCAGCACATACCACCTCTCAAGGGCAATTAGGGATGGGCAATAATAAAACTGCTGGCCTCCCAGCAAATATTTTGTATCTGACTTCACAGAACAAACAGAAAGCATCCCAAGAATAAGTAGAAAATAAAGAAGTAATAGGAAGGTAGGAACATCGCTAGAGAAAAGTACCAGGAACACCAATATATCAGGATTTTGTATGGCTTGGAGGGGGAACTTGCATATGGTGGTCCCCATGCATTTGCTGCCCTTGTCCTTCTAAGTCATAGAGGCCACGTGTTTGGATGGTGCTGTTGAAGGAACATGGTGAATTCGATACCACTGTGCATCGGTGGTGGAGAGACTGAATGTTTAATGTGGTGAATGGAATGCCAATCAAGCGGGCTGTTTTGCCCTGGATGGTGTCGAGCCTCTTGAGTGTTTTTGGAGCTGCACTCATTCAGGCAAGTGTGGAGTTTTCCATCACACTCCTGACTTGTGCCTTGTAGATGGTGGACAGTGTTGTCTGTAAAATTAAGATTCTTCGACCAGGGTTTATTATTCAAATGTTTTACCCATGTGCCCTTGTTTGCGAGATGAACAAAGGACAGACACAAGTTTACAATTCAACCCTAGTTTATTTTCAAACACAATAAAAAAGTTATCCCCCCAAATGATCTCAACTAGAATATGCCTCATATTCTTAATACTATCTGTGCCGATCAACTGGATTGAGCTGCAGGTTATTTCTGAATCTTTGCCATCTTGGGCCCTTTTTTTGTACAGGTGGGTCTCTCACACTGCTTCCATCTGTCTTCTGGTCCACCATTGAGTCTTCTCCGCTGCCTTTGCATTGAGTTTTCGCTGGGGAGGGCCGCTGGGTGTCTGGTTCTTATCCCCCTCTTCGCTCCCTTCCAGAAGCTTCTCTGGCTCTCACCCAATGAGGAACAAGGGGGTTGCAGCACCCAATGGAGTTGCTGATTGCAACTCTGCGGGATACCAGAAACTCTCCCCAGAGGTCCATCCTTAGCCTCAGTGTCTGCACGTAAACCTATCCCATATAAGGTGATCTAGGTGCCAGAAAGTCTGGCTTCATCTGGGCAATCCACAACAATCGATCTATTTGAATGGGACCGATTATCTCCTGATGTCTTGATTGCAGGGCAGACCCAGCCTTGTCCTGACTTTCAGTCTCTGTTCAGTACATTCGAACTTGGATGTTAGAATTCCCATCAGGCCAGTCTGTGGTTCTGACTGCGGTTTTAATTTAAAATGTCCACTTCTTAATTTAAAATGACCAATTGTTTGTCAGGCCTAAAATCCAGGCCATTGGCCATTTTACCACAACAAGCTGTGGGGAATCAGGAGGTGAGTTACTCTCCAGGGAATTCCCAGTCTTTGACCTGCACATGTTGCCACAGTATTTTTACGACTAGTGGGTTCGGAAGGTGATTTTGAGGAGCCTTGACGAGTTGAAATTAGGATAGCACAATATGGTTTTTATGGTATAATTAAAAAATATTTTTAATGATATTATTGAATAACCTTGCCGTATCATATTTTCAGTTTAAAATGTTTTTACTCAATGTCTCAACTTTTCTGATGAATGATTTGCCATTTTATGATGCTTTTATTATAAAGGAATAAATATATAATAATCTTGTAATGTTCCTCTGGTGGTTACAAGCAAAGCAGACAGAGGAACACTGATTTGCTATAGAATTTTCTTTCTAAATAAAAATCTGCCCCTTTGAACTTTGTTGGTAATTTTCTGGTATGCTACGGAATGGGGACTGTTCATGCAGTGCAGTACTCTTTTATACCAGCAGATGGTGGCAGAGAATTTTACATGGCATTTTGTGATCAGTCCCCTGCAGTGAACTCAGTAACGTGTTATTCTTCGAAGTACATGTTGAAGATCTTAAAAAAGAAAGAGTTTGCAATGTTATCGAAGGTGTCAAACTAATAGTTTAACATCAACGGCCTTGCGATTGCAGCCAGGCGCAAAGAGGATATTTTGCCAATTTTACAGACTGGAACTTCTGAAGGCTATTTGGATTCCGATGCACTTAATGTTTTTACCACATAGGAGCATCTTAGCTCAGTCGTCTCTTGATGACATTGAGTTCAGTGCTTCAACTTGGGAACAAGGAACAATAGACTACACATAATCCTCAGGTGTATCATTTACATTTTAAAGTATTTAAAGCTTGAATTATCACTGCTTATGAACTAGGCAACATTTATCTATTTAACAAAATACTGTCCTGAATACTGTGTTTTCCATGTTGACATGAATTATTTCTGGTAGCCCAAATGATTTGGAAAATTTCAGAAACCAGCAAGGGATGAGTGAACAAGTAATAAAGCGGCAGAACTTGGACCATGAGAGAAAACCAATGGTAAAAGTTTCACAAGTATATAAAAAGGAAGAGAGAGTCACTAAAAAAAGAGTGGACCCTTCAAGGGTAAGACTGGGGAATTAACAATGGGAAGAAATAGTTTCCTCCGAGTGCTCCAGTTTCCTCCCACAAGTCCCGAAAGACGTGCCTGTTAGGTGAATTGGACTTTCTGAATTCTCCATCTGTGTACCTGAACAGGCGCTCGGAATGTGGCGACTGGGGGATTTTCACAGTAACTTCATTGCAAGGTTAATGTAAGCCTACTTGTGCCAATAATAAAGATTATTATTAAATAAGAGGCAATAGGGAGGGAGAAAAATCACCAGAGAACAGAATGGGGAAAACTAACAAAACTAAAGGCTGTAACACAGTTAGCACTGCTGTTTCACAGTGCCACGGACCTGGGTTCAATTCCAGCCTTGGGTGACTGTGTTGAGTTTGCATTTTCTCCCTGTGTCTGTGTGGGTTACCTCCGGGTGCTTCGGTTTCCTCCCACAGTCCAAAGATGTGCAGGTTAGGTGGATTGGCCACGCTAACATTACCCCTTCGTGTCCGAAGATTAGGTAGGGATACCGGGATAGGGAAGGGGGTGGGCCTAGGTAGGGTGCTCTTTCAGAGGGTCGGTACAGACTCGATAGACTGAATGGTCTCCTTCAGCACTGTAGGGATTCTATGGTTCTAAGGCTTACTAGTCTTACTAAGGCTCACTAAGAGCAGCACGGTAGCATAGTGGTTAGCACAATTGCTTCACAGCTCCAGGGTCCCAGGTTCGATTCCCGGCTTGGGTCACTGTCTGTGCGGAGTCTGCACGTTCTCCCTGTGTGTGCATGGGTTTCTTCCGGGTGCTCTGGTTTCCTCCCACAGTCCAAAGATGTGCAGCTTAGGTGGATTGGCCATGCTAAAATTGCCCTTAGTGTCCAAAATTGCCCTTAGTGTTGGGAGGGGTTACTGGGTTATGGGGATAGGGTGGAGGTGTGGGCTTGGGTAGGGTGCTCTTTGCAAGAGCTGGTGCAGACTCGATGGGCCGAATGGCCTCCTTCTGCACTGTAAATTCTATGGTCTAGTCCCTGGATCCAATGGCCTACATCCTATGGCCTTAAAAAAAAGCAGCTGCAGAGATAATGATGCATTGGTTGTAATCTTCCAAAGTTCTCTAGATTCTGGTCAAGCTCCAATGGATTGGATAATCACAAAAAGTAACACCACTATTCAAGCAAAAAGGAACTGTTGGTCAGTTAGTGTAACAACTGTCATTGGGAAAATGCTAGAATCCATTAATAAGGAGGTAGTAGCAGGGCCTTAGAAAATCATTCTTCAATCAAGCAGAGTCAACATGCTTTGTGAAAGGGATATCGTGCTTGATAAATTCATTAGAATGCTTGTAGAGCAATGTAGATAAAGGGGAGCCAGTTGATGTAATGTACTTATATTTCCAAAAGGCATTTGATAAGGTGCCACATGACAAGTTACTGCATTAGACAAGAGTTAATTGCATTGGGTGAGGTGATACCTTAGCATTGGCTAACTAACAGGAACCAGAGGGCAGAATCTTACGACCTCTCACGAGATCTTCCAGTCCCACCAAAGTCAACGGAGTTATGAACGGCTTGTCAGCACGGTAGCACAGTGGTTAGCACTGTTGCTTCTGTCATGTAAGAGTCCCTTTAAGAAATGAGTGTTTCTCAAATGGAAGCAGTGATGTCAGAGTTTGGGTGGAGCTGGGCTGTCTTTCTGTCTTTCACTTTCATTTTGAGCTGAAAAGCTGCTTTGTGGCTCTGTTTAATTCGTTTTGGATTTGGAGAAGCTGCAGTCACAGCACGATGTGTATGAATCTCTGCAAGCTAAAGAATGTTCATTTGGTGATTCAAAGTGGTATCTGCTCTCAGTAGAGAATTTAAACCTGTTGTCCTTCTGTAAAAAGGGTTTTTGTCTTATGGATGTCTTATTCAGAATTACTGTATTCTTTGGGGGGGGGGTGTATTTGAATTGATGGGTGCTAAGATGGTCACTGTATGTTTATAAAATGTTAACTGGGTTCATACACGAAATATTGTTTTTGTTTAAAAATACTCTTCGTTCTCTGTTGCACCACACCTGTAAAGGGGGCCCTTGTGTTCCCCATAACCAAAATCTATTTAAAGTTGTGGGTCAGGTGAACTCCATAATACACTTTGAGGTTCTCTAAACCCTGGACCATAACACTTCACAGCGCCAGGGATCCGGGTTTGATTCCCGTCTTGGTTCACTGTCTGTGCGGAGTATGCAGGATCAGCAAGTAATTAGGAAGGAAAATTGTATGTTGGCCTTTATTTCAAGTGGGATGGTGTATAAAAGTAAGGAATTCTTACTATAGTTGTACAGGGCATGGGTGAGACTGCAGCTAGAGTACTGTTTAGAGTTTTGGTCTCCTTACTGAAGGAGTGTATACTTGCAGTGGAAGCAGTTAAGAGAAGGTCCACAAAGCAATTTCCTGGGATCAATGAGTTGTCTCATGAGGAAAGGATGAGCAGTTTGTGCCGGTTTAGCTCAGTGGGCTGGACAGCTGGTTTGTGATGCAGAACGAGGCCAGCAGCACGGGTTCAATTCCCGTACCGCTTTCTCAACCTTGTCGCTCACCTGAGGTGCGGTGATCCTCAGGTTAAATCACCACCAGTCAGCTCTCCCCCTCAAAGGGGAAAGCAGCCTATAGTCATCTACACTTATTGAAATTTAGAAGGATGAAAGGTGATCTTTTTGAAACACAGACGATTCTGAGGGGTTTTGACAAGGTAAATGCTGAGAAGATGTTTCCTCTCGTTGGGTGATCGAGAAATGGGAGCCCAGTTTAAAAATGAGGGGTCTCCCATTTAAGAGGAGATGAGGGAGAGTTTAATTTCTCAGAGAGTTATTATACTTTGATAAAGCTCTGATAGAGAGGAAAGGAAAATATCACGGAGACACCATCCTGCATCAATTAAGTGTGCTCCTGGTGTGTTGACCAAAGGAATCCGTCTCCCTCAGATGAGCAGCGTGTCTGCTTGTACATATATTCATTTTCGATTGCTCCAAATTAAACATTAAGAAGTCGTCACTTGACAAGTCTGCAATTAGTATTGAGATGGGTTAAAAACAGTTCAGCAGTGCAACCAAGATTGAGGGGTTGCTGTTGTGGATTGTCCTGTGCTGAGAGGCAGAGTAAACTGGTCCTACATTCCCTGGAATTTGAAAGAACAAGAGGTGATCTCATTGAAACGTACCAAATTCTGTTGGGGTGTGATAGGGTGAACATTGAGAGATTGCATCCGTTGTTCAGGGTGTCGTGAGATATCAGGCCGATCATTTAAGACAAAGATGAGAAATTGCTTCATTCAATGGGTTGTAAATATTTAGAATTCTCTATCCCAGAGGATGGTGGATGCTCCAGCGTTGAATATATTAAGGCTGGGATAGGCAGATTTCTGGTTTGTCAGAAAATTGAGTGGGCGGGAAAATGGGGTTAAGCCTAAGTTAAGCCATGATCGTATTGAATGGTGGAGCAGTTTCGCTGGACCATGTGGTCTACTTCTGGCCCTGTTTCTTATGTACTTGTCTTAAGAATACATGGTAGTCAGCTCCTGTTGCTTGGTCTTTGCTTCCTTGTTGGTTTAGATATTGTAATGTTCTGAATATTTACAATGCATCCCATGCACAAACACTCTCCAGAGCTCACCCAGGGGCGCTGTGGAAGCACGGTCCCTTTCGGGGGGCGGGCTCCACAGACCACATGACCAGCTCGGGGTCAATCACGCGGGAGTTTGTGCGGTGCTCTGGGGCCCGAGGCAGTGTAGACCAGGGATTCGAAGTGTTAAGAACAGTTGTGTTCTGTGCCTGTTGTTTAATTGCCTTTGTCTTTCATCAATAAAGCCTTTTGTTAACTGTTGGAAGCCTCCAGTGTACGTATCGAGCCACCACATTGGCGACAAGGTAAACGTTTTGGTCGCAGCCGACAGTCGTCATGAATCAAGGGGGGAGGGGGTGGAAGGAACAGTTGAGAAAGTAGAGAAGCTCCAGCGAGAGTCAGAATCATTTAAATCGTGAGTGGAAATGCCTATCATTGGGAAATCAATTTGACCAAGGGGTTGAGGATTGGAGTCAGTACATTGCACAGCTTCGGTTTTTTAAATAAACGGCGAACGACATCACAGGCGAGGACAAGCAAAAGGTGATATTTCTGACAGTTTGCAGGCGCCAAACGTACAATTTGATTAGGAATCCCACGTCCCCAGAGGCACCCGACTCAAAGACCTTTGACCAGATAGTGAAATTGGTTAAAGAACATTTCAACCCAAGACCCTCAATTATCCTCCACTGTCATAAGTTTAACTGCAGGGACCGTGAAGAGCCTCGGCCTTCATTACCAGGCTTCACCAGCATACTGCGGTTAATGAGCCACAGCGAAAAACCGCACCGACCTCCTCAGAAGACAAACACGGGACACAACCGACAGAGTACTCTTCGTCGTCCAGTACTTTCCCGGAGTGGAGAAACTACGACATCTTCTTCGCAGCCTTCAACACGTCATCGATGAAGGTGAACATCTTGCCAAGGTCATCCCCACACCCCCATTACTTGCCTTCAAACAACCGCGCAACCTCAAACAAACCATTGTTTGCAGCAAACTACCCAGCCTTCTGAACAACGACCACGACACCACACAACCCTGTCATGGCAATCTCTGCAAGACGTGCCAAATCATCGACATGGATACCACCATTAGACGTGAGAGCACCACCCACCAGGTACGTGGTACATAGTCGTGCGACTCGGCCAACGTTGTCTACCTCATACGCTGCAGGAAAGGATGTCCCGAAGCGTGGTACATTGGCAAGACCATGCAGACGCTGCGACAACGAATGAAAGGACATCGTGCGACAATCACCAGGCAGGAATGTTCCCTTCCAGTCGAGGAACACTTCAGCAGTCAAGGGCATTCAGCCTCTGATCTCCGGCTAAGCGTTCTCCAAGGCGGCCTTCAGGACCCGCGACAACGCAGAATCGGAGAGCAGAAACTTATAGCCAAGTTCCGCACACATGAGTGCGGCCTCAACCGGGACCTGGGATTCATGTCGCATTACATTCATCCCCCACCATCTGGCCTGGGCTTGCGAAATCCTACCAACTGTCCTGGCTTGAGACAATTCACACCTCTTTAACCTGGGGTTACCCCTATCTGTGGATCTGTAAACACTTAATTAACTGCAAATGCTCGCATTCGAAGCATTGTCTGGCATCTTTGAATTTGTCTATATATATGTTTCTGGAATCTACCTCTTCATTCACCTGAGGAAGGAGCAGTGCTCCGAAAGCTAGTGTTTGAAACAAACCTTCTGGACTTTAACCTGGTGTAAGACTTCTTACTTAGGTTTGAAGTGTACTACAGCCAAGCTTTCAACATGCACCGTGGAAATTTTGAAGATCCTTGGGAAGCCAATACCCCAGTGGCCTACAGGGGGCAGGAGGCCATACTACCTTGGGTTGTCGTGGAAGGGCAAAGACCCAGTCTGTTGGGAAGAGACTGGTTACAGAATATTAGGCTCAACCGGCTGGAAATCGTCAAAATATCTAATGACGTCTTCCTAGATGTCTTTTTTTTATATAAATATTTTATTGAAAATTTTTGGTCAACCAACACAGTACATTGTGCATCCTTTACACAATATTATAACAACACAAATAACAATGACCTATTTTATAAACAAACAAAACAAAAAAAAATGAATAAATAATAAATAACAAAAATGAAAACTAACCCTAATTGGCAACTGCCTTATCACAAGTAACACTCTCCAAAAATATAATTTAACAGTCCAATATATAATTATCTGTAGCAACGACCTATACATATTATACAGTATATATTAACAACCCTGAGAGTCCTTCTGGTTCCTCCTCCCCCCCCCCCTCCCCCCCGATCCCGGGCTGCTGCTGCTGCCTTCTTTTTTCCATTCCATCTATCTTTCTGCGAGGTATTCGACGAACGGTTGCCACCGCCTGGTGAACCCTTGAGCCGACCCCCTTAGAACGAACTTAATCCGCTCGAGCTTTATAAACCCTGCCATGTCATTTATCCAGGTCTCCACCCCCGGGGGCTTGGCTTCTTTCCACATTAACAATATCCTGCGCCGGGCTACTAGGGACGCAAAGGCCAAAACATCGGCCTCTTTCGCCTCCTGCACTCCCGGCTCTTGTGCAACCCCAAATATAGCCAACCCCCAGCTTGGTTCGACCCGGACCCCCACTACTTTTGAAAACACCTTTGTCACCCCCATCCAAAACCCCTGTAGTGCCGGGCATGACCAAAACATATGGGTATGATTCGCTGGGCTTCTCGAGCACCTCGCACACCTATCCTCCACCCCAAAAAATTTACTGAGCCGTGCTCCAGTCATATGCGCCCTGTGTAATACCTTAAACTGAATCAGGCTTAGCCTGGCACACGAGGACGACGAGTTTACCCTGCTTAGGGCATCTGCCCACAGCCCCTCCTCGATCTCCTCCCCCAGCTCTTCTTCCCATTTCCCTTTTAGTTCATCTACCATAGTCTCCCCTTCGTCCCTCATTTCCCTATATATATCTGACACCTTACCATCCCCCACCCATGTCTTTGAGATCACTCTGTCCTGCACCTCTTGTGTCGGGAGCTGCGGGAATTCCCTCACCTGTTGCCTCGCAAAAGCCCTCAGTTGCATATACCTGAATGCATTCCCTTGGGGCAACCCATATTTCTCGGTCAGCGCTCCCAGACTCGCGAACTTCCCATCCACAAACAGATCTTTCAGTTGCGTTATTCCTGCTCTTTGCCACATTCCATATACCCCATCCATTCCCCCCGGGGCAAACCTATGGTTGTTTCTTATCGGGGACCCCCCCAAGGCTCCAGTCTTTCCCCTATGCCGTCTCCATTGTCCCCAAATCTTCAGTGTAGCCACCACCACCGGGCTTGTGGTGTAGTTCCTCGGTGAGAACGGCAATGGGGCTGTCACCATAGCCTGTAGGCTAGTCCCCCTACAGGACGCCCTCTCCAATCTCTTCCACGCCGCTCCCTCCTCCTCTCCCATCCACTTACTCACCATTGAAATATTAGCGGCCCAATAATACACACTTAGGCTCGGTAGTGCCAGCCCCCCCCTATCCCCGCTACGCTGTAAGAATCCCTTCCTCACTCTCGGGGTCTTCCCGGCCCACACAAAACCCATGATGCTCTTTTCAATCCTTTTAAAAAAAGCCTTCGTGATCACCACCGGGAGGCACTGAAACACAAAGAGGAATCTCGGGAGGACCACCATCTTAACCGCCTGCACCCTCCCGGCCAGTGACAGGGATACCATATCCCATCTCTTGAAATCCTCCTCCATTTGTTCCACCAACCGCGTTAAATTTAACCTATGCAATGTGCCCCAATTCTTGGCTATCTGGATCCCCAGGTAACGAAAGTCCCTTGTTACCTTCCTCAACGGTAGGTCCTCTATTTCTCTACTCTGCTCCCCTGGATGCACCACAAACAACTCACTTTTCCCCATGTTCAAAAATCCCCAAACTCCCCAAGTATCCGCATTATTTCTGGCATCCCCTCCGCCGGGTCTGCCACGTATAGTAGCAAATCGTCCGCATACAAAGATACCCGGTGTTCTTCTCCTCCTCTAAGTACTCCCCTCCACTTCTTGGAACCCCTCAACGCTATCGCCAGGGGCTCAATCGCCAGTGCAAACAATAATGGGGACAGAGGGCATCCCTGCCTTGTCCCTCTATGGAGCCGAAAATATGCAGATCCCCGTCCATTCGTGACCACGCTCGCCATCGGGGCCCTATACAACAGCTGCACCCATCTAACATACCCCTCTCCAAAACCAAATCTCCTCAACACCTCCCACAAATAATCCCACTCCACTCTATCAAATGCTTTCTCGGCATCCATCGCCACTACTATCTCCGTTTCCCCCTCTGGTGGGGCCATCATCATTACCCCTAACAACCTCCGTATATTCGTGTTCAGCTGTCTCCCCTTCACAAACCCAGTTTGGTCCTCGTGGACCACCCCCGGGACACATTCCTCTATTCTCATTGCCATTACCTTGGCCAGGATCTTGGCATCTACATTTAGGAGGGAAATAGGTCAATGCGGGTCCTTTTCCTTCTTTAAGAGAAGCGATATCGTTGCTTCAGACATAGTCGGGGGCAGTTGTCCCCTTTCCTTTGCCTCATTAAAGGTCCTCGTCAATACCGGGGCGAGCAAGTCCACATATTTTCTATAGAATTCGACTGGGAATCCATCCGGTCCCGGGGCCTTTCCCGCCTGCATGCTCCTAATTCCTTTCACCACTTCCTCTACCTCGATCTGTGCTCCCAGTCCCACCCTTTCCTGCCCTTCCACCTTGGGAAATTCCAGCCGATCCAAGAAGCCCATCATTCTCTCCCTCCCATCCGGGGGTTGAGCTTCGTATAATTTTTTATAAAATGTCTTGAACACTCCATTCACTCTCTCCGCTCCCCGCTCCATCTCTCCTTCCTCATCCCTCACTCCCCCTATTTCCCTCGCTGCTCCCCTTTTCCTCAATTGGTGTGCCAGCAACCTGCTCGCCTTCTCCCCATATTCGTACTGTACACCCTGTGCCTTCCTCCATTGTGCCTCTGCAGTGCCTGTAGTCAGCAAGTCAAATTCTACATGTAGCCTTTGCCTTTCCCTGTACAGTCCCTCCTCCGGTGCTTCCGCATATTGTCTGTCCACCCTCAAAAGTTCTTGCAGCAACCGCTCCCGTTCCTTACTCTCCTGCTTCCCTTTATGTGCCCTTATTGATATCAGCTCCCCTCTAACCACCGCCTTCAACGCCTCCCAGACCACTCCCACCTGGACCTCCCATTATCATTGAGTTCCAAGTACTTTTCAATGCACCCCCTCACCCTTAGACACCCCCCCTCATCTGCCATTAGTCCCATGTCCATTCTCCAGGGTGGGCGCCCTCCTGTTTCCTCCCCTATCTCCAAGTCTACCCAGTGTGGAGCGTGATCCGAAATGGCTATAGCCGTATACTCCGTTCCCCTCACCTTCGGGATCAACGCCCTTCCCAGCACAAAAAGTCTATTCGCGAGTAGACTTTATGGACATAGGAGAAAAACGAGAACTCCTTACTCCTAGGTCTGCTAAATCTCCACGGGTCTACACCTCCCATCTGCTCCATAAAATCTTTAAGTACCTTGGCTGCTGCCGGCCTCCTTCCAGTCCTGGACTTCGACCTATCCAGCCCTGGTTCCAACACCGTATTAAAATCTCCCCCCATTATCAGCTTTCCCATCTCTAGGTCCGGAATGCGTCCTAGCATCCGCCTCATAAAATTGGCATCATCCCAGTTCGGGGCATATACGTTTACCAAAACCACCGTCTCCCCCTGTAATTAGCCACTCACCATCACGTATCTGCCCCCGTTATCCGCCACTATAGTCTTTGCCTCGAACATTACCCGCTTCCCCACTAATATAGCCACCCCCCTGTTTTTCGCATCTAGCCCCGAATGGAACACCTGCCCCACCCATCCTTTGCGTAGCCTAACCTGGTCTATCAGTTTCAGGTGCGTTTCCTGTAACATAACCACATCTGCCTTAAGTTTCTTAAGGTGTGCGAGTACCCGTGCCCTCTTTATCGGCCCGTTCAGCCTCTCACGTTCCCCGTGATCAGCCGGGTTGGGGGGCTTCCTACCCCCCCCCCCTTGTCGATTAACCATCCCCTTTTTCCAGCTCCTCACCCGGTTCCCACGCAGCTGTATCTCCCCCAGGCGGTGCCCCCCCGCCCATCCCCTCCCATACCAGCTCCCCCCTCTCCCCAGCAGCAGCAGACCAGTAATTCCCCCCCCCCCCGCTAGATCCCCCGCTAGCGTAATTACTCCCCCCATGTTGCTCCCAGAAGTCAGCAAACTCTGGCCGACCTCGGCTTCCCCCCGTGACCTCGGCTCGCACCGTGTGACGCCCCCTCCTTCCTGCTTCTCTATTCCCGCCATGATTATCATAGCGCGGGAACCAAGCCCGCGCTTCTCCCTTGGCCCCGCCCCCACTGGCCAACGCCCCATCTCCTCCACCTCCCCTCCTCCCCCCATCACCACCTGTGGAAGAGAGAAAAGTTACCACATCGCAGGATTAGTACATAAAACTCCTCTTTCCCCCCTTTTTAACCCCCCTCTTCGCCCCCCACATTCGCCCCACCACTTTGTTCAAACGTTCTTTTTAATAGCCCGCTCATTCCAGTTTTTCTTCTACAATAAAAGTCCACGCTTCATCCGCCGTCTCAAAGTAGTGGTGCCTCCCTCGACATGTGACCCACAGTCTTGCCGGTTGCAGCATTCCAAATTTTATCTTCCTTTTATGAAGCACTGCCTTGGCCCGATTAAAGCTCGCCCTCCTTCTCGCCACCTCCGCACTCCAGTCTTGATAAACGCGGATCACCGCGTTCTCCCATTTACTGCTCCGAGTTTTCTTTGCCCATCTAAGGACCATTTCTCTATCCTTAAAACGGAGGAATCTCACCACTATGGCTCTCGGAATTTCTCCTGCTCTCGGTCCTCGCGCCATCACTCGGTATGCTCCCTCCACCTCCAACGGACCCGCCGGGGCCTCCGCTCCCATTAACGAGTGCAGCATCGTGCTCACATATGCCCCGACGTCCGCACCCTCCGCACCTTCAGGAAGACCAAGAATTCTCAGGTTGTTCCTCCTTGCGTTGTTCTCCAGTGCCTCCAACCTTTCCACACATCGTTTCTGATGTGCCTCATGCGTCTCCGTCTTCACCACCAGGCCCTGTATGTCGTCCTCATTCTCGGCTGCCTTTGCCTTCACGACCCGAAGCTCCCGCTCCTGGGTCTTTTGTTCCTCCTTTAGCCCTTCGATCGCCTGTAGTATCGGGGCCAACAGCTCTTTCTTCATTTCCTTTTTGAGCTCTTCCACACAGCATTTCAAGAACTCTTGTTGTTCAGGGCCCCATGTTAAACTGCCACCTTCCGACGCCATCTTGGTTTTTGCTTGCCTTCCTTGCCGCTGTTCTAAAGGATCCACTGCAATCCGGCCACTTTCTCCTCCTTTTTTCATCCGTATCCAGGGGGGGATTCCCTTCTGGTTTACCGCACAGTGTTTTTAGCCGTCAAAATTGCCGTTGGGGCTCCTATCAAGCGCCCAAAAGTCCGTTTCACCGGGAGCTGCCGAAACGTGCGACTCAGCTGGTCATCGCCGCACCCGGAAGTCCTTCCTAGATGTCTTAAGGAGGTATGAAGCCATCTTACACAAGGAACTGGGCCGGATTAAGGGTGTAAAAACCAAGATTTTTATTCATCCGGATTCGACTCGCAAGTTCTTTAGAGCCAGACCAGTGGCATACGCAATATATCCGAAGGTTGAAGCAGAGCTAAAGAGATTGGAAGAGCTGGGTATAGTCAGTTCCGTTTTTGGAGTGCTGTGGTGCTGATAGTCCCTGTTTTTAAACCTGAACGTTTTGTTAAAATTTGTGGGGACTATAAGCTGACCATAAATCAGGTTGCCCAGGTTGCTCAGTATCTAATTCCCTAAATCATGGACCTCTACGTCAAGCTGGCGGGTGTCCTTACCTATTCAAAATTGGACCTTGGTCATGCCTAGTTGGAACTAGAGTTGGATGAGTCTCAGAGATTTTCTACCATCAATACCCACAAAAGCCTCTTCCAGTGTACCAGACTGCTTTTGGCATCACTTCAGCCTACGCTACCTTCCAGTGCACAAGGAAAATGATTTCCAGCGAATTTCCATGGTGATGGTTTAACTTAATGCAGTGCTGGTCACTGGCGTGAATGTAACTTGCCACTTGCAGCCCAAGCTTGGATATTGTCCAGGTCTTGCTGCATTCGTTATCTGAGGAGTCACGAATGGTGCTGAACATTGTGCAATCATCATTGAACATCCCCACTTCTGACCTTGTGATGGAAAGCATGTCACTGACGAAGCAGCTGAAGATGGTTGGGTCTAGGACACTACCCTGAGGAACTCCTGTAGTGATGTCCTGGAGCTGAGATGATTGACCTCTAACAACCATGACCATCTTCCTTTGTGCCACATATGACTCCAACCAGTGGAAAGCTTTCCCCTGATTCCCATTGACTCCAGTTGAGCTAGGGCTACTTGATGCCATACTCGGTCAAATGCTGCCTTGATGTCAAGGGCAGTCACTCTCACCTCACCTCTGGCATTCAGCTATTTTGTCCATGTTGGAACCAAGGCTGTAATAAGGTCAGGAGCTGAATGACCCTGGCGGAATCCAAACTGAGCGTCCGTAAGCAGGTTATTGCCGAGTAAGTGCCGCTTGATAGCACAGTTGATGACTCTGGGTAGGAGACCCCCTTTTGGTACCTAAGTTCACTTCAGGCGTTCCTTGGTTAGAAGAACGGCTTCTGGCCCAGTCAGGGCCGGTGTCTTATGTGGTCAGTGTTAATGGAAAACCTCATAAAGCACGTCGACCATTTGAAGAGTCCAGGGTTGGCGACCCCCAGCTTGGAATCAACAAGTCCAGCTGGCGTCGTAAGCATTCCCATGGCGTGGTCCAGCCCAAGAGAGCCAGGAACTCCTGATTCTGCTTAGCCTACTGCGCCGGTGAGGCCAGTTCACCCGTCGTTGAGGTGGTGCCTCCTGAGGTGGCACCAACTGTTGACCACTCAATCGGCCAAAGGAGAGCCGAGCCTGTGGCAGGGCAACGGAGGTCCGGGAGAACCTGGAGATCTCTGGACCGTTTGACTTTCTGATGGATTCTCTTTCCCATGTGGTCTCCGGTAACATGTGTAACTACTGTATGTAGTTTTTGGGGTAATTGTAATAAGGGACTTAACGAGGGAGGGATGTGGTAGCACACATCCCCTCTAAGGGGCGAACCATGGCCAATAGGGAGTTTGCGTGCAGCCCTGCAACCTGGATCCCGGACAGTGTGGATCAGGGAGCTGAGTATTCTGTGCCTGTTCCTTAACTACATTTGCCTTTCATCAACAAACCCCTTTGTTAACTACTGGAAAACTCCAGTATATGTCTCGAGCCGCCTTCCCAACAATAGGACAAGATTGTAGCCGGCTCAGCAAGAAACATTCAAAGAAAATGGACTTTAAAAAGCAGCAGAGACAAATGAAGCATGAGCTTGGGTTGTGGAGATCTGATGGCTCCAGTTACTTAATTTAAAATTAACATGACACTTATTTATGGGAAATATTGGTAGAAACTCAATTTCATCTATTTTCTCAGGGTTGGATTTCCATTGAGTAGCTGAAGTTTGCAAATCCTGTGCTCAACTGGAGTCAGCATCAGTGTGTTCGACCCTAGCATGCTGTGACTTATTAGTTTAGTGCTTATAATATTATATTTGAAGTGCAACAGAATAACGCAGGAAATAAAAGTAATGTCATTGGTGGGCACTCACTGATGCCTGTGGTCTGTTGCTGTGGCTGAAATGACGCTTTTCCACTGCTCCTTTAAACACAGCAAATGAATGCCGTGCATGCCCATAAAACTCATTCACAATGTCAGGGGAAGCCTGGCAGAAGATTTTAGTAAACTCTTCAAATATGCTGAGTGAATACCGCAGAAATTTCAGTCAGTCCATGGGACAGCTATTAAACTGCCGAGTGTGCTCTCTCATCATCCATAAAGCTGGTTATCAACCCTAAATGGCAAGGGGAAACATCAAAATACTTGCCTTTGACAAGCAAGAATTTCATGAACCAAATTTAAGTATTAATGTTATTCAGTGCTGACATTTAAACGGCATGTTTAAATAAATATGCCAATCTGCGATCTGAATTATCTCGTGTTTGACATAATTTTGGCAGATTTAGGTTCCAACTGAGGGCACAATTTACCGGAAAGATTTCTAAATGTGGTAGCGAGCGGGAACTGCCGCGAGCTTCCCGCCGCTTGGCCCGGCGAGATCGGTACTGCAATGCAACGTTAATTGGTCCACTTAGGGAGGCCCCATGGGCTTCGCACCGCAAATCATGGCTCTCCAGCCGATTTGCCGGCACTGCGCTCGCCAGCCCCCTGCTAACAAGGTCGAGCAGCACTTAAACAGCTCTTGGACAGCCAACCCCAATCAGCTCGCAGCCGTGGCGCCGAGACGACCGGCCCCAAGATTTGGAGACGCAGACCTGGGGAGGCTCTAGGAGGCGGTCAAGGCCAAGAGCGATGTCCTGTTCCCTGCGGGTCCAAGAGGATGGACCAAACGGCAACCAGTGCTGCCTGGGATGAAGTGGCAGTGGCCATCAGCTTGTGCAGCGTGATGAGGAGGACAGGCCTCAAGTGGCGAAGGAAAGTCAACGACCTACAGCAGGCCGCATGTGTGAGTTGGCACCTGACCAACCCCCCCCTCCCCCCACACCCACTGAAACCTTCCCATCTCCAAGCGAACCACCCCTCCCACCCATTCCTGCCCCCACCCCACGGTGAACCATGCATGTGGCTAACAATGCCCTCTCTGTGTTCCTGCAGGAGAAGTTGTCCCACAACCAGCACGGTAGCATTGTGGATAGCACAATTGCTTCACAGCTCCAGGGTCCCAGGTTCGATTCCGGCTTGGGTCACTGTCTGTGCGGAGTCTGCACATCCTCCCCGTGTGTGCGTGGGTTTCCTCCGGGTGCTCCGGTTTCCTCCCACAGTCCAAAGATGTGCAGGTTAGGTGGATTGGCCATGATAAATTGCCCTTAGTGTCCAAAATTGCCCTTAGTGTTGGGTGGGGTTACTGTGTTCTGGGGATAGGGTGGAGGTGTGTACTTGTGTAGGGTGCTCTTTCCAAGAGCCGGTGCAGACTCGATGGGCCGAATGGCCTCCTTCTGCACTGTAAATTCTATGAAATTCTATGAACCGTCGAGAGAGGGTTCAGACTGGCGGTGGTATGCCGGACATCAGAATCCTCACCACATTTGAGGATTGGGCCCTGGAGGTTACGGAGGTTGCCGAGGACAGAGTGATCACCAATCCGGAGGTTGATGTATGCCGCAGAGATGATATCCCACCGGATGGATTGTCACACATGGGTTGTTAATGCCATACAGACTGACCCATCCCTCCCACTCATCATGTGTTCATTATCCCACAGGACCACCAGCTGACGACACCGACCCATTCGGGGTGGTTCCCCCCTGCCTCACATGAGAACACCTTGGAGGAGAGCTCCGAGGATGCTACCACCGATGCGTCACAGCTGTCATCCCCACCCTCCAACAGTGCAGATACACGCACCTTGGTGGGCAACGTTAGTGGTCAAGCTTCTGGGGCATATTCTGGTGAGCACCACACAGTTGCAGATGCACATCGGAAGGAAGCAGTAACGCCCAAGTGAGACAACAGCCGGAGGTCTGCTAAATCCCAGGACTCAGCCTGATGCTGAGCCTCTGGAACAGGTTTACCTGGAGCTGATCCAGACGTTAGGGTGCGGCCATGATATTCTGAGGGAGATGTAAGTGACCCTCCAGCAGGTCCATAGCCGATTAGAAGAGTCCCAGAAGCTAAGGGTGCAGGATATAGCGCCGACAATGCAATACACTGAGGCCAACACTGCTGGAGTGGTGACTGCAGTGGAGAGCCTGGCGCATGATCTCGGCAGCATGAGTGTAGGTGTCTAAGGCTTGGCTCAGTTGGTGATCGCCCTGGCCAGGGACCTCGGTAGACTGTCCGACTTGCTGGGGGATGTGACCCAGTACTTGTATTTCCTTAGGAAATTAAGGAAATTTGGCATATCTACATTGACTCTTACCAACATTTACAGGTGTACCATAGAAAGCATCCTACATGGCTGCATGGTATGGCAACTGCTCGGCCCAAGACCGTAAGAACCTACAGAGAGTCGTGAACACCATCCAGTCCATCACACAAACTCGCCTCCCACCCATTGACTTTGCCCACAACTCCTGCTGCCTTGGGAAAGTGGGCAGCATAATCAAAGACCCCTCCCATCCGGCTTACTCACCCTTCCAACTTCGTCCATCGGGCGGAAGATACAAAAGTCAGAGAACACACATTAACAGATTCAAAAACAACTTCTTCCCCGCTGTTACCAGACTCCTAAACAACCCTCTTATGTACTGAACTGATCTCTCCACACATCTTCTCTACTGAGTAGTACTACGCTCCTGTATGCTTCACCCGATGTCTGTGTGTATGTATTTGCATTATGTATTTTATATTTGCCCTATTATGTCTTTTCTTTTCATGTACGGAATGATCTGTCTGAGCTGCATGCAGAACAATACTTTACACTGTACCTCGGTACATGTGACAATAAACAAATCCAATCCAGCCAGTGGGGCAGACAGGGAGGGACTAGGGTTGCTCCTGGAAAGGTTACCAGGGGTTGACATGGAAGACCCCTGCACGGTTGCCCCCCCCCCAGCAGAACCCACCCCTCCAGCTCTGATTTCCCACCATGCCCCTCCAGTTGCTCCACCGCCCCCCTATTGTATGGAAATAGGGCTTAAGTGGCGATTATTGGTTTGTCGTCACACTATGGCGGGATCCCTATTTCGCCTGTGGGAGTGGGCCTGTTTCATTGCAAATGGTCTGGTGCCTGGCGCGGTTCCCTGGCCTCTACCGCTATTCAGCTTTATGGCGCTCTCGCATAAGTGCAACGAGGCCATTGAATCCTGCCCTTTGTTTCCCTCACTGAGAAAATAACAAACCGACTGTTGCATCTATCAGTGAAGTAAAACAGGCCACTTTGAGTTATGCAAAACCTGCCCAGATTTATTTAGCTGCTAGTTTGTCCCCATCTTGTTTGATAGATTGATTTTTACTTCTCACTGGAGAAGAGCCTTGCCTACTCTTTGCTCACCCCTGTGTGACGAAATATAACCAAAGGCAATGTCAGTCTGTTGGCTCAGAAACTTAATGAGGATATTTAATTCCTACAGTGAATAAAATAAGACTGGAACATTTTGTCTGATGAACATGCAACTTGCTTAACAAACAAGGCAGTTGATTTAATTCTCTCACAGGTATTAATAGTTGATCATCAGATTTATAGATTAGAGAGCACATTCCAGATACATTGGGAATTGTGACTTCAGCAATGTCTCTTCAGTTTTCACCCAATTGATTGCAGAATTTACCAAAATGTTCTGATGATTTCTACTGACCCTGTGTGTAAGCTTTTGCTGTACTGGTTTACAAATGTTTTGAAAGATAAATCAGTTATTAGTTTTGATGGTTTTAAAATAACCTTGACGCCTGCGGATCGAGTGACATTTAACTTAAGATTTGGACTGTTGTCACAGGCTGAAATACAGGTGAATCTTGTACAATGTAAAAGGATGAGTTATTGGTGTGCTCCAGGGGAACTGTGCTGGGCCCTCTTGTGTTTATCCTGACGAGCTGATTGTCCGATGCTGTGATTTCTCCAAATCTGTGCAATGATTTGGAGAAATCACAGCTGCTTGAATCTGGAATGAAGTGCAGCAGAGTGTTTTTTTTCCAGCTTTGTGCCATATTTTGATAATTGAAACCTGCTGAGCTGGAATGAATTATTTTTAAATTCACTGATGGAATGGGACATAGATGCCGCTGGCAAAGCCACCGTTTGTTGCCCATCCCGAATTGTCCTTGACTTGAGTGGATTGCTGGGCCATCCAAAGGCAGTTAAGAGTCGAGCACATTGTTGTAGATCTGGAGTCAGATACAGACCGAATCGGGTGAAGGTGGCACATTTCCTCCCCTCAAGTACATTAGTGAATCAGTTGGGCTTATTGCATCAATGCAGTAGTTTTTATGGTCACCATTACCTCAAACTAGTTTTTTTTATTCCAGATTTATTTAATTCATTGTATTTAATTTCCTCAGCTGCGCTGGTGGGATTTGAACTCCTGTTCAGGCCTCTGGATCTCGAGTTCCAGTAACATAAGCACTATGCTACCATCGTCTTTAAATCTTGACATGAATTTTAACTGCATTAATACATCTGATTGCAATTATATTCATCTCTTTTGTTTTCTCTTCCAGAGTTTAATGGAGGGAGTGGCGAATGTCCAGTGTCAGCTGAGACTCACCCTCTTTGATACCACATACTCCCATTTCTTTGGCAGAACCTGGAAGAGTTCTCGCCAGCCCATAAATCATGTCCATGGCCAGCCAGCCAAAGTGCTCTTCAATCAGGTAGGAAAGCATTCCATGAATATCATTCCCAGAGGTTTTGCTCACCTTGTATTATGGTTGACATCGTAGCTGCTCTGATTTACTGAAGATAGGTTGAAGGTACATTTCTGCCATGGCCAATTTTGTGTACTGTCTGAGCTCAACCTAGCTGGATCACACATGGGAGATTGTTTCCAAAATGATTTTTCTTTGGCGTGTCAAGGTAACGTTATCAGTTTGAAGGGTGGAATTCTTCTCAAGCCAAACATGACTCTCTCGGAGGCAGAGTGAAGTTCCCTCTACTCTGGCCCACCAATCTATTTTAATCCAGGATCTCAGATGAACATTTCTTATTTGTTCCCCCTCCTGCAGATATCTTTTTTAAAAGTTCATTTTTGCAGGATGTGGGCTTCGCTGGCTAGGCCAGCATTTGTTACCCACCCTTAATTGTCCTTGGGAAGGTGGTGGTGAGCTACCTTCTTGAACCGCATCAGTCCATATTGTGTAGGTACACCCACAGTACTGTTCGGGAGTGAGTTCCAGGATTTTGACCCAGTGACAGTGAGGGAATGGTAACATATTTACAAGTCAAGATGGTGAGTGACTTGGAGGAGAATTTCCAGGTGGTGGTGTTCCCAGGTATCTGCTGCCCTTGTCCTTATAGATGGTAATGGTCATCTGTTTGGAAGGTGCTGCCTAAGGAGCCTTGGTGAGTTCTTGCAGTGCATTTTGTAGATGGTACACACTGCTGCTACTGTGCGTAAGTGGTGGAGAAAGTGAATGTTTGTGGAAGGGGTGCCAATCAAGCAGGCTGCCTTGTCCTGTATGGTGCCGAGCTTCTTGAGTGTTGTTGGAGTTGCACTCATCCAGACAAGTGGGGAGTATTCCATCACACTCCTGCCTTATGCCTTGTAAGTGGACAGGCTTTGTGAAGTGCTGACTATTAAGACTATTCTATCCACTCAAGCGTGTGAAATGCTTGAAAAATAACGAGCAGCTTGAGCCACTGTACACATACACAAAGTGAGGAAGTTCGACTTGGATACTACCGTAATGTTAATCATGTACTGAGCTGCATAAAAATAGTGGACACTAAGAAACATTTGAGACTCAAGTGATCTTGCTGAAAAGGGCCACTGTGAATGTTCAAGGGATTAGTTCACAGATAAATCCTGGATGAGGCTGTGGCTCGTAATATAGAGATACTTATCTCCTGAGCACAGTTTATGCTGTATTTTATATTCATTATGATTATTGTCCAGAGTAATCTCTGTCTCCTGGGCTCATGTGCCTGCCACTTAAGTGAAAAGACAAGGATTATCCAATATGGCCCTCCTTGCGTTGACCTGATTAGTCTTTAGTATGCTCCTGGATTCATGCTAGTAATTTTTATCTAGATAGCTCTTTGTGTGGCTTACCTTCACCTCAATTTTGTTTACCTCCCAGTTGTTCCTAATATCATCTGTTGAAATCCAATTTCTCTCCCGTGACCCCCAACATTCAGCACAAATGCATGATGAGGCATATTTGCTTGTCATGACCAGATCCTCGTCGATTGTGGGGACTATAATGGCAATTGATCACTGAACGATTGATTGTGGTTGAGAAAGTCACAACTACAGCTACTTTCGAAGGCTCTTTGGCCAGAATTGCTAGCCCCAAAACATATGGGCAAAGATGCCACACTGAAATTCATCAGCCCTCCCAGTCAGGTGTCTTATTAACACTAAACATGAGATGGGCCCCCTCATCATTTTCTGCTGATGACCTAAACTCTGGTCTATGAGCTGGGTTCAAGATTATTGAAAGAGCTACTTAATGTGTACAGTCAACAGTTCCTGTCTCCCTTTCGGTGCCAGTTTTCGTACCACTGGGTACTCCTGCAGCAGTGCTGCATTTTAAATCGGAGTCCCAGTTGCACTGTGGAAGCTGGAGTTAAATATGTTAACTAAGTGCCCTGACTCTCAAAGACAGGACACTTTGATGTCCCCTATATCCATTGGGGTAAAAAGGCACAGGGTGCATGCACGGGGAGCTGGAGTCACATTTTGCATAGTTTAAAACCAGCCTCCCTGCCCACTCAGTCCTGGCCATCGAGGCTTCAGAGTTGGCACAAATAGATTTTACCCCAGTAATTCAGATTGGGTTGCCAAAACTGCCCACCTTTTTGTCAAGTGTTCCCTGCTGATGTTCCTGTGATTTGCCTTGGCATATTTTACACAATATAAATGCAAGTTGTTGTTGTTTACTGGCTGTGTATTACGTCGACAGTGGATGGCCAAAAGTGGAATAAGTGACACTTGTCACATAAATGAACGCACAGTAGCCAGAAATGACACTCAGTCTTCAAACATAGACACAGAAACATAGAAAATAGGAGCGGAAGGCGGCCATTCGGACCTTCGAGCCTACTCCGCCATTTATTATGATTGTGGCTGATCATCCAGCTTATTATCCTAATTCCCCCCCATATCCTTAGATCCTCTTTGTCCCAAGTGCTGTGTCTACCTGCTTCTTGAAGACTTAATCATGTCTTGGCCTCAACTTCTGTCTGGTAGTGAATTCCGCAGGCTCACCACTCTCTGGGACAAGGAATTTCTCCTCATCTCAGTCCTAAATAGTCTACCCGGTACCCTCGGACTGTGGCCTCTGGTTCTGGACTCCTCCACCATTGGGAACTTACTTCTTGCAACTACCGTGCTAATCCTGTTACCATTTTATAGGATTATATGAGATCCCCCCCTCATTCTTCTGAACTCCAGCGAATACAATCCTAACCAACAGAATCTCTCCTCATACGTCAGTTCTGCCAACCCAGGAAACAGTCTGATAAACCTTCTCTGCACTCCCTCTATAGAACATCCTTCCTCAGATAAGGAGATCAAAATTGCACAATTCCAGGTGTGGCCGCACCAAGGCCCTGTATAATTGCAGCAAGACATTCCTGCTCCTGTACGCGAATCCTCTCACTATTGTTATGGGCGAGGCGTTTTCTAAACCCCAAAACGTATCATGGAGTTCAACCAACCTCTCCCTTTAATAGATTTGTTGCTTTTCCTAGCACATGGCTTTTTCCCTAGGTGTGGGATTACAATTATGGACACGTGGGTTTTTAAACACAAAACACTGTTTATTCCATGAACTCAATTTAACATCTTAAATAAACATTGGATCTCTTAACACCCCTTACTTCAAAGATAACTCAGAAAATATTGCAACAGTAAATAATTCCTTAAAAGGTTCCTTCAAACTTCCAAGAGACTTAACACCTTTAAACAAAATCACACCAGGTTAAAGGCTTCACTATTATAAGTTTAAATCACCCAAATGATCCAGAGATAGTCTTTCATGGCAGAGATCCAGCTCACTGCAAAACACAGACACACACCCAGCTCTTTTCAAACTGCAAAACAAAACTGCAAAATGGCTGACCTGACCTCAACTCCACCCACACTCTGACATCACTGTTTTCTTAAAGGTACATTGCTTAAACATCCATGTCTTGAAGGTACTCTCACATGACACCTCCCCCCCAAGAAAAAAAATAAACCATCAACTTCAAGGTGGTTTCATTTTTCACTTTTGCACCATCCACTAAGAAATGTACACAGTAAATATACCTTTTCGTTTTATAAAAAACAACACATGCAAACAGGTATAATAATATAGTCCATTTTTCTTTGCTCTTCTTCCTCCAACCGAAATCCTTCTCGATTGACAGTCTCTTTGAACAAAGTCTCTGCACGATCCATCCATTCCTCTACTCCTCGGCATTTCTCTTTAGAATCAGACACTTTAGTTCAATCTGACCACAGAGTCCCTTGCAATTCTCCAATACAGGAGCATTGGTGATCACAGCTTTCAGGCAGTCAAATGCCTGTTGAAAGTCCGCTGTCCATTGACATTTTTTAGGTTTCTTTAGCAAGTCCATCAGTGGAGTAATCACGCCACAAAAAATTTGCACAACCGTTCAATCAAATCCACTCATGCCAAGAAATCGCATTATTTCCCTTCGTCTTGAGGATAACGGAAACTCCACAAAGAAAGTGATTCAGGCTTCTCCAAATTAACTTTCGGCTAGGTTCATCACCAAACCTGCCTCCTGAAGTCGATCGAAGAACTCCATACGATGGTTTAAATGTTCTTTCCATGTTTGGAAATTGGAAATAAAAGCAGATTGTCTCACTTTCTCCATGCAATCCTTCAATGGTGGGACAGGATAAGAGTCCGTGCTTGTAACTGCATTCACCTTTTCGATTGTCCACACACAACCGTTGGGTACCGTCTGGTTTAGGTACCATCACTATGGGTGAGCTCCATTGGCTGCAACCCACTTCAATTATGCCATTCTTCAGCATAATCTCAATCTCTCTGTTAACCTGTGCCAATTTTAAAGGATTAAGTCTATATGGATGTTGTTTGATAGGAACAGCATTTCCCACATCTAAATCATGTGTAACCGTTTTAGTACTTCCCAATTTATCTCTGCAAACTTGCCCATGTGATATCAATAACTCTTTGAGGTCAGTTCATTTTTCCTCTGGAAGGTAACTTAACAATTCATCCCAATTTTTGAGAACATCCTCATTTTCCAATTTAATTTGAGGTATGTCAAATTCACAGTCATCTGGATTTGGTTCGTCACTTTGAGGTAGAATCATTAAAACCTCCTTTTTCTCTCCTTCCCTTTCAAAGTACCTATTAAGCATATTCACATGACACACTCGGTGAGTCTTCCTTCTATCTGGTGTTTTTACCACATAATTCACCTCACTTACTTTCCTTTCAATCTGATACGGTCCACAAAACCTAGCTTTTAAAGGCTCACCTACCACTGGTAACAACACTAAAACTTTATCCCCACTGGCAAAACTACGAACTATGGATTTCTTGTCCGCTACCAGTTTCATCACATTTTGTGCAACTTTCAAATGTTGTCTAGCCAATTCACCTGCTCTATTTAATCGTTCCCTAAAATTTGACACGTAATCCAATAGTGTAATTTCCGATTTCTCACCCACCAATTTTTCCTTAATCAATTTAAGTGGTCCTCTTACCTCATGACCAAAAATTAGTTCAAAAGGACTAAATTTGGTTGATTCATTAGGTGCATCCCTAATTGCAAACAATACGAATGGGATTCCTTTATCTCAATCCTCTAGATAATCTTGACAATACGCACTCAACATTGTCTTTAATGTCTGCTGCCACCTTTCTAACGCTCCCTGCGATTCTGGATGGTACGCAGTTGATTTAAATTGTTTTATTCCTAAGCTATCCATAATTTCTTTGAATAACTTTGAACTAAAATTTGTTCCTTGATCCGATTGAATTTCTGTGGGTAGTCCATATCTAGTAAAGAATTTAAGTAACTCCTCCACAATCCTTTTAGCTGTAATATTATGTACTGGAATGGCCTCTGGAAACCTAGTAGACACATCCATTACAGTCAAAAGATGTTGATTCCCTCTTTTTGTTTTAGGAAGCGGTCCTACACAATCGATTAAGACCATTGTAAAACGTTCCTCAAATACTGGAATGGGTATTAAGGGTGCTGGTTTTATCACTGCTTGAGGTTTCCCTATCACTTGACATGTGTGACATGATTGACAAAATTTAACTACATCTTTATGTAGCCCAGGCCAATAAAAATGTTTCTGGATTTTAGCTTGAGTTATCCTTATTCCCAAATGACCTCCCACTGGTACCTCATGTGCAACTCGCAACACCTCCTTTCTATACCCTACCGGCAATACTACTTGATGAACATCTGCCCACTTTTCATCCACCTGCATATGTACAGGTCTCCATTTTCTCATCAAGACATCATTTTTACGGTAATAACACTCTGATATACTCTCAGATTCCTCTTCCATATATGCTTTCTGATATATCCGTTTTATTTCTACATCTTTCTGTTGTAACTCCGACAATTTTCCTGAACTAAAAATATCCGCCTTATCCTCCACCTGTTCTTGTTCTTTTTCAACCATCTGATCAAAAATCGTTTCTGATAACTGCACTTCAACTTCATCTTCACTCTTTGATTTCTCCTCTTGTCTTAACCTGTGACTTTGCGACCTTGTTACTACACAATCCGGAAAAATCTCCCTTTCTTTTTCTTTTTGTTCTGCTAGGGCTATTCTTTCTTTTCTCCTTTCTTCTCTCTCCTTTTCTTTTTCCTCTCTCTCTCTTTCTCTTTCTTTTTCCTCTCTCTCTCTCTCTCTCTCTTTCTCTTTCCTCTCGCTCACTCTCGTATTCCAGCCGCTTTAATTCTTTCTCACGTTCCATTTGTTTAATTTGCAACTGAATTTTTGTCATTTCCAATGAGTCAAACTCTATCTCAGGCAACTTTAAATGCTTAACCACCGCCATAATTACCTCAGCTTTTCGCATTTTGTCAGGTAATGTTAACTGGAATGTTGTTGCCAAATCTAACAGTCTGCTTTTTGTTTCTGTCCGTAAAGTACTACGTGTAACATTTTCCACCCCCAAAAACTATGACACTATGAAGGCCAATATATCATTTGCCTTCTTCAACGCCTCTATGCGTACCTTCAGCGACTGGTGTCCGAAGACACCCAGATCTCATTGCACATTTCCCTCTCCTAATTTATGGCCATTTCGATAATAATCTGCCTTCCTGTTTTTGCCACCAAAGTAGATAACCTCACATTTACCCAAATGATACTGCATCTGCCATTCATTTGTCCATTCACTCAACTTGTCCAAATCACACTGAAGGATCTCTGCATCCTCCTCACAGCTCACCCTCCCTCCTAGCTTTGTGTCATCTGGAAATTTGGAGATATTAACATTTAGTTCCCTCAATGTTTATGAAAACATCACCACTAACATGCAATGTACCATGACAATAGGTCAGTTTAGCAAAGCAAGAGGTCAAATTCAAGCTTAATAGTAAGAATGCGTAGGACTATTTGCAAAGGCTGTCAGGATTACTTGAGACACTTCTGCTATAAAAGCAGCGCTGTGGAATTGGGAACCAATGATGCAAAATGTATGTTTCCCCATGTTCTTTGGTTATCAACAACTGATTATATGACATTTAGTTTAACCAAACGTGAAGAATGAAACAGAAGAGCTTATGTATTATTCCGAAAGGTTGCTCAGTTCATTAATTAAATTTGCTGAAACAATTTATTTTTGTTTCCAGTGTTTTCAGATTGAGCCCGACGACTCAGCAGCCTGTGCGATAATTGCAACATTTCTTTTACATGTATTCCTTCACTGATAATTTCCTGAATGTGAATTTTATAGTGCAGTATTTGTTTCAAGTTCAGTCGTTACTCTTTATCTCTGTGTTTCTCCAAGATTTTAGAGACTGTCACTGTATTCAACACTTCTCAGTGGATTTTACTGTTTTCACGCCCTGAGATCTCCTATTTAATTTAAAGCAATGTTCTGGTTCCCCCCTCTATCATCAGCAGGATTCAGGATCTCACCTCTCTGATGCTTCCTTTTCAGGCTGAAAAGCTCAGGTTTCTTTAGTCTTTCCCCAAAAAGGATCTCTTTGACATTAGCGCTGAGTTTCATTGCTATTTTCTGCACTACTTCTAGTACTTGACCATGTCTCCTGGTGTTTTTCAGTGACCAGAACTGGTTCAATTTTCAGATGCGTTTTGACTCGAGCCCTGTACCAGTTTGATTGCAACTTCCTCTGATATATGTTCCATTGTTTCTGCTATGTAGCTCAGGTGTTTTTGGCTTAGTTGATTGTTGCTCTGCATTGGTTAAAGGTGCTGAGCATCAGATCTACTATGACCCCGAGATGTCTTTTAACTTCAACTCCAAATACGTCACCAGCATTCATGGAGTTTGTCTGCCATGAATTTTTCCTTCCTATGTGTATTAAATATTGTTTGCCGTTATTCTCACCGTTTACGTATTTTGACAAACTCAATCTGTAATTTATGAGTCGATTCCTCCTACTTGGTATCATCTGTCTTTAGTATATGTGCAACTATGCTGAATATTAATCTGTGTTTTTGCCAGGTAATGAATAAGAGGGAGATTTGAAAAGAAAACTATTGATTTGAGGGGGTGGGGTATTTTCCCTGTGTTTGTGAGAGCATTGCCTTGACCTTCTGAGCATGATGGAAAATTTCTTAATTGAATCCACTTTTGGCAATACGGGTGAAATTGTAAATACGGGTGAAATTGTACAAACAAGCGACTTGGTGCTTTGATATGAAAGCAAAACAGTGCGGATGCTGAAAGCCTGAAATAAAAGCAGAAAATGCTGGAAATATTCAACAGGACAGACAGACCTAGAGAGAGAAACCGAGATGATAATCCATCATCAGAATGTGTACTCTCTTTCTATCCCCATAGATGCTGCCCATCCTGCTGATGTGAAAACATAGTTATGGTCAGATTTTTGAAGCCTCAAGCCATCGCTTAACTACTTGGCTGCTTAGTGAAAGAAACAAACCATAGCAGATACGTGGTACTACAAGGCAAACTGTGCCTCTCCAGATAGTAGTGCAGGCAAAGGAGTACTACATTAAATATCCTCACTAAAAGTTGATTGACTAATCCACGGTGTACATGTATGAGTTTGATAAGAGTAAGCTAGGAGCAGTTGTGCGTCTTCACCACCAACATTCCAGGAAAGAAGACCAGAAAACTCAATCCTACACCAGCTGGAGGAATACAGGACAGATTAACTCTCTGTAGCATACAGCTTAGTGTAGAAAGCTCAGCTCATTGCTGCATAGTAATAATAATAATATTTATTGTCACAAGTAGGCTTACATTAACACTGCAATGAAGTTACTGTGAAAGTCCCCTGGTTGCCACATTTCCGCTGCCTGTTCGGCTACACACACAGAGAATTCAGAATGTCCAAATTACCTAACAGCATGTCTTTTGGGACTTGTGGGAGAAAATGGAGCACTCGGAGGAAACCCACGCAGACACAGGGAGAACGTGCAGACTCCACTCAGACAGTGACCCAAGCCAGGAATCGAACCTGGGACCCTGGAGCTGTGAACATAAGAACATAAGAACTAGGAGCAGGAGTAGGCTATCTGGCCCTTCGAGCCTGCTCCGCCATTCAATGAGATCATGGCTGATCTTTTGTGGACTCAGCTCCACTTTCCCGCCCGAACACCGTAACCCTTTATTCATTTATTCTTCAAATAACTATCAATCTTTATCTTGAAAACATTTAATGAAGTAGCCTCAACTGCTTCACTGGACAGGCAATTCCATAGATTCACAATCCTCTGGGTGAAGAAATTCCTCCTAAGCTCAGTCATAGATCTACTTCCCCTTATTTTGAGGCTATGCCCCCTAGTTCTGCTTTCACCTGCCAGTGGAAACAACCTTCCCGCTTCTGTCCTATCTATTCCCTTCATAATTTTATGTTTCTATAAGATCCCCCCCCCCATCCTTCTAAATTCTGACGTGTACAGTCCCAGTCTACACAACCTCTCCTCGTAATCCAACCCCTTCAGCTCTGGGATTAACCTAGTGAATCTCCTCTGCACACCCTCCAGCGCCAGTACGTCCTTTCTCAGGTAAGGAGACCAAAACTGAACACAATACTCCAGGTGTGGCCACACTAACACCGTACACAGTTGCAGCATATCCTCCCTCTAGCAATGAAAGACAAAACTCCATTTGCCTTCTTAATCACCTGTTGCACCTGTAAACCAACTTTTTGCGACTCATGCACTAGGACACCCAGGTCCCTCTGCACAGCAGCATGTTTTAATATTTTATCATTTAAATAATAATCCTTTTTGCTGTTATTCCTACCAAAATGGATAACCTCACATTTGTCAATATTGTATTCCATCTGCCAGACCCTAGCCCATTCACTTAAACTATTCAAATCCCTCTGCAGACTTCCACTGTCCTCTGCACTTTTTGCTTTACCACTCATCTTGGTGTTGTCTGCAAACTTGGACACATTGGGCGGGATTCTCCACTCCCGCACCGAAGAGCCCACGCCGTCGTGAACGCCGTAGAGGTTCACGACGGCGCGAAACGGCCCCGATCCCGACCGATTCAGACCCCAACAATAGGCTAGGATCGGGACTGCTTCATCTACACGCGCCAGGCCTTGTTGCCGCGTAAAGGCGGCGCCGCATAGATGACGCGGCCAGCGCCGCATGACTGACGTCACCCGCGCATGCGTGGTTGCCGTCCTCTCTGAGTCCGCCCCGCAAGAAGATGGCGGACGGATCTTGCGGGGCCGCGGAAGGAAGGAGGTCCTCCTTCAGAGAGGACGGCCCGACGATCGGTGGGCACCAATCGCGGGCCATGCCACATTTGAGGTACACCCCGGTGCAGGATCCCCCCCCCCCGGCAGGCCGCCCCCCCCAGCGTACCCGCGCTGTTCCTGACGGCAGCGACCAGGTGTGGACGGCACCGGGGGGAACCCGCCGTTTTGACCTGGCCGCTCGGCCCATCCGGGCCTGAGAATAGCGGGGGTGCCGGAGAATCGCCATTTTGGGTGTCTCCGGCGATTCTCCGGCCTGCGGCCCGCGGAACTCGACGGGGCCGTTCCTGCCGCTTGGGAGAATCGCGGGAGGGCGTCGGACCGGCGTCCCGGGAAATTTTGGCGGCCCAGGCGATTCTCCCAACCGGCACGGGAGTGGAGAATCTCGCCCATTGTACTTGGTCCCCAACGCCAAATCATCTATGTAAATTGTGAACAATTGTGGGCCCAACTGATCCCTGAGGGTCACCACTAGCTACTGATTGCCATCCAGAGAAACACCCATTAATCCCCACTCTTTGCTTTCTATTAATTAACCAATCCTCTATCCATGCTACTACTTTCCCCTTAATGCCATGCATCTTTATCTTATGCAGCAACCTTTTGTGTGGCACCTTTCAAAGGTTTTCTGGAAATCCAGATCTACCACATCCATTGGCTCCCAGTTGTCTACCGCACTGGTAATGTCCTCAGAAAATTCCACTAAATTAGTTAGGCACGAACTGCCTTTATGAACCCATGCTGCGTCTGTACAATGGGACAATTTCCATCCAGATGCCTCGCTATTTCTTCCTTGATGATAGACTCCAGCATCTTCCCTACTACTGAAGTTAAGCTAACTGGCCTATAATTACCCGGTTTCTGCCGACCTCCTTTTCTAAACAGTGGTGTCACATTTGCTAATTTCTAATCCACCGGGACCACCCCTAGTCTAGTGAAGCAACAGTGCTACCCACTGTGCTACTGTGTAGCATCCACTATATCACAAGGTTGGTTGGAATTTGATAGTAGAACAGTGAGACTGTCTCACGCAAAGATTCTGACTTTGGACCGCTTTCTGTGGCAAATTTATAGCTTTTGCATGTAAACATTAACTGTTTTATGGGATCTAAAAAGACACTCTATAAAATCATTCATAGTAAATCCAGAGACACGGGGTTCAAATCCCACGGCAGCTGGTGGAATTCAATTAACAATCTGGAATTGAAAGCTATTCTGAGTAACGATAACCATGAAACTATCATTACTTGTTGTAAAAACCAATATGGTCCATTAATGTCCTTTAGAGAAGGAAATCTGCCATCCTTACCTGGTCTGGCCCACATGTGACTCCAGAACTGCCCTCTGAAATGCCAAGCCATTCAGTTAAAGGGCAACAAATGTTGGCCCAGCCACTGACATCCCACAAATGAGTAAATAGTTAAAAAATCATTTGGTTGATTTTCTTTGGGGATAAAGAAAGTTTGAAGGAAGGGACTTGGCGGCCCACTTCCCGAAAGGCAAAATGGTTTTCAAATGTTCTTGGGATTTGGGTATTAATCATTGATCATCTCCAGTAAATTGCTCTGAGAAGAGTGTGGTTGGCCTTCTCCTTAACTCACTGCAGTCCTTGCTACCACACGGTGGATCAAAGTGAGAACTCAAGGGGCAGGATTTTCTGCACCCCCTGCGGTGTGTTTCGCAGCAGCAGAGGCGGTAAGCCTTTGCTGATCCTGCCACTGTTGGCGGGACCTAAACATCCCATTGTCAAGAACGACTGTAAAATTCCTGCCAAGGTTACTGACCCTGTGACAGTGAAAGGAATGGCACCATATATTTAGGTCGGGCAGTGTGTTACTTGGAGGAGAACCTGAAGGTGATAATGGTTCTAGAGCATTGCTGCTTTTCCCCTCTCATGTTAGCCATTGCAAGGGAGTGAGGTGTGTTAAGTTATCTTGGTGAGTTGTTGCAGTGGATCTTATATTGTTTGGTGCACTGGATTGAGTGGTGTGACCTATCTCTACTCATCAGAAATATTGAACCCTTTCAGATCTAGCTTGAATCCCACTGTGTTTACATTTATATATTTTTGGGGAGATATTGGGATAGAGGATCTATCCCCTTCATCTCAGAATTGACTTCATTAAGTTGTTACCACAACATCACATGACACTTTCACTTAGCCATCAGAAGTCACTTTTTTAGCCATTCTGTGCTCTCTCTTTGATCAGGTACATCACAAATTACTGTATGGTAAACATATTACAATTACAAATGTTTGAATAAAATTGAGGATATTGTCAACAAGTTGAATCAGAGATTATTGCTACAATGCACATAAATCTGGTACTTTTTTCAGAATCTACAGACTTGGAGCCACCCAGGGCAGAATGTTCCCAGCAAGGTGAGGGCAGGATTTGGTTTATGCGGGTTGTAAAGTACCTGAAATTGATGTCAGATTGAGGTTCCAATATCATCTCATCCTCTTCCAGCTTTCCCTGTGGTGGGATGAGAGTCTTAACAGTGAACCCCCGTGGATCTGGCGGGAAAGTAGTTAAGGTTATATAAAAGGCAAAGAAGAGCCTTTTTCACCAGCGGCCACAGCATAATTTCCACACTGTGACTTTAACTCACCAGGGTCACCAGGGCAAGTACACAACAAAAAGAGCTTTTTCAGTGAAACTGACTAACTGTGAAGGCTTTGATCATTTACACAACTCCAGTCATGGCCATTGAGAGACTGCTGTTAAAAGCAATCCTTTTCCTCAGATAGTGGTTTTACTGCATGATAGGTAATTGCTAATTCCTTGGAAGGCACTTTAACCTGTCTAGCACTGCATTAACCTTTATGCTACCGACATGCTATCAGAGCAACTCCACCTTCTATCCCTGCTGAAGTACAAGAGCAAAAGACTCATCATCCCCCAATTGATCTAGCAGTACGAACAATACCAGTAGAACACCAGATGCCTTCTCCTCTGCCACAAGCCTTTCCAGAGGGCAGATAGGATGGATACTAGGATTCAACTCTAGAACACACAGTCTGCAGGCGGTGGACCAGCTCTCTCGACACGTCAGGAGGCTTGGGCTCTCACAGCAGGCCGCTGCTGACATCTGCAGCCTCCTGGAGCAAGAATTATTTTCCACTGGGCCAAGTGGACACATTACCAATGGCCAACAAGGTGCCTGTCACTGAAGTATGTCCCGCACCCGGGCCTCTATCTTGCCCTAAGTTGTGGGCTCTTTTTTCTTGGAAGGAGAGAAGGTAGAGAGTTATGGATTTATAATGGCTTTTGTTGAGAGGAGGGAAGGACACCATTTGTGGAGTGTCCCTGTGAGGCATGGGCATGAGAAGGCAGTAGGCTGAAGGTGCCAGGAATAAAAGAATAACTAGGGTAAGAGTAGGGCCAGTCAAGGACAGTAGCGGGAAGTTGTGCGTGGAGTCCGAGGAGATAGGAGAGGTGCTAAATGAATATTTTTCGTCAGTATTCACAAAGGAAAAAGATAATGTTGTCGAGGAGAATACTGAGATTCAGGCTACTAGACTAGAAGGGCTTGAGGTTCATAAGGAGGAGGTGTTAGCAATTCTGGAAAGTGTGAAAATAGATAAGTCCCCTGGGCTGGATGGGATTTATCCTAGGATTCTCTGGGAAGCTAGGGAGGAGATTGCTGAGCCTTTGGCTTTGATCTTTAAGTCATCTTTGTCTACAGGAATAGTGCCAGAAGACTGGAGGATAGCAAATGTTGTCCCCTTGTTCAAGAAGGGAAGTAGAGACAACCCCGGTAACTATAGACCAGTGAGCCTTACTTCTGTTGTGGGCAAAATTTTGGAAAGGTTTATAAGAGACAGGATGTATAATCATCTGGAAAGGAATAATTTGATTAGAGATAGTCAATATGGTTTTGTGAAGGGTAGGTCATGCCTCACAAACCTTATTGAGTTCTTTGAGAAGGTGGATGAGGGTAAAGCAGTTGATGTGGTGTATATGGATTTCAGTAAAGCGTTTGATAAGGTTCCCCACGGTAGGCTACTGCAGAAAATACGGAGGCATGGGATTCAGGGTGATTTAGCAGTTTGGATCAGAAATTGGCTAGCTGGAAGAAGACAAAGGGTGGTGGTTGATGGGAAATGTTCAGACTGGAGTCCAGTTACTAGTGGTGTACCACAAGGATCTGTTTTGGGGCCACTGCTGTTTGTAATTTTTATAAATGACCTAGAGGAGGGTGTAGAAGGATGGGTGAGCAAGTTTGCGATGACACTAAAGTCAGTGGAGTTGTGGACAGTGCGGAAAGATGTTACAAGTTACAGAGGGACAGAGATAAGCTGCAGCACTGGGCTGAGAGGTGGCAAATGGAGTTTAATGCAGAAAAGTGTGAGGTGATTCATTTTGGAAGGAATAACAGGAAGACAGAGTACTGGGCTAATGGTAAGATTCTTGGCAGTGTGGATGAGCTGAGAGATCTCGGTGTCCATGTACATAGATCCCTGAAAGTTGCCACCCAGGTTGAGAGGGTTGTTAAGAAGGCGTATGGTGTGTTCGCTTTTATTGGCAGAGGGATTGAGTTTCGGAGCCATGAGGTCATGTTGCAGCTGTACAAAACTCTGGTGCGGCCGCATTTGGAGTATTGCGTGCAATTCTGGTCGCCGCATTATAGGAAGGATGTGGAAGCATTGGAAAGGGTGCAGAGGAGATTTACCAGAATGTTGCCTGGTATGGAGGGAAGATCTTATGAGGAAAGGCTGAGGGACTTGAGGCTGTTTTCGTTAGAGAGAAGAAGGTTAAGAGGTGACTTTATTGAGGCATACAAGATGATCAGAGGATTGGATAGGGTGGACAGTGAGAGCCTTTTTCCTCGGATGGTGATGTCTAGCACGAGGGGACATAGCTTTAAATTGAGGGGAGATAGATATAGGACAGATGTCAGAGGTAGGTTCTTTACTCTGAGAGTAGTAAGGGCGTGGAATGCCCTGCCTGCAACAGTAGTGGACTCGCCAACACTAAGGGCATTCAAGTGGTCATTGGATAGACATATGGACGATAAGGCAATAGTGTAGATGGGCTTGAGAGTGGTTTCACAGGTCAGCGCAACATCTAGGGCCGAAGGGCCTGTACTGCGCTGTAATGTTCTATGTTCTATGTGAGTGTTTGATGTGTGCTGGATGGGGATATGAGCTCCCTACCGAGAGAGAGGAATGAGTGGCCCTTTACGGTGGATTGATTTTAAGCATGCTATGCAGGAGAATGCTGGGAAAGTCAGAGTGTGATACTTGGCACATGAAAGTGTTATGCCATTCACCTGTCATATCCTCCTGAGACCCTGGATTCTCATGGTTCACTGTGTGCAGGTTGGAGGGACCACACCCCTCTGCTGCTGACTTCCTCAACCACTTCCATCCACACCTGTTTGTTTGGAGAAGTTGACCTCTGCCTCCCATCCTTGGAAGAGCTCACCTCACTGCAGCCCTGCAGATCCCAGAGCAAGATCTCCAGGTAAAAGTGAGAGACCTGGTGCTGGTGGACGGGTGAATTGGCCATGCTAAATTGCCCTTAGTGTCCAAAAGTGCCCTTAGTGTTGGGTGGGGTTACTGGGTTATGGGGATAGGGTGGAGGTGTGGGCTTGGGTAGGGTGCTCTTTCCAAGAGCCGGTGCAGACTCGATGGGCTGAATGGCCTCCTTATGCAGTGTAAATTCTATGAAAGGTGACTGCAGCTATTACGGATAAGGTTAATTTAGGTTGGCCAATCCACTTAACCTGCTCATCTTTGGACTGTGGGAGGAAACCGGAGCACTCGGAGGAAACCCACGCACACACGGGGAGAACGTGCAGACTCCGCACAGACAGTGACCCAAGCCGGAATCGAACCTGGGACCCTGGAGCTGTGAAGCAATTGTGCTAACCACCATGCTACCGTGCTGCCCACCTCATCTCCATTGACAGGGGCATCGAGAACGAGGGCTTGGTGGCCCTCAAGTAAGGTAGATTGGAGCACGGTCCGAGATTACAATTTTACCTACAGAACAGGTGTATGCCAAGTGCAGGATCGCCCTCGGCACAAAACTGCAGCCAATTTTGGTCTGGCATTGATGAGGGGCTAAAAAGAATGTAAAGTCTCGATCCCTAGGGTGTAGAATCCGCCAAATGTTACAGTATCGGACCAGACTCCAATTCATATTAGGGAACCAGACGAGAAACCCCAACAATGTTTCAATATGTAAACTACGAGGAAAGGATACTTCACCCCCAGGAGTGATTCCACTGCCAAAAGGGATTTTTTTGTATTAAAACAAACTTTATTATTAACACAGGATTAACTCCATTAACATCCAAGGAAAAAACATCTATTTATAACGCCGTCGAGATTCACGACGGCGCGAAACTGCCCCAGTCTCGACTGATTCAGGGCCCGACAATGGGCTAGGATCGGGGCCGCGAGAAACTCGGGCGTGGCGCTAAAGCAGCGTCGTCCGCGCGTGCCGGGCATAAAAGCGGCGCCGCGTCATCCGCCGCCTAACTGGCGTCACCCACGCATGCGGTTGCCGTCCTCCCCGAGGCCGCCTATTCAGGGCAGTGCAGACTTTCCACCGGCCTCATCGACCATGGATTCGACACTTGAATAGGAGTGTGGAGTTCAGGATCTGAGTGACTCTGGCAGAACCCAAACTGAGCATTTGTGATCAGGTTATTGCTAAGTGCCACTTGATTGTACTGCTGATGACCCCCATCACTTTACTGATGATTGAGAGTCACCTGATCGGGCTGTAATTGGCTGGGTTGAATTTGTCCTGCTTTTTATGGAAAGACAGACCTGGGCAATTTTCCACATTGTCGGGTAGGTGGGTGGATGCCAGTGTTGTAGACGTACTGGAACAGCTTAGCTGGGGGCATGGAAAGTTCTAGAGGACAAGTCTTCAGTACTATTACCAGAATATTGTCAGGGCCTATATATAGCCTTCAGTGCCTTCAGCCGTTTCTTTATAAAACGTGGGGTGAATCGAATTGACTGAAGATTGGCATCTGTGATGTTCGGGACCTCTGGAGGAGACCGAGATGGATTATCCACTTGACATTTCTCACTGAAGACTATTGCAAATGCTTCAGCCTTGTCTTTTGCACTGTGCTAGGCTTCCCCCATCATTGGGGATATAGATATTTGTGGAGCCTCCTCCTCCAGTAAGTTGTTTAATTGTCCACCATGTTAATTCATGACTGGATGTGGCAGGACTACAGAGCTTAGATCTGATCCGTTGTTGTAGGATTGCTTACCTCTGTCTACCACTTGCTGCTTATGGTGGTTAGCATGCAAGTAATCCTGTGTTGTAGCTTCACCAGATTGACACTACATTTTTTGGTATGCCTGGTGCTGCTCCTGGCATGCCCTCCTGCACTCTTTATTGAAGCAGGTTGGTCCCCTGCCTTGGTGGTAATGGTACAGTGGGGGGAGCTATCATAGAATCCCTGATGCAGAAGGAGGCAATTCAGCCCATCAAATCTGAAGCTAACCTCTGATAGAGCACCTTAACCTCAGTACGCTCCCCTCCCTGCCGTCAGATGGAGGACTTTGCAGTGTGGACAGGGCTGGGCTTGCCATTGTCATTTCCAGTGCCTAGGAGGTGCCGAATTGTCTGTCCCATTCTGTTTTATTGACTTTATAGTGGTTTGATGTAACATTTGAGAGGGCATTTAAGAGTCAACCACGTTGCAGTGGAGTCACATGTAGGCCAGATCAGGTCAGGATGGCAGATTTCCTTCCCTAAAGGACATTAGTGAACCAGCTGTTTTTTTTTATGACATTCAACATCATTAGACTTTTAATTCCAGATATTTATTGGATTCAGTTTCCACCATCTCCCATGGCTGGATTCGAACCCCAGTCCCAAGAGTATCATCCTGGGATCATCAGTCTAGCAACAATACCACTACGCCATTGCCTCCCCTGCATGGCAAGGTGATTCAGGTGAAGAATTATGCAATTTTCTTCAGGAAGCTAAGTTTCTACATGGGTAATCAAGGTCTATTGTATGTGTCATCCCAAAGTTACCACACTTCAATTTTCTTGTAAAAGATAAAGTATTTTACAAAATCCTCTCCTGTGCAACTGATTGAAAAGTGATACTCTGTTAAACAAATAGGTCTGATTTTACATTGTGTGTAATGGTCAGGTTAACAATGCTCACCGTTATTATGGAATGATTTGGACAGTAATCTCCGGAGTACAAACATGCATAGTTAAAGAGGAAGATCAGGACGTTGCAAGTTAGTCTGCTGTGCCACAGTGCTTTGGTCAGCATTGAACGCAATGTAAAAGTGTGAATGTGATACTTTTCGATTACTAGCCCACTAAACATGCCAGATAAAGTTAGGGCTGGTGCATTCAGGTGTTAGTGAATTTTTAAAGCCGTGGTCTGTCGTAATTACTGTCAAACATTCTTTATGGTCATGGAAAATTTAATTTTATAGGTATGGAGTCTCATTCCTTCTGAGTTTGTGGTTGGAGATTTAGAAACTTAAAAAAAAACTTTCTCTGTCTCTATTATCTGTCTCTTTTAATTCTATCTTTCCTTTCCTGCCTTTATTCTGCTGTCTGTACTTGATTTAAATCTAATTGATGTTTCCTACTTAGACTCTGCGTGTCTCAGTGAAAATTCTTCAATCTGATTGACGAGACTTGCTGTTAGTTGTCCTGCTTACAAATGCACAAATAACCTGTACAAGGCGTCATGCTGAATCAGATGTTCAGTGACAGCAAGTCTCAGCTCAAAAGTCCGTGAAAGCTCTGAGGACAGTTATCAGTGGTGAATCGCGAATGTTGTTCCTTCGGTACTGATTGCAGAATCAATGTCACAAACCGTATCAACAGGCATGTTGTCGTCCATATCTGACATTTCTGAGTGCATTTATTTATTATTTCCAGCTTTATTCAATGGCATAGGAAATATCCAGCAGGTGCATTCCAATCCAATTTGATGCTGACATTGCGAACATATGGCATATTCAAATTAATATAGTGGAGAATTTAGGGTCTCTTTTTCTGTAGACTGTTGAACACCTGTAATCCAGAACTTTGAAGACTGTGCAAAGGCACTTCTGTAAACTAGCTCTGAGCGAATGGCACTTAAGCGCCGACTTGTGGCCTCTGAGCATCATGCCAAACTTTTTAAGGTGATTCTACTGAGTGGGAGTTCAACTGGAGTCCATTTCCTGTTCCTTCTTCCACTGGCTGAATTCCTGAATGTTAAGGAATCAAAGGCTTGTGCGTTGAATGCACGGTAGGTGCATGAGGTGTTTACAATGGCAGTAACAATGAAGTAACAACAGGAAGCTGGTCATCGAATATTTGTATTTTGAGTCACTGTGTTGCACAGTGGACCCCAACACATGTTAATATTCAGTGTAAAAGATGGAGGGTTACACAAGGTGGTACAATGCTTTTATTGGCATTTGTATACCTCATTGCAGAACAGTGAGAAAAATATGCTTGGTTTCTCATACTTCCAGATTCTACTTTTCGATATTTGTACTTCCCTTATAATTTGCCACTTGTGGTGCGACAAATGAGCCTTTTGCTGGCAACAGAATCTGGATGTATAAATGGCCCAATAAAAATACGTCCCCGTTGTCAAGATTTTCTGTAGAGGGCAGTGTTGCACCAGTGAAAATAAATGAACAGTTCATTGTTGTGAACTTCCTGTTCCTTCTAACATTGGTGATTGTTTGAGCATATCACTTATTACTTTGACATTCTTGCTTCACACTACAGCTGTTTCCTGGTGATGCCACAACAGGTCTGCTCCAGGCTTTAAGGTGGATAATTTTCTTCATTGAAGTCCCTTTTCACTCATCCTTATCTGATTGAATGGCAACTAAATACAAAAAAAAAATCAGGATCATTGTAGTGTGTGTGTGTGTGTGTGTGTGCACGGAATCCCAAGCTTTGGATCCAAGGATTATGATGTTTTGAGTTATCTTGCTCTTTCAGGGCACATTAGATGCTAAGTGTTCAGTGAATTGCAGGGCACCTTGCAGAATAATTTCCAAAATCCAGGATGAAAAATAATTTGGAATACAGAGTCACTTCAGCTTTGGTACAGGCCAATTCCTGTATAGGGTGCCATTTAAAAATAGAACATAAATGCACACTCTCAAACACTTTCTGATCTCTCAGCCAACATTGCTCAGCTTATGTTTTGGGTGAATACCAGATTACTTTAAATGCTAAGAAACATCAACAAACATTATTTTAGTGCCATTTCATGCTCTGATAAACTTGAGGAAAACAATTTAACTGCTTTAATTTTGGTCACTCTGCCAATGTGTTATTATCCTTGGGCAGATCCTGGGTTAGACACCCCACACTACTGGGTAAATGGCAGAGTCTATGGATTTTTCGAACACCCACCCCGATATCAGTAAACACCAAGTCAAAACAATCTCGTTGTGTAGCCACCTGAGTTGGCCAACTCCCGATTTAAAATGGAGAACAGCAAAGGCTGAAGGGAAATTCAGCCAACACAGGCAGAAACTGGCAGGTGCAAGTTACTGTGTATGAAAGTCTGCAAAAAGCCCAGACAGCATCGATACCAGCGACCATCGGCATAATAATGTAGCAGCCATCTAATAAGCAATACTAATGAGCAATCCCCGGGAACAATCAAAACATTTGGGATAAACAAACCCAAGCCAGACTCCCCGGCGCCAGCAGGAGCCAACACAAAAGAGGTTAACGGATACCTCAAGACCGCCCATCGATCAGGGAACCACTCCAGTATTGGAGAAATCGAACCAAGCGATTGGAACAAAGTCCAATCACCTAGAACCAGGTACAGGGTCCGCCCCGAAAGGCGGGAAGCCCCTGGGGACTATAAAGTTAAGCCCCCAAGTTCAAATCGTCCTTCTTGACCGGGTCACTCATCAGCGCGAACCAACCCTCGACAGTGACCGGTTCAACTGCCGCCGATATCCAGTAAGTCTTAAGTCAACGCTCGCTACGAGATAGGCGCTCCTAGCTACCAATCTGTACCAACTTCGAATCCTGCAGACTCAGAACCTGAACGAAAGGCCATTTGTTCCCCTGACCTGGTGGGCCAGTCCGAAGTTAAGTATAGGCCTGTTAGTTGTAAAAGTAGCTTAGAAGTAGAATTTATGCATGAGTAGCGATTTACTGTGTATAATAAATGTGTTTTGATTTGAATCTTACTAATCGGTGTATTGAGTTATTGATCATTACTTGAACTTGAACCTCGTGGTGGTATCATAAAGATACCTGGCAACTCGAGAGCAAAGGTTATAAAACAGAGCCAATTGAACCAATCAAAAGTTAGCAACATATTACTGGCGACTCCGCCGGGACCCGAACTAGAAGTGGCTTAACCACTCCGGGAGAACCCCAAAATTTGAATTAGAGATCCAATTGGGAACAGAAAACCACAAGTGTTCAAGCAGTTCTGATCAATCCTCATAATTCAGAAGTGTGTGTATGCATGCGTAACTAACAGGGTGATAAGGTAATACTGATAGATTTTTTGTTGCGACAAAACTGTCGGGAGTTTTTATTTTGGAAATTAGCGAAAGCCGTACCAGTAATTACAGTACCGCCTTAGTCCCCCCTTGTTCCAAATTTAAAGAAGCATTCCGATAGGAAATATGGCAATGCAGGCAATGCAACGCCTCATGAACTCAGAAGAATTTGCGGTTGCAGCGACCAGCAGCAGTAGAGTAGGACAATGTCCCGTATGGGAAGAAGAAATCAGGAAGTACCTCAAATGGAAAGGATGGCCCCTTTGGAACGAATTCTGTAACAATGAGGAAACAGGTCCCGGGAGTATAGGACATACTTGGTGGGAGAACCTGAGCGAGATTCCCAAGAAGAGCTTAGGAAAAGCTCGCAATCCGATGGCAATCGTGTCCGGCTTGGCACAATTGCGAGGCACAGAGGAGGTCGTTAGGACGCTCCGGAAAGAGATAGGAGGCATACATCGAATGAGCAAGGTCGATGTCAGTGAGGTAGAAAGAGAGAACTGAGAGTTGAGGAGGAAGCTGGCAGCAAAAGACGGCGAGGTGGATGATGCCAAGAGGGCACACCAGTCTTGTCTGGCGCACTTAAGCAGCTTCCAGTCCCAGTATGAAAAGGCCTATCAGGATACGCAACATGCAGTCCTGGTACGAGAAGAAACCGAGAAGCAGGTAGAAACATTGCAGAGGCAGTGTAGTGACCTGAAGGCAGCGTTAAGGCCACACTGCCACCACGGAGCAAAGACAAAGCTCACCAGACCACGCAAAGTGCCGGAAGCAGATTGCAGAGCTGCAATCTCTGCTTTCAGTTCAAAAGGGATTCCAGGAAACCTTTGGATCAAAATTAGATGAGGAAGACGGCCCTGATTGGGAAGAGTTAAATGAGACAGCACAGAGATATGTTCAGGGAACATGTGCGCAGGGAAAGCCACAAAAGAGAAAAGCGCCCCAACCCCCCACAGAGCAGATAGTGCAGGCTCCAATGAACCCAGTAACCACCCACCGCACAGCCATATCGGATGACACAGAATTTCTGTACACCACTCCCTTAACAGTGACCCAATTACGGGACGCGTGCGAGAAAATCACACCGTTCCTCCCCACCTCAGACCCCCACCACTTCCTTGCCAGAGTAAAGCAGCAGGCGACCATGTACGGCCTGGATGATCGAGAGCACGTAAAGCTCACAGTTTTGAATCTAGACCCTTCGGTCGTAGCAGCCCTTCCCGACCCACAGAATGTAGGAGGAGGCTCCCCCAGTTGGGTCTGCGACATCCTTTGGGATAGGTCCGGACGACCGGTAGTTGCAGCAAAAATTCGGGGACAGCCCATCGAATTTCTCTGGGACACAGGAGGGTCCCGCACCACAATAAATTCCTCCACCATGTTTCAAAAGGACACGTGGCCCACTACAGCCACTATCACCCTCAGCGGCTTTACAGGCCACTCACAGCAGGGACACATCACAGCCCCTGTACCTATTCAAATCGGCACCATCACCACCAAGCGCCCCGTAGTCTTAGTCGATCTACCCCACACAGCAGAACACATTTTAGGAACAGACTTTATGAATTCCCACAACCTATCCTTTGATCCAGTCAACCAATGTGTCTGTAAAATGGCCAAATCTGCCAGAGCCCCCGCAACGCTCACAATAGGGGAATACGCCAACAAAATTAGCGCAGTGGGCGAATTTTGGTTTAACCCGACCACGCTTAGCACGGACAAGCAGGTTAGGGCAGTTTTACAAAAGAACAGGACAGGATTCGCGACCCACAAACACGACTGTGGCTGGATGACTGGTTCAGTACAAATCACAGGACCTGACCCTACACCCCAAAAGCAATATGGATTTCCCCAAGAGGCAGAGGGAGAAATCGCAAAAGTTATCGACAGCTTATGAGAGCAGGGTGTACTCAGATCAGTAGCCTCCACTAATAATGCCCCGATTTGGCCAGTGAAAAAGCCCGATGGATCATGGCGACTGACCATCGATTACCGGGAACTCAACAAAATCACCCCCGCAGCAGCCCCCACAGTAGCCACAAGTCCCGAGACCATGCTCAAGCAGGGACTCAATTCCCGATACTTCACGGTTTTTGATATCAGTAATGGATTCTGGTCCATTCCATTGGCAAAGGCGTGCCAGTACAAATTTGCCTTCACCTTTAAAAATCAACAGTACACGTGGACATGCCTGCCACAAGGATTCCACAACTCCCCCTCCATTTTCCACCGACAGCTGGCAAATGGTTTAGCCAAATTCTCTCGCCCCGAATGTCTGGTCCAGTACGTAGGCGACCTACTACTGCAGACAGACACCAAGGAAGAGCACATCGAGCTTCTGTCCGAACTCCTGGAACTCTTACGTTCAATTGGTTGGAAAGTTAACCCCAAAAAGGCCCAGATTTTGGAACACAAGGTGATATATTTGGGAACAATTATCACGCACGGTAAACGCGAGATCGAGCATAAAAGGATTGACTCGATTGCTAAATTGCCCCTTCCCCAGAACGTTTCAGCCCTCTGGTTGTTTTTAGGACTGGTTGGCTACTGCTGAAACCACATTGACGGTTTCGCCAGCAAGTCAGCACCCCTCTCAGACCTCCTAAAGAAAGGAGCCCCCGAGAATGACTTCTGCAGCATACGGATGCTGTGGACTCTTTGAAACAAGCACTCATAGCAGCCCCCGCACGACAAGTTCCAGACCCGCTTTCCCCTTATGCTATAGAGGTAGCAAGCACAGACCACACCCTTTCGGCCGTGCTCCTCCAGGAACGGCACGAACAGTTAAGGCCCGTGGCTTACGCCTCCAGAGTTTTAGATGCTGTGGAGCAGGGATTTTCAGCCTGTGAATTTTCATACTACTCGCAGTATGTTGGGCAGTACAGTATTTTTCTTATATTACCGGACTAAACCCCATCACAATCCTCACAGAACACACCCCCACCCAACTTTTACTGGATGGACGACTCAAGGACGGTACAGTTAGCCAGATAAGAGCAGCTAGATGGACCCTTCTTTTGCAGGGACGGGACATCACTGTTAAAAGGACAAAGACCCACACCTTTTTAGCCGTCAACCTACAGTACCCCGGAACCCCCCATGAATGTGAAATTATCTCTCCACACCACAACACAGGCCCCTCTATTGCGAAAACACCCCCCAGAAAGATAGGTAGTTCAACCCAGAGCCCCAAGCACACAGACACGTGCGAACCCATTAGAATATATGTGGATGGATCTTCCACAATATTGGAAGGGAAACGCATAACAGGATGCGGCATTTATGTCGAGGATGCGCAGGGACGCGCCATGGAAGAAATAGCACTAAAACTTCCAGGACACTTCGGTGTGCAGGCAGCAGAACTTGCGGCCATCGCATACATAGTGGAACACCCAGATTCCTTCCCCAGCCCAGCAGACATATATTCGGACAGCCTCTATGTCTGCAACAGCCTTACGGAATTCCTACCCCTGTGGAAAGCAAGAGGATTTGTTTCCGCAGACTGTAAACCCCCCCCCCCCCTCAGCCCCATTGCTCCGTCACATTTTAGAGAGAGCGCAGAACAGGACTTTTGGAATAGTCAAAGTTCGAAGTCACCATCGTTCCTCCCCCCCCATGAAATGTAAAAGCCGACGCATTGGCAAAGGCAGGTTCCAGGCACGGATATTATTGGACACCCCCCGAAAGTGCACCAGTGATTGAAGTTCAGCTCTCGCAGACTAATATCGAGGATTTAGTGCAGGCCCAGAAGCAGGACCGCAATCTCAGGGAGATTTTTAAAGGAAGATTCCCAGCACCTTTTGATAGGTTTAAGAATACACTGACCATACATGACGGTGCGGTGTTAAAAGACACCCTTTATGTGGTTCCTGAACAAGACAGGAATCAACTTTGTTCCAAGACAGTCATGGACATCAGGGAATCGATCCCACTACAGCTCACCTCAGGCAGCTCTGCTGGTGGCCGAGTTTAAAAAAAGATGTAACTCACTACGTTGAGAATTGTCTTATCTGTGCCCAGAACAATCCAGACAGATATGCCAAGAAGGCTCAACTCAGTCACACCCGACCCGTTAATGGCCCCTGGACTAACCTCCAGATTGATTATATTGGACCATTGCCCCCTTGCAGGAATGGTTATAAATATGTACTCGTGGTGATAGGCACGTTTACCAAATGGGTGGAAGTATTCCAATCCAGAACTAACACGGCAAAGACCACAGCCAAGATTTTAACCCACCACATCTTTACGAGATGGGGACTCCCCCGCAGCATTGAATCCGACCAAGGTTCCCATTTTACGGGACGTGTCATGAAGAACGTCCTCACGATAGTTGGCATTACCCAAAAATTCCACATTGCATACCACCCCCAGTCGAGTCGTATCATGGAGCGCATGAATCGGACCCTAAAATCCACCCTCAGAAAAATAGTCCAGCAAAACAACACCACTTGGGACTCAGTCCTCCCTTTTGCGCTGATGTTTTTGCGAAATACAGTTTCAACTTCTACAGGTTACACCCCACACACCCTCATGACCGGACGCCCCATGAAAGGCACAGAATTTTTAGTAGGTTTAGATTTGACCAGCCTCGAAGTGACGGCCCTCACACACGAGAAAGCAGTAGAACAATTAGTGGCGAATGTTAAAACGGCTCAGCTAGCAGCCGCAGTGAAATTGGGCACAAGAAAGAAACAGAGCAAGGCCTGTTTCGATAAGACAGTGCATGTGACTGAGTTCAGTGTAGGACAGCAAGTCATGCTCTCCGAATACAACCCCAGCACATTCCTGTCGCCTAAGTATTTGGGTCCGTACTCCATTGTGGACAAAGTAAGCCGTTCCGTCTACAAATTATGTACCCCAATGGAAAGACTGCGTGGTTCCATATCAACAACATGAAGGCATATGGAACACAGCCTAACCACGCACACCACGTCATGCTCGACGCAGCAGACCACGTCCCGCCCACAGCCAACGTAACCCTACCCTCCGCCAACACGTCCAGCCCAGCCACGGACTCAACCTCGACTCCACCCCCGAAATATACACTTCGCCCCGGAACGCCCACAGACTGCAGCAGCAGAGACAGCGACTGTGACTCGGACGATAGCCACAGCACGCCTCCCTACTATCCCCATGCAACAGGACCCACACCCAGCGAATCTGACCACGATTCGACTGCTCCCTTCACGATCACTTTCCTAAACAAACCCCATCACCGACCACCGACCTACAATGACGACCCTGATTCCGTCCCCACAGAACTAGACACTACCTATTGGCACCGAGATAATTTGTACAGACTCGTCCGGAATGACGAGAGCGATCCGAAATCACACCAAGCAGCCCTATCCGCCCTGATACATTCGAGAGTTTGGCATCCGGGAGAAGATGACGACTTTGAGTCTGACTCCCAAAACGAGAACCCCTTTGCGACCCTGTTCGCAACCGATAACTGAGGTGTCCAGATGATGTTTTAAAAGGAACCGCTTGGGAGAAGACGGTGCCCTTTCTGATGGAACCTGCAGCATGTTTGATGTTGTTTGTACGTGTACTGTTAAATGTTGTATGTCAGACCGGAATTTTTTTTTCCCACAGCCCCACGCCCTTTCGGCCGAAACCTCTGAGAATTTGCCTGCAGAGACTTGCTAATGTCCCAGACGCCAGTTCAGAGGAACTCGTCTGTCGACAGAAACACAGACGCCCGTTCGTAACTGCCCCTCTGGTTCGAAGGTAGAACCAATACGGCAACCCCCCACGATGACTACATTTCCTGCCCGTTCTTGTCGGTTGCTCAGGCAGTGGAGAAACGGCATTGGGACCAGCCCTACCTGGGAACACCCCCTCTGGTCAGCTACGCTTGGGTAGGGAACACACGGCATTGGTCGCCGTCCTACCCAGGGACTCCATCCAACTCTTACCCATCGCGGCCCATACGCACCTCATTTCGGAAAAGTTTGGTTCAAAAAGTTTTGTTTTGTTTCAGGTAACACTTAGGTTGCCAACCCTCTGCTATTTACATCCTCAAACATTTGGATGGTAAACCGCACAGTCTGCCAGACAGCTCGCACTGGTTCAGTATTTGTAAGTGTGTTTTGTCCTGAAATTCGGTTTTTGAAAAAAAAAAATGACCAATTATAAAGGGAGTAATTGGCACTACAGGACAGACAGGCTATCAAACGAGATATTAAACAAAGATAGTAACAGACACTATGTTTGATCCCACAGAACTCCAGGAGAAGAGAAGCGAAGAGAAGTGAAAGAAGAAGAACCATGAGGACATCCTCCGCGTTGCTCATCGTTATAATGGACATTTGGTGGCGCGCGAGCGCGAACCCCCTGACCTCAACCCCCCCCAGCTGTTAATTATTCACTTCCCCACAGTACCCAGAGCCCAGTCACAAACAACACCACACCATCTTGGTGTGACAGGTTTATAACTTGGTACTCCCTGTCCTACTTGATAGAATCCCTATTGGTATTGGCGCTACTCTGCTGCATAGTGCAGACTATTCGTCTGAGAAAATGGCGAAGGAGAGCCTACCGTGCACACACCCCGGTATATAGGATTAGATCCCCTATTTTTGGATATGACCAGACCCCAGACCCCCGTGATCTATAATAAAGAGCATTCGTTTGCGATTTGTTGTAAATAAAGAAATGTTCATGAGCAATTGTAATCCTGAGCTTGACTGCCAAGCCAGGAAAAATGTGTATAATACTGCTATGATTTTGTTTGTATGGTTTAGGAAGTCAGTGTGATGAAATGTTTGAATGAGTGTAGTTTATTAAGGGTAGTTCGAGGTTCCGATTTTCTTGGTTTGTAATGCATGTCCCTGTTTGACATAGCGCCCCTCAGAATTGTCAGTTAAAATGTTTTGCATAGTTATGGTCAGTGTAGAGGCAATAGAAGAGTGCTCGACGGGTCAGGGAATGAAAAACATCGCAGTTATGTGATCCTTCACGCTTCGCGTTAGGATCACAAGGAGGGAGTGTAGCCACCTGAGTTGGCCAACTCCCGATTTAAAATGGAGAACAGCAAAGGCTGAAGGGAAATTCAGCCAACACAGGCAGAACCTGGCAGGTGCAAGTTACTGTGTATTAAACTCTGCAGAGTCCAATCACCTAGAACCAGGTACAGGGTCCCCCCTGAAAGGCAGGAAGCCCCTGGGGACTATAAAGTTCAGCCCCCAAGTTCAAATCGTCCTTCTTGACCGGGTCACTCATCAGCGCGAACCAACCCTCGACAGTGACCGGTTCAACTGCCGCCGATATCCAGTAAGTCTTAAGTCAACGTTCGCTACGAGATAAGCGCTCCTAGCTACCAATCCGTACCAACTTCGAATCCCGCAGACTCAGAACCCGAACGAACGGCCATTTGTTCCCCTGACCTGGTGGGCCAGTCCGAAGTTAAGTATAGGCCTGTTAGTTGTAGAAGTAGCTTAGAAGTAGAATTTATGCATGAGTAGTGATTTACTGTGTATAATAAATGTGCTTTGATTTGAATCTTACTAATCGTTGTATTGAGTTATTGATCATTACTTGAACTTGAACCTCGTGGCGGTATCATAAAGATACCTGGCGACTCGAGAGCAAAGGTTATAAAACAGAGCCAATTGAACCAACCAAAAGTTAGCAACAGTTGAAACTCTGTCTCATAAGGAATTCCCAGCATTACCTTCGAGGTGCTCTCCTTGGAATCCTCTCAAATTGCTCCCACTCATATGGCTTTAATAATGGCCTACCTCACAGAGTTTCAATCTCCCTTCCAAGGTTTCTTCTCCCTGGATTCTCAACACTAATTTACAAGCACACAGTCAGATCTGTGACCGTGCCAAGCAGAACACTACTGCTCCAACGGGGTACTGTTGCCTGAATCGCCCTCTTTATTCAACATCTGCTTTTGCATCTCTTTCTTTAACTTAACTGTGATCTGTGTCTATCCCGTTTTGTCTTTGTGCCACTTGCTGGCTGACAGACTGCTTGAAACTGACTGCCTAAAGAAGAGCTCTTCACTGACCCTTGAACGGATCTGGAGACCTATCAAAAGTGTTCCAGCCTTGTTACTAGGCAGGAGTCAATGTAACATCCTGTACCTTAAATGTTATAATCTCCATAGACTTCTAATTTAACACTTGGGGCAATGTGTTTTATGATAAATGTGCTTTTCCTTCTCATATTCTGGCTATTTATTTTCCTCTCGGAACCTTTTGCAGCCTATCCTATTACTCAGTGGATTTTTGGCCAGGAGGATTTTCTTTGACCTCTACCACTGACATTGTTTTTTTAATGGCCAACAAGATGAATGGGCCTACAATGTGAAAGGGCCACAGTACCATATTTGAGGATGGGTTAAAAGAATTTGCTTTGTGCTATTTTACATCTTTGATGTTTTAGATGTGCCATTGTGCTACTTGTGTAGGAAACTCCTCCATCACAGAGAAAATTCAGGAGCACTGGGGCAATGGGAAAAATAGTCTACTTCTTTCCACTCAGCATGGTAAGAATAGGGCAAATTTTATTCTCATGAATGAATTATAAGGTGTTCTGAAATTTTTACCTACTTTCCATGGATAAAATATGGTACATAATTTTCCATCCTCAACTATTTTTATCTCCTCTTCTGGGGGTGGGCTATCTGCAAATATTTATTATAAATCCTTTACACTTCCTCCCACCTTGCTTCCGTTAATGACTCCACTCCGTTCTCCCAGTTTCCCTGTCTCTATTATGTCTTCCATGTCATCACTTCTGAAATTTTTTCCCTTTTCCTCGACTGAGGATTCAAACCCCGCATCCCCTCCCACCACCACAACCATGGTTGACAGGACCCTCGAGTAGGTCTGCTCTTTCCCTCACTCACACCTTCCCCTCCCTCCCTGAACCATGATCAGATTCCCCTTGTCCTCACCTTCCAATGAGCAAATGGATCTCCCACCCCAGCTTTTGCCTTCCTTTGTGTGATGCCACTGTCGAACACATCTTCCCCTTTCCTACCGTTGTGGCATTTCAAAGCGACTGTTCTGTCCATAATATTCTAGTCTACTCTTCAATCCAATATCCCCATAGCACCTTTCAATGCAAGTGCAGGATCTGCTCTGTACCCTATTGTCTCCTCACTGTCCATGGCCTCAAACACTCCTTCCAGGCGATTATTCTGTGTGCGCTGTTCACAATGCAATCTGCTCTATGCTGGTGAAACCAAATACAGATTGGGTCACCACTTTGCTGAACACTTCTGTTCGGTCTGCAAGCATGACCCCGAGCTTCCAGTTACCTGTCATTTTAATTCTCCACCTTGCTTTCTACCATTGGCCTCCTGCAGTATTCCATTGAAGCTCAACAAATAGTACCTCATCTTTTGATTAAGCACACTACAGCCATCTAGGCTTAATATTATGTTCTAGCATTTCAGTCAATGCTGCCTTCATTATGTTTTTTTTCGATTTTAATCAGTTTTTCTCTTGTTTTGGCTCTCGGGTGGCAGTTGTTCATCATTCTGCCACTTACATCTACTCTAGATTCATCTTTTGTTTCTTTACTTGTCCCATTATTATTCCCTTTGTCCCTGCACCGCTCAGACTTTTCACATCTGGAGTGCGATCTTCTGACTTTTCACACCAACGGGATCCTCTGGTGCTGCTGATGGTGCATCCCTGCTGTGGCTTTCCCGGTGCTGCAGAGTGGGCTCAATCCCATTGACAGCGGTGGGACCAGAAGATCCCGCCGCCAGCCAACAGACGGCTGCCTCCTTCCACTGGGAAACACGCCGCGGGGAGGCGAGAGAATCTCGCCCCTAATTTCTCCTGTCTTTCGCCCTATCACAGACCTCCCCTGTTTCACTTGCTTAAAACCCAATACATTTGTACCATTTTTCCAGCCCAAGGTAATTGATCTGAAACGTTAACTCTGTTTCTTGCTTCACAGATGTTGCCCAATCTCCTGAGTGTTTCCAGCATTTTCTGTTTTCATTTCAGATTTGCAGCATCTGCAGTATTTTGCTTTGATTTTCATTATCATTCTATCACCTGACTGCCAGCAGGGTCGAAGGTGAACTAGCTGATTCTTGGGTCGGTAATTTTCCTGTCCCATCAGAGGCTGGAATTGTAGTGAGCGGGAGCAGAACATTTGGAGTGAGGCTAAAGGTTGGGTTTCCAGTGGCAAAATAAGTTGGAATTTTTCCCACGGCGGTGACCTCAAGGTGTATTGACTTTTCTGCTGCTCCAGGTCGGAAATTGTATTTTCATACATGAACTTATCATGAGTGCTCATTAAAATCACAACTTGCCAGAATCATATTCTCCCTTCTAATTATATGCCATGCCAGTGGGAAACTAGATCAGTCTGAATCATAGTGTTGTACAACTGCCTACCTTCACTTCATTCTTGACTTTGAGGTACGTACAACATTGAAAGGCTACCAGAAACTGCACTTCCCAGATTCCTCAATGCCGCCTTGACAGACGAGACGGGTGGTGTTCGCAGGCAGGGCCACTTACACTGGGTGCTGTGTGGGGCACTGAAAGGGCCACCCCTGCTGGGTAATATGAGGCACAGGTAGGGCCACTCACACGGTGCTGTGGGCCTCAGGCAGGGCTACTTACACTGGGAGTTGTGAGGGGGTATGGGGTTGGGGGGGGAAACAGGCAAGAGACATGACTGGGAATGATGGGGACGGCATGCAGAGAGATTAGTGGGGATGAGTGGAGATGTGAGGAGCAAGGGAGGGGGAAAGGCAGACAGAGCAGTGACTGGGGGTGAGGGGACTGGAGCCAACATGGAGACCCAGGTGGCGTTGGAGGGGTGTGGTGGTGGGGGGGGGGGGGGGGGGGGGGAGAGGAGGGAGGGGGTAGGTGCGGTCAGTATGCCACGGAAGAGAGGGGTGCAAGAACACTTATGACTGGGGAGTTAGTGTTGCATAAGAGAGAAGGTGTACACAAAGACTCAGGAATGGAGGCGTGTGTGGTGAGGGACGGGGGTGGTGGGGAGTCCTGCAGGAAGTGGGAGAATAAATATTAGACAGTCTCAGGGTGAGAGATTAAAAGGCAGTCTTGGGGCTCTGTTGATTACATTCGAGGGGTGAAAGATTAAAGGCAGTCCTGGGATTTTGTGGGCCATGTGGGATATTGGGGAGGGGAATTCTGGAGAAAAAAATATCTTGGCTAAAAAGCATACATGTATGCTGGATTCAGAAATGCGTTTTACCTGAGAGCACATGCTACAGTGAGGCACCTGTCAACAGCTCCCTACCTTGATCCAGTTGTCAAGTACAGCTTTTCAAAATGACATGTTCTGTTTAAACCCAGTGCAAGGCTTACGATTAACCTGTGTTTTACCACTGTTACAAATTCCACCTGAATAAATGCAACAATCCATGTACAGCACAAATTGTATGGGGCAAATTTTAATTATGACATTAACCTCAATTATGCAATTCAAATTAAGTGTTTTACACAGCAAAGAGAAGAGACCATGAAAAGTAATGTGTTTTAAGAAATCAAGTATTTTCCAGGTGTCACAGACTGATGCACAAAGAACTGATTTTCTTCAAATAATTTTTTAAAGCTGTTCATCCCGTAGCTCAGTATTGCTGCCGAATGCAGATAAGAAGTCTGTCTCACTGGGTTTCTGGTACACTAACTATTCGTGAAATGGGCTTCTGTGCCTTGGAAATGTACTTCGCATTTATGCCTTTCTGGAGACACAAGTGCTATTACATTAGCTTCAAAGTTTAGCATTGTGTGTGGACATAAGGGGGGGGGGGGGGGGGCTGGAGGGGATGGGGGAAAGAGTGGTTTTCAACTGCTGCATGTTTCATTCTTTCAGCAGGACTGCAAAGTACCAATTTAATAAGGTCCTGGAGCAGTTGTACTGTAATTTACTAGTCGTTGTGTTTTTGCAAGCCTTAATATTTCTATATGTAGTGGCAACATTGACAAAAAAGATTGACTGTATTAATGTGAAGGGGACACAAGAAGGTATTTTATGGTGACTTAGTAATTGTTAAAACAATATAAGAAAGCAGTAATTGTCTGTCAGATTAGATTAATTATCCTCAAACTGGTTTGTTCAGCTCTCCTACTTTTGGATCTTACATTTGGATCACCGATTTACCATTAAATTGCACAAACCATACCTTTCAAAGATCTTTGTTTCAGGGTTTTTTGATTTTTTAAAAAACATTGCTTCCATAAACATTTTAGTGCAAATTTAGTTGGAAATAATTCTGTTATCCTGTTTCCCTAAGTTATCAAGGTGAGTGTTTTGGAGGCTGTGACACTGGGCATTCATTATCAGTTTAGTTGCAGCCATTAAATGTAATGCTGCCCAAAACAGTTTACTTTTGTGAGAATTTTGGAGTATACACTACATGCAGCATGTGGCCATTTTCTCCTTGGGGCACCAGTTATGCCTGATGTCACATACTGCCAGTTGGGCTTGCAATTAATGGGCTGTGCTTGGCTCTTGCACCAGCAATATGTTTTTTTGTGGACCAGTTTATGTTCAGAGTGAAAAGAAGCAACTTTTTAAATTATCATGCTTTGGAACTGAATTGCATGAATGACTACCCATTTATAAAATAAACCTGAGCACTAATCTTCCATTGTTTAGGCAGTAAAGGTAACTGAATGCATCCTACAGCTCAATGAAAAGCCGCAATCTCTGGTTAAAAAAGACTTTAATCTTCCTATACACTTATTGAAACTCATTACACCACATCATAAAAGCTTTTATCCCAGTTAAATGTAGGAAATAATCACAGGTCAGTAAACCCTTGTGTAAATTAGTGGCAGTTTTGTAATTTTTGTAGACCACAAATGAGTCCGAACTGAGATAGTGAAAGAAAACTTGTTTTACTGCAGTGCACTAGTGTTTACAATACACGCCAGATCCCAGCCGTGTCTGTCCGTGTTGGTATCATACATGGTCGACTTTATTAGGAACTTAAGCATGGATGATTTTGGACTCCCCACCCCCTATAGCGGGAGAGCTAGCATGCGGCAAACGTAAGGGGAGACTGATAGCTCCAACCCCGTAGGTCTCGTGCGGGTTATAACAATGATCTTAAGAGGTTCTACCTAGTGCAGCTACAACACACACGCAAGACAGCTGAAGCAGCTATAGATAAAAGCCAGGCGAAATAAGAAGAGGCCATTTGGCCCCTCGAGCCTGCAATGCCATTCATAAGATCATGGCTGATCTGATTGTGACCTCAACTCCACTTTCCTACCTCTCCTCCATAACTCTTGACTACCTTGCAGATCAAAAATCTGTCCAAAAGTCAGCCTTGAAAATATTCAATGACCCAGCCTCCTATTCTCTTTGGGGTAGAAAATTCCAAAGATTAACAAGTCTCGAAGAAGAAAATCCTTCTCACTTTTGTTATAAATAGGAATCCTCTTATTCTGAAACTGTGCTGCTTGGTACTAGATTCTCCCACCAGGGGAAGCATCCTCTCAGCATCTCTCCTTTCACACCCCATCAGAATCTTACATGTTTCAATATGATTACCTCTTAGTCATCTAAACTCCAATGAGTATAGGTCAAACCTGCTTAAAACTTCCCTCATCCCAGGAATCAATTCAGTGAACCGTTTCCTGCAAGTATATCCCTCCTTAAATAAGGAGATCAATAAGGAGTGTGGTTTCACTCATATCCTGTATAGTTGTATGAAGGCTTCATTACCTTTAGACTCCACCCTCAGCCAACATTCCATTTGCCTTCCTCATTACTTTCGTTACCTGCATGTCGGCTTGTTGTGGTTCACTTAGCAGGTCAGCCAGATCCCTCTGTCCTGAAGCATTTTGTAGCTTCTCTCCTTTTAAATAATATTTTGTTTTTCTGTTCTTCCCTCCAAAGTGGATGACCTCACAGTTCCCCTCATTTTACTCCATCTGTCAAAGTTTTGCCCACTCACTTAGCCATCTAATCCTTTTGCAGATTCTTTCAACTTGTTTCCCACTCACCTTTGTATCATCAGCAAATGTTGGTACAATATGTTCTATACCTTCATCCAAGTAATTAACATTGATTGTCAATGGTTGACTCCCCAGCACTGATCCCTGTGGCACTCCATATGTTAAAGTTTGATAGCCTGATGATGACTCATTTATCCTGACTGTTTCTTTTTAGAGAGTCATACCTCTATTCATATTAATAGATCACCCTCAATACTATGAGCTCTATCTTGTGCAACAGCCTTTTATGCAACACCTTATCGAATGCCTTTTGGAAATCCAAATACCTTGGGCGCGATTCTCCACTCCCACGCCGGTTGGGAGAATCGCCGGGGCCGCCAAAATTTCCAGGGACGCCGGTCCGATGCCCTCCCGCGATTTTCCCAAGCGGCGGGAACGGCCCGGTCGAGTTTTGCGGACCGCAGGCCGGAGAATCGCCGGAGACACCGAAAATGAGGCACCCCCGCTATTCTGAGGCCCGGATGGGCCGAGCGCCAGGCCAAAACGGCGGGTTCCCCCTGGCGCCGTCTTACCTGGTCGCTGCAGTCGTGAGCGGTGCGTGAATGCTGGGGGAGGGGGGCCTGCGGGGCGGCGAGGGGGATCCTGCACCGGGCTTTACCTGAAATGTGGGGTGGCCCGCGATTGGTGCCCACCGATCGTCGAGCCGTCCTCTCTGAAGGAGGACCTCCTTCCTTTCGCGGCCCCGCAAGATCCGTCCGCCATCTTCTTGCGGGGCGGACTTAGAGTGGACGGCAACCACGCATGCGCGGATGACACCCGTTATGCGGCGCCGGCCGCGTCATCTATGCGGCGCCGCTTTTACGTGGGCGATAAGGCCTGGCGCGGGTAGATGACGCGGCCCCGATCCTGGCCCATTGTCAGGGCCTGAATCGGTTGGGACCGGGGCCGTCCCGCGCCGTTGTGAACCTCGACGGCGTTCACGACGGCGCGGCCACTTCGGCGTGGGAGTGGAGAATCCCGCCCCTTACATCTCCTGGTTTTCCTTTATCCAACCTACTTGTTCCATCCTCAATGAATTTTATTAAATTTATCAATCCCGATTTTCCTTCGTAAACAATGTTGACTCTGCTAGGTTGCATTATGATTTTCTAAATGTCCTCTTACTAATTCCTTAATAATGGATTCTAGGATTTTACCAATGACAGATGTTAGGCTAACTGGCCAATAGTTTACTGCTTTCTGACTCCTTTCCTTCTTAATTTGCAATTTTCTAATTCACTGGGACCGTTCCAGAATTTTGGAAGGTTACAACCAATGTTGCCAGTATCCCTACAGTCACTTATTTTAAGACCCATGGTGCAGGCTATTATGTCAGTAAGGCTTTTGACAAGGTCTTGCATGGGAATCTGATCAAGACCCATGGGATCCAGGGCAATATGGTAAATTGGATCCAAAATTGGCTTAGTGACAGGAGGGAGTGGGTGATGGTCAAAGTTGTTTTTGTGACTGGAAGCTCTAGTGGTGTACCGCCGGAAACAGTGCTGGATCCCTTGTTGTTTGTATTGTACATTAATGATCTAGATGTGAAGGTGGGGGAATGTGATCAACATGTTTGCAGATGACCCGAAAATTGGTGGCGTGGTAAATTGCGAGGAGGAAGGCATTGGGTTACTGGATAGTATAGACAGGCTGGTCAAATGGGCAGATCAGTAGCAAATGGTGTACAAAATTATAAGGGACATACATTGGGTAGATAGTAAGAAACTTCCCCCCTTATTAGAGGTCTCAATAACTGGGGGGCACAGATTTAAGGTAAAGGGCAGGAGATTGAGAGGGGATTTGAGGAAATGTTTGTTTATCCAGACGGTGGTGGGAATCTGGACCTCATTGCCTGAAAGGGTGGTAGAGGCAGGAACTGTCACAATGTTTAATAAGCATTTAGATGAACGCTTGAAACGTCATAGCATATGAGTCAATGGACTAAGTGCTGGAAAATGAGATTAGAATAGATAGGTGCTTGATGGGCAGCGCAGACAAGATGGGCCAAAGGCCCTCTTTCTGTGCTGTAAAACTGTTCTGACTATGACTTGTCAGCTTTGATTCCTGTTAGTTTTCACAGTATTTTTTCTCTTGTGATTGAGATTTTTAATTTTTTTTTCCTTTTGTTGTTTGATTTTCTACTATCATTGGGATGCTTTTAGTCTTTTACCTTGGAAAAGTAGAAATTTTGGGTGGATTTTCCTGTAGGAGACAGGAAACTGGGGTAGACCCGTTTCTGGGTCACAAACACCCCTCTGTTGCAAATCCGGTTCCAGCAGTGATTTTCCCTGGGCTGGGGCCTTAATTACTTAAAGGATGGGCCTGCTTCCGACTCGGCTTCCAGGACATGGGAGTGGAAGCAGGTCGATTCTAAGGCAGGAGGATACAAGGCCCACCTTGTGTTATTCATTTTCAAGTATTGTCATGGGAACTTTAGGTCAGTGAAGGCTCACTCTGCTGTCGCCCAATTGTAGGACCCTCTGAAAACTGGCCTTGCATAAAGAGAACAAAACTAATTGCTAAAAAAATTGAAGGGTCCATTGCATTGAGCCTTCACTTTGCTGCCTGAGAGCTCTCTTTACACATACAGTCAATGATGGCCCTTGACATTTTCTCGTCTCTCATGCCTGTGTGCGCAGAATATAATGTGCAGCGACTGGAGGTACTAGCAAAGTGGTGTAATTGAACAAACCAGCCACATTAAGGAGTCCCTCTCCACTTATAATCCTGATTAAACAAGCATCTCCTTAGGTGATCATATCAAATTTGCGAGGCCACCAAATGAATAAAACTCCTGACTTCACATCATCCCATGAGAGGGAAGACCTTAATAACCTTGAGATACAGCGGGAAGCCACTCTGTGTTGCCTGCACACAGTCACAGTGATGCTCCGCTTGACAGTTTGGGGCCTTGGTTTGGGGCTCAGTACTTGGAGAAACAGAGAAGTTCATCAGCTGAACCTTTGCAGGATTAGATGGTCAGCTGTAATCACGTCTTCCTGAAAGGACTTAATTGTGATTCCCCAGGCCTGGTTGTCTCTATGGTAACCTGGACCGTCTCATAGAAACATAGGTATTAGGAGCAGATGTAGGTAATTCAGCTCTTTGAGCCTGCTCCACCTTTCAATTAGATCTTGGCTGATCTCTTCCTGGTCTCAAATCCACCTCTTTGCCTGTTCCTCATGTCCCTTGAACCCATTTTTAAAATCTGAAATATATCTATCTCCTTGAAACCATTTCATGACTGATTCCACCGCACTATGGGGCAGCAAGTTCCACAAATTCACCGTTCTCTGTGAAAAGTAGTTGCTCCTCATTTCAGTTCTAAATATACCACCTCTCACCCAAAATCTGGGACCACTCATTCTAGATTGCCCTACAAGGGGGAAAATTTGGTCTACATTTACTTTATCAATTCCTTTTAGTATCTTATATACCTCGATCAGATCTCCTCATCCTTCTCAACTCCAGCGAGTATAAGCCCAAACTGTTTAATTTCTCATACGTCAACCCTTTTGGCAAGGTGGCACGGTGGTCACCTATGCTGCCTCACAGCTCCAGGGACACGGGTTCAATTCTGACCTCGGGTGACGGTTGGAGTTTGCACTTTCTCCCCGTGTCTGCGTGAGTTTCCTCGGGTGCTCCAGTTTCCTTCCACAGCCCAAAGATGTGCAGGTTAGGATTTGGATTTTGTTTATTGTCACGATTACCAAGGTACAGTGAAATTAATGAGGCCAGTCCATAAGAGGGTCGTATAGGAGTCTTGTAACTGAGGGAAGAAGCTGTTTTTGAGTCTGTTCGTGCATATTCTCAGACTTCTGTATCTCCTGCCCGATAGAAGAAGCTGGAGGAGTGAGTAAGCCGGGTGGGAGGAGTCTTTGATTATGAGGTGGATTGGCTCTTAAACTGGGGTTACAGGGAGGGAGATTGGGCCTAGGTAGGGTGATCTTTTGAACGGTCGGTGCAGACTCGATGGGCCGAATGGCTGCCTCCTGCACTATAGTGATTCTATGATTCTTTCATCCCTGGAATCAATCTGGTGACTCTCCTCTGAACTGCCTCCAATGCCACCACATCCTTCCTCAAATAAGGAGACCACAACTGGACACAATACTCCAGATGTGGTCTCACCAACACAATTGCAACACCATTCTCTACTTTTATACTCCAATCCTTTTGCAATAAATGCTAATATTCCATTTGCCTTTTTAATTACATGCTGTACACGCATACCGACTTTCTGCAATTCATGAACAAAGACACCCAGATCCCTTTGCCCAGAAACATTTTGAATCTGCTTTCCATTTAGATAATAATTTACCTTTTCTTTTTGCCAAACTGGATTACCTAACACTTACCCACATTAAACTCCATCTGCCAAATTTTGGTCCAATCTCCTTGCCTATCTATATTTGTCTGTAAAATCTTTATCTCCTCTTCACTACCACTAGCTTTTGCAGTATGGTATGGCCCGGCCCAGTTTTTTGCCTTTATGTCTTCCTTGACTTCCTTGTTCAGCTATGGATCGTTTTTCTCCCTTTTACAATTTGTCTTCATCTCAGGAATGTACTTTAATTGAGAAGTATTTAATATCTCCCTGAACATCGACCATTGTTCCTCAACTGTCCTACCCTCAATTATTTGTGCCCAGTCTACTTGGGTCAACTCTTTCCTCAGGCCTATTAATTACCATTGCCCAATGCTAAAACTTTAGTATGGCAGTCTGTCTTCTCTTGCTCAATCTTAATTTGAAATTGCAGCATGCTGTGATCACTCCTTCCAAGACGATCCTTAACGACAAGATTATTTATCAACCCTTCTTCGTTACAAAATACAAAATCTGAAATCGCCTGCTTCCTGGTTGGCTCCATAATATATTGCTCTCAGAAACAACCCTCATACGCTCTATGAAATCTCGCTTGAGGCTACCCTTGCCAATTTGATTAGTCCAGTCAATATGCATATTAAAATCACCCATGATTACCATTGTGCCCTTTTCACAAGCCCTCATTATTTCTTGGTTTATACTATGCCCCACTTTGGGAGTATTGCTCAGCATGTAAATTACTGCTCTCAAGGAGTTTTTTTTCCATTTTTTAGTTCTACCCAGATTGATTCAACAATTTGACCCTTTGTGCCAATATAATTTCTTAATGCAGCCTTGATGTTGTAACCATCTGGGTTGGCCACTTCCCGACTTAAAATAGAGAACCGCAAAGACTGAAGGGAAATTCAGCCAACACAGGCAAAATTGAACAAGTGCAGAAATCATGTGTATTGAAACTTGCAAAAAAAACCAGACAGCACTGAAACCAGCAGCCATCTGCATAGTAATAAGCAATTCCAAGGCACAATTGCAACACTCAAGGTGAATAAAGCCAAGCCAGACTCCTCGGCGCCAGCAGGAACCAAGACAAAGGAAGGCCAATGGACATTTAGTGACCGCCCAGCGATCAGGGAACAACTCCAGTATTGGGGAAATCGATTCATAATGATCAGAACGCAGTCCAATCATTTGGAACCAGGTATGGGGTCCGCCCCGAAGGGCGGGAAGCCCCTGGGGACTATAAAGTAAAGCCCCCAAGTTCAAATCGTCCTTCTTTGGCAGGGTCACTCAGCAACTTGAATCAACCCGTGAGAGTGACCTGTCTAAGCTGCCGCATCAACCAAGTAAGTCTCCAGTCAACGCTCGCTACGAGATAGGCGCTCCTAGCTACAAGTCCATATCAGCTTTTGAATCCTGCAGACTCAGGACCTGAACGAAAGGCCATTTGTTCCCCTGACCTGGTGGGCCAATTCCGAAGCTAAGTATAGGCCTTTTAGTGATAGGAATAGTCTAGAAAGTAGAGTTTATGCATGAGTAGTGATTTACTGTGTCTAATAAATGTGTTTTGATTTGAATCTTACTAATTGGTGTGTTGAGTTATTGATCATTACTTGAACTTGAACCTTGTGGCGGTATCATAAAGATACCTGGCGACTCTAGAGCAAAGGATAAACAAACAGAGCAATTTACGAATTAAGAGCCAACCAAAAGTTAGCAACAATGTCATCTTTAATCAATAAAGCAACTCCACCTCCTGTTCCATGTTGTCTATCCTTTCGGAATACTGAGTACTCTTGGGCATTCAACTCCTAGTTCACGCCCTCCTGCAACCATGTTTCAATAATCCTCATGGAACAGAAGGTTCTCCTATCGCATCCCTGCCCCATCCTCTCCCATATCCTCCACCTTCTCCAACAAACACATCACACCATCCTGTGCCTCCAACTCTTCAAGGATCACTTCTCTTTGCTGAGCCAAGCTTACTGAAGCATACAGCAGACCACAGCCACCTGAGCTATCTTGGCAGATATGTATTGCAGGGCACCATATGAGCAGTGCATTTTCAGCAGACTGATGGCCTGCTCAGTGAGGTTCTGGTGAGCTATGGCTGTCATTGTAATGATTTTGCAGCTCTTTTCATGACATACAAAGAAAGGTGAAAGCTGCTGATGGGTTGACTGGCAAAGAATGAAAGCATCATGGTAGCTTCCAGGAAAGGGTGCGCATACATGGAGGAAGTTCTTACTGTGGTCGCAGACTAGCTGCACAGTCAGGGAGTGGTAGTTCTTTCAGTTATTGAACCTCTTGGGTCTATCAGTATGTTGTTCCCTGTTGGTAACATGGGTGCAGCCAATTATTCCCTGGGATTTCTCTGGCATAACCCAGTGTCCTCTGAGCTTGGGACACCCAATTGATAGGAAATATGGCGTAGTCTCTAGCCCTGGTGAAGAGGACCTCTGTGACCATAGTAATGCAGCTGACTGAGAGAGCAACAAAGGTTGTGCTGAAATGAAATAGCAGCAAAGAAATTCCAGACTGCATTGACCTTGACTAATCCTGGCAGGACTTATCTATGAGCGAAGCAAAGTGTGAATTCCTCACTGATGAGGATAAAGATGTCTGTGACTATCAACTTCGAGAGACGCAGTGTCCTTCTGCACTTGCTTTTTGCCATGACCAGGCAACTTTGCCTGTTCTGGTATAGTCTGTGCTCTGACTAGTACCTCCTTATCTTTCCTGGCTCTTGTCCCTGTGCTGTGCACTCCTGATGCCTCAGGATCCCTTCTTTGCATGTGTGTGCATTGCTTTGATGGCCTCAATTTGTGATGGTGCAACACCTGTTTCCGGCTGCTATTTGCCATTCCTAGCACTCATTTCTAGGTATTTCTCTTGATTGGGTGGTGCCCAAGCAGACTGGTTCAATGATCCAATTTCTAGCCAACACCAGGAGGTTAGCCAGCCCCTGAGATCATATCATGAAATAGGAACAGTAGATCATTCGGCCCCTTGAGATTGCTTTGCCATTCATTAAGATCATTGCTGATTGATTGTTTTCCTGCCTGCCTGCCCCCCCCCACCCCAACGCGCCCCCCCCCCATCTCATGACGCCCTTGGAAATCAAAGATCCATCTAACTCAGCTTGAATATAGTCAATGACCCAGACTCCACCGCTGTATGAGGTAGAGACCCTACGAGAGAAGAAATTTCTCCTCATCTCTGTGTTAAATGGGAGACCTCCTATAGGTCGCCCTCTCCACCCCTCCCTCCCCCTTCCCCACACACACAGGCAAGTCTCACCCTTCAAATACATCAATCCGTCCTTCCCCTGCTCCACCACACTTTCATTATCTCTAAGCTGAAAGCCATTCTCTTCTTGATGGTGGAGGTTGAAACTGAGAGAATAGAGGCAGGGTGAAAGATCCATCCTGCTGTTCCTTTCTTTGGGGCAATTTCTCCATGAGCTCAGCAAAAGATATAAAGAATAGTCTTGTTCTTCTAAAACCATCGACCATGAGTTTCCTCTCCTTCAAATAATGCAATCCAATCCAGGCACTGCAGAATATCATGCAGTGAATGTATCTTCACCCATAATAAACACTGATGTGAATCCAACACCAGGAACAGAGTGATTGAGCATTTGAACAGATCACACAGAGTTAGCAGGGCTTGTCAAAGGTAGGTCATGTAAGGAGAACACATGATATAGAAAGTCTGATGCTGATGGAAAAGAACGAGGTGGACAAAAAAAACCGACCTTTCTCGAGAGCCTGGCAAACCGGATGAATGTACCACCAACAAAGATGATTCACACCTTTAGGGCAAGATTAACTTGGTCGCCAATGCCCCTTCATGCCTGACTCATCTAGCTGAATTTTTGAAGAAACTCACAACCAAGATGAATGGGGGAGTATCTATGGAAGTTTTCTCTATGGACTTCCAGAAGGCATTTGATGATGTTCCTCACAAGATATTAGTAGCAAAAATGAAAGCACGGGGAATGGGAGGTAATCTCCTGAAGAGGGTTGTTAATTGTTTGACAGATAGGAGAGTAAAGGGAATTTTCTCTGAATGACAAATGTGACAAGTAATGATCTGTACTTGAACCTGAGCTTCAGGTTCATCAATGACTTGGATGAAGAATTGAGTATTGAAATTTAGAAATGACACTAAATTAGGAGATGCAGTAAATTGTGTAGCTGGGACTTAGGAAGGGACCAAGGGACTGAAACAGATTATGCCTTATAAGACCTACTTGTCATAAGACAGTTTTGCCTTATTTACTCTGAGACATTCATTATTTTCAACAACTCTTTTAAATCCCCCATAACTTTCTCTGCTCTAAAGAAAATAATCCAAGCTTTTCTAATATTTCCAGATAACTGAAATCTCTCATCCCTGGTTTCATTCTGGCAAATCTCTATTCCCTCTCTGAGGTCTTGATACCCAGCTTCCTACGGCGTAAAGCCTAGATTTGGATATATTACTCCAGCTAAGGCCTGATCAATAATTTAGAAAGGTTTAGGATAAAGTCCTTGCCATGGTTCAGTGTAGCACTCTCTCACCTCTGGCTTAGAACGTCATTGCAGGTGGTGTAAAAATCCCATGGCACTACTTTGAAGAAGAACAGCGGAGTTATTCCAGAATCTTTGCCAATGTTTATCCCTCGATCAACATCATGATATAGGTCATCACTCGAAAGTTCTTGAAATATTAATTTTGTTTCACAGATGCTGCCAGACCTGTTGATTATTTGGAGCATTTTCTGTTTGCGGTTCAGATTTCCAGCATTTGCAATATCATGCCTTTGTAAAACCATGATGTGGAGATGCCAGCGTTGGACTGGGGTGAGCACAGTAAGAAGTTTTACAACACCAGGTTAAAGTCCAACAGGTTTGTTTCGATGTCACTAGCTTTCGGAGCGCTGCTCCTTCCTCAGGTGAATGCAGAGGTATGTTCCAGAAACATATATACAGACAGATTCAAAGATGCCAGACAATGCTTGGAATGCGAGCATTAGCAGGTGATTAAATCTTTACAGATCCAGAGATGGGGTAACCCCAGGTTAAAGAGGTGTGAATTGTGTCAAGCCAGGACAGTTGGTAGGATTTCGCAGGCCAGATGGTGGGGGATGAATGTAATGCGACATGAATCCCAGGTCCTGGTTGAGGCTCAGATTATCTAGTCATTATCATGTTGCTCCTTGTGGGACCTTGCTGTGTACAACATTGTCTGCTGTATTTTTTGCATTATAGCAGTGAATATATTTCAAAAAGTACACTACTGACTATCAAACAATTTAGAACATCCTGAGGACATGGAAAGTGTTCGGTAAAAGCAGTTTCTTTTGCTCTTTACTTTTGTACTCAATACTTCTATTTATAAAGTTATTTTAACAATTTTATCAATTTATTCAACAACCACCAAAGATTTACCTATGCTCTATCGGTGTCTTTATGTTGCTACACCCGCTCTTAATGTATACCATTAAATTTACATTCTCGCTATACTCATTCTACCTCTCACGCTTTGGCTACTTTCCCCTGTTTCTTGGCTACCTGGCTATTCTTCTACTTGTTTGTTGGCCACAAACAGGTCCCGGAACAATTGGGTGAATGGCTCCCACGTTCTGTGGAAGCCGTCGTCTGACCCTCGGATGGCGAATTTGATGTTCTCCATTTGGAGAGATTCCGAGAGGTCGGACTGCCAGTCTGCAGCTTTGGGTGGTGCTACTGACCGCCAGCCGAACAGGATTCTACGGTGGGCGATCAGGGAGGCAAAGGCAAGGGCATCTGCCCTCCTCCCCAGGAATAGATCTGGCTGGTCTGAGACCCCGAAGACCGCCACTTTTGGGCATGGCTCCACCCTCACCCCCACCACTTTGGACATTGCCTCGAAGAAGGCTGTCCAGTACTCCACAAGTCTGGGGCAAGACCAGAACATGTGGGCGTGGTTGGCCGGGCCTCCTTGGCACCGCTCACATCTATCCTCCACCTCCGGGAAGAACCTACTCAGACGGGTTCTTGTTAACTGGGCTCTATGTACCACTTTTAGTTGCGTAAGGCTGAGCCTTGCGCACGTGGAGGTGGAGTTGACCCTATGCAGTGCTTCGCTCCAGAGTCTCCACCCTATTTCGATCCCCAGGTCCTCCTCCCACTTTATTCTTGTTGCGTCTAGTACGGTGTCGGCCCCTTCTACCAATCAGCCATACATGTCGCTACAGGTTTCCTTTATCTAGTATGCTTGCGTCCAGTAACTCTTCCAGTAGTGTCTGCCGTGGTGGGTATGTCCTTCTCTCCTTTCATAGGAAGTTTTTTAGTTGCAGGTACCTTAGCTCATTCCCCCTGGCTAGCTGGAATTTCTCTTGTCAGTTCGCCCAGTGTTGCGATCCTGCTGTCCGTTTAAAGGTCCCTGACTGTCAGTGTCCCTCTGTCCTGTCCGCACCTTTTGAAGGTGGCGTCAGTCAGCACTGGTGTGAACCTATGGTTGTTGCAGATGGGAGCTTTACCCGACATTTTGGTCAGGCCAAATTGCAGCCGCAGTTGGTTCCAGGACTGGAGGGTGGCTATTATCACCGGGCTGCTGGAGTGTTTTTTGGGTGGGGATGGGAATGCCGCCATGGCGATGGTCCGGAGAGAGGTCTCCCTACAGGAGGCCTCCTCCGCGCGCACCCACTCGGCTTCTGGCTCCTTGATCCATCCCCTTATTCGCTCGGCCGTCGCCGCCCCGTGGTAGAATTGTAGGTTTGGGAGGGCTAGCCCCCCCCCTGGATTTTGTTTTTTGTAAGACCTTCTTTGGGATCCGAGCATTCCACCCCCCCCCCCCCCCCCCCCCCCCCACCCCATACGAACGCGATGATTAGTTTGTCTAGTGCTTTGAAAAAGGCCTTGGGGATGTAGATCGGGATGGATCTGAATAGGAAGAGGTACCTGAGCAGTACGTTCATTTTGATCGTCTGGACTCTCCCCGCGAGGGAGAGTGGGAGTGTGTTCCATCTTTGCAGGTCCTTTTTTACTTCCTCTGTCAGACTGGTGAGGTTCCATTTGTGGATCCCTTTCCAGTCATGGGCTATTTGGATCCCCAGGTAGCGGAATTTGTGTCGGGCTTGTTTAAACGGCAGTCCTGTTAGTGCTGCCCCACCTATTTTTGGGTGTACCGGGAAGATCCTGCTTTCGCTCATGTTGAATTTGTAGCCCGAGAAGGCGCCAAACTCTTTCAGGAGCGCGATGATTCCGTCCATGCTGCTTTGTGGGTCCAAAATATTGAGGAGCAGGTCATCTGCATAGAGTGAGACTCTGTGCTCTCTGCCGCCCCTTTGGATCCCCCTCCAGTTTTTTGTTGCTCTGAGCGCAATTGCTAGTGGCTCGATCGCTAGAGCGAACAGCAGCGGGGACAGTGGGCATCATTGTCTGGTGCCCCTGTGCAGCTGGAAGTATCGGGAGTTGGTATTGTTGGTCCGTACGCTCGCCATGGGAGCGTTGTATAGGAGTTTTACCCAGGAGATCAATCCTTTTCCAAGCCCGAACCGCTCCAGTACCTCTATGAAGTATTTCCATTTGACTCTGTCGAAGGCCTTTTCTGCGTCTAGGGAGACGATCACCTCTGGTGTTCTCTCCCCGGAGGGGGTCATTATCACGTTCAGCAGGTGCCTAATGTTCGAAGTAAGCTGCCTACCTTTGACAAAGCCCGTCTGGTCCTCTGCGACTACCTCTGGTACGCAGTCTTCTAGCCTTTTGGCTAGAATCTTGGTCAGTATTTTGGCATCTGCGATCAGCAGTGAGATGGGTCTGTATGACCCACATTCCGTTGGGTCTTTGTCTTTCTTAAGTATCTGCGAGATTGAGGCCTGTGCTAGCGTGGGTGGCAGTGTGCCCCCAGCTAGTGGGTCTGTGAACATCTCCCGCAGGTGCGGGGCCAGTGCAGTCGCAAATGTTTTGTAGATGTCCGCCGGGAACCTGTCTGGTCCCGGCGCCTTCCCCGCCTGCATGGAGCTAATGCTGTCCATGATCTCTCCCAGTGCTAGTGATGCTTCCAGGCCCCGTTTTCTGCCCTCCCCCATGACTGGAATGTCCAGTCCATCAAGGAACCGTTTCATCCCGGACTCCCCCCTTGGGGGCTCTGAGGTGTACAGCCCTTAGTATAAGGCCTTGAAGGTTTTGTTGATCTTTTCTCGTTCTGTTTCTAGCGTGCCTCTGGTATCCCTGATTTGTGCAATTTCTCTGGTGGCTGCCTGCTTTCTCAGCTGGTATGCCAACAGGCGGCTGGCTTTGTCTCCGTGTTCGTATAGGGTCCCACGTGCCTGGCGGAGTTGGTGCACTGCTTTCCGGTGGAGAGCAGGTCAAAGTTCCTTTGTAGCTCTTTCCTCTCCGCCAGGAGCTCTCCGGTTGGGGCCTTGGAGTATTTACGGTCTACCTCCAGTATGGAGTCGACCAGCTGCTGCCTCGCCACCCTTTCCTCCCTATCTCTTCGCGCTTTGAAAGCGATGATTTCCCCTCTTAGTACGGCCTTTAGTGCTTCCCAGAACGTGGAGGGTGAGACCTCCCCGTTATGGTTGTTCTCCGTGTACTCTGCTATGGCCCGCAATACCTTTTCGTTGAAGGCCTTGTCTGCTAGTAGGCCCTGCCTGTCTCCAGCCTCACGTCCATGTAGTGTGGAGCGTGGTCTGATATCACAATTGCGGAGTATTCCACCTTGTCTATCCCCAGAAGCACCGTTTTACCCACCATAAAGAAGTCAATTCTGGTGTATAGGTGTACTGGGGAGAAGAAGAACTCCTTCTCCCCCGGGTGGGTGAACCTCCAGGGGTCCACCGCTCCCATCTGTTCCATAAAGTGACCGAGTTCCCTTGCCATGCTTGAGGTTTTCCCTGTTTTGGTGTTTGATCTGTCAGTCGTTGGATCCTGTACACAGTTGAAGTCCCCCTCTCCCATGATTAGTCGGTGTGTCGCTATGTCTGGGATTTCTGCCATGGTCTTCTTGACGAAGCTCGTGTCGTCCCAGTTGGGCGTGCACACGTTAACTAGTAGTACCGATGCCCAATCCAGGGCCCCGCTGACCATGACATACCGTCCCCCTGGGTCCGTAACCGTCTTTGTCGCCTTAAACATCGTCCATTTGCTGATCAGTATTGCCACCCCCCTGGCCCTCGTCCCGTAGCAGGAATGGTAGGTCTGTCCCACCCAGCCCTTTCTTACCCGCAGTTGGTCCTGCTCTCTCAGGTGTGTCTCTTCATAGATTATCATAGAATTTACAGTGCAGAAGGAGGCCATTCGGCCCATCGAGTCTGCACCGGCTCTTGGAAAGAGCACCCTACCCAAGGCCAACACCTCCACCCTATCCCCACAACCCAGTAACCCCATACAACACTAAGGTTTGGACACTGAGGGCAATTTATCATGGCCAATCCACCTAACCTGCACATCTTTGGACTGTGGGAGGAAACCGGAGCACCAGGAGGAAACCCACGCACACACGGGGAGGATGTACAGACTCCGCACAGACAGAGACCCAAGCCGGAATCGAACCTGGGACCCTGGAGCTGTGAAGCAATTGTGTTATCCACAATGCTCCCGTGCTGCCCTCTTGGAGGAAGACTATGTCAGCCTTCATGTTTCTTAAGTGGGTGAGGACTCTTGATCTTTTCACTGGGCCGTTGAGTCCCCTTATGTTCCAGGTGATTATCCTGGTGGGGGGCCTCTGTCCCCTCGCTCCTGTGGGATTAACCATATTTACCTGGTGGACGCGCCCCTGCCCTCCGGGATTCCCTCTTGTTAGGGGGACGTCCAGGATGGCCGCTGACGCTGCTCTCTCCATGCGGTCGGGCCCCTGCGCTCCGGGGTTTCCTTTTGTCCAGGGGGCACCCGACATAGCCGCCCGCTGTGCGCCTGCCACGCGGGTAGCCCCCTGCACTCTGGGGCCTCCCTTTGCCCAGAGGTCGTACTGGGTGGATGCTTGCAGCGATTTCTTGTTCAGAGCCCTCGTTTGTGGCACTTTGTAGCCCCATTTGTTCCTTTTCTAGCTTTGTTTGTCCCTCTGTCCCTGTGTTCCCCACCCCCCGGGTCCCTCCCTTCCTGTGCCCCCTCCCCCCCGGTCCCTCCCTTTCTTCCCCTTTTCTCCCCCTCTCATCGTATATCCCTCCTTTGTCCCTCTTTCCCCTGCTCCTATCCCCGTTTGCTCTCCCGCCTCTGTTGAGTGGTCGTCCCCCCCCCCCCCCCCCCCCCCCCCCCGGCCTGGCGCCTTCCCCCCTGTTGGGGAAGCGCTGCAGCCCTGCCTTGTTGCATGTCCCCATCGCTGGCTTTCTTGCTAGTGCGGTGACCCCCCTCTTGGGAGTTTCTGTCACGCTTCTCCTTTGCCCAGCCTCTGTGTTTGTCTGCCCGCTCCTCCCCCATCTTGCCCTGCGCTCTCCTCACTCGCTCTCCCTTCTCCGCTGCTCTCGTTCCCTCGTGCTGGTGTCTGGTCTCCCACCTGTGACGATCCCTCAGGTAGTGGTTTGCTCTTTGCTCAGGGTGCGCTCGCCCTGGTAGGGGTGGGGGTGGGGGTGGGAGCTGGCGTTGCCTCCCCCCACCCACCTCCTCCGTCAGTGTGCTGTTGCCCCTTGCCAGGGGCCCCGTATTTCTACCCTTGCTGTTGTTTTCCAACCCGTGTTCCTCGATAAACTTATTCACCTCGGCGGGGGCTGTGAAGAAATACTCTCTTTTTGGGTATGTGACCCAGAGTTTCGCTGGGTACAGCATACCAAAACGCACATTGCACTTGTGAAGAACTGCTTTCGCTCTATTGAATTTGGTCCGTCTCCTGGCGAGGTCTGCCCCAATGTCCTCGTAAATTCTAATGGCGTGTCCTTCCCATTTGCAAGTTCTGTTTTTCCTGGCCCAGCGCAGGATTGTTTCCCTGTCTTGGTACCGGTGCAGTTTAGCTCTAACTGCTCTCGGGTGGTCCCCTGCCTTGGGCTTCGGGCGCAGCGACCGGTGTGCTCTGTCCATTTCTGGTGGGTCGGGGAAAGTTTCTCTCCCCACTAAGTTGCCCAGCATCTCGACCATGTAGGCCGTGGGGTTTCTACTCTCGATCCCCTCTGGTAGGCCCACTGTCCTGACATTTTGTCGTCTTGAGACGTTTTCCTGGTCGTCCACCCTGCTCTTCAGGTTCCCCTGCGTTGTGCCCGGTCTCGCCGACTCTCTCTCCAGGGCCATGATCTGGTCGCTCATGTCAGTTGCGGCTTTTTCCAGTTCCTTAATGGGCGCCTCTTGGGCTTCCAGTTTCTCCTCTTGGGCTTCCAGTTTTTTCTCTTGGGCTTCCAGTTTCTTCTCTGCTCTGCCCAGGGCGAGCTGCACCTCCGCCAGGGCCTTGGCCATTGTTGCCTGTAGTGCGGCCTCCATTTCTGCTCTGGTCTCTGCCTTGTGTCCCTGCTGATGTTCCCTCAGCGCCTCGGCAAAGGCTGCCTTCCAGTTCCCCTCTGGCCCAGGGGGGGAATACTCCTGTCTGACCGGGTCTTTTTGTTGCAGCGTGGCTTTGGTTCCCCCGCTTTGTGTGACGGTTGGCTCGTCTGAACGTGCTCGCATAGTGTTGTCCTGTTTACTTTTGGCGCCCCTTTGCCCTCTGCTTTGGCTCCCTTCTGGCATTTTTTTTCAGGTAAGTTCAAAAAAAAAGTGGGAGAAAAAAGAAAAACAAAACAAAAAGAAATTTCCCCCCCCCTCCCTTCATAGGTTTTCACTCCAAAGTCTTTGTTTTTTTTTTGAAAAAGGCGGGGAAGCTCTTCTTTTCCTTTTCCCCTCCTCACTCACCAGGGTCGGGAGAGAGAGGCTTTTGGTCGGGTTGGGAGTCCCTCTTTGTTCCGCCACCTGTCTCGTGATGGTTGCCGCCGGGGGGCGGGGGGGGGGGGGGGGGGGTGTCCTTGCTGCTGGCTCGGTCCCTGTTTTGGTTCTGACCGCCGCTGGTCCTGCTGCCCCGCGTTCTGTTGCCCCGTGCCCTCACCAGTCAGAAAAACTAACAGATCACCACTATTCTGAGTTATTTGTCTCTTAACCAATTCTGTATACATTCTGCCTCTTCTTCTTCAACCTCACGAGCTTCAATTTTGCTAGCAAGCTACAAATTAACAAAGAATTATTACCAATGCTATCATCAATTATTACTGATGTTGTACCTATGGGGTTTAGAAAACAGGAAATGTTCTATTCCTTTTCCGATCATTTGAAGATAGGTTTTCAAGCTATTAAATGCTAACTGTTGGACAAAATATTCCCAACTGCATCTTGTATCCAGCAAGGCTTTGTCTTATTTGCAAGAAGACTTATGTTGGCTGGATAACAATACTTATTATACTTCAAACTCATCGAGTGGATTTCTTGATGATATTTGGATGTGATAAATCACTATATAAATGCAGGGAGTGTAGGGCCCTTCAATGCAGTGAAATGATACATCCTGTAAGAGCTCCCAAACAAAAGGCCAATGGTGGCGTCATGGTAATGCCACTGGACTAGTAATCCAGAGGCCTGTGCTGATGCTCTGGGGACATGGGTTCAAATCCCACCACATTAGCTGGTGGAATTTGAAATCAATTCATGAATCTCGAATATAAAGCTAATTTCAGTTATGGTGACCATGATAACTATCATTGGTTATTGTAAGAACCCATCTGGTTCACCGATGTCCTTTCGGGAAAGAAATCTGCTGTCTTTACCTGGTCTGGCCTACATGTGACATCAGACCCACAGAAATGTGATTGATTCTGTTTGCTACTTAGTTCAAGGGCAATTAGGTTTGAGCAACAAACGTTTGTCCTGCCAGTGGTGCCCACATCCCATGAAAGAGTAAAGAAAAGAAAATTAAAAAAGTATTGAAATACCACAAAGATATGGAATGGTTATTTATCCCCTTCTGCCATGAAGTTATGGATTTCATGCTGATTGATGGAGGTGATGCTCTTCATACCATGTACAATTATCCATTTTTACCTCATGAATAAAATATTATTTATTTTTTTAGATTGCACATAGTCTTTATTGAGGAACATTTCATTGTACAAGCATGGGCTAACCCAAAGTCTTAACATGTCGGACATCAGCATTAAACTCTGTGGTAAATTATGATGCCATTAAAATTTCAAAATGTACAATTTTATTTTTTTCTCTCATGCATCCTCTTTGAGCACTCAGTTCTGAGCACTCAATGTAATCTGCCACGTGTCTGTCCATTTGACAAATGTGTCTCCTCTGGAACCCATTCTAGCTAACCCATGAATCAGAAAAGGAAAGAAATAGCAAAAATCTGAAAGGAGTAAGACAAAAAAAAAGGAACAAGTCCTATGACCCATTCCTGGGTTGTCCCAGCAACCTTTTTTGTGGGTCCCTCATATTCGTCCCTAAAAGAGCTCTTATTGCTGGTTTAGCTCAGTGGGCTAGACATCTGGTTTTGTGATGCAGAACGAGGCCAGTAGCGCGGGTTCAGTTCCCGTACCAGCTGAGAATTCGGCATTCTCCCTCTGTGTACCCGAAATGTGGCGACTATGGGCTTTTCACAGTAGCTTCATTGTGTTAATGTAAGCCTACTTGTGACAGTAAAGATTATTTATTTTATGTGTCTGTTGACTATGAGTCTTCCATCTCAGTGCTGTGCTGCAAAGGCCATCTTCATCCCTCCAAGATCTGATGGTAGAAAGCTCCTTGCCTACATTCAGCACCTTGGGATGTTTTACATTAAAGGTGCTGTATAAATGCAGTTGTGTATTATTGTTATTGTATTTAGATCATGTGAGCTTCTTGCAAGGGTAGCCACCCTTCCTCCTCTCAATACTCTGCTGTGGGTCTGGGAAATGAAATTTTAAACTGCATTACTGCTGTGAAAATGAGCTTGATGCTGGTAACTTTAAAAAATCTTTGTAAGCAGCAGAAAATATTAACTTGAACCACTGGATGCAATCCAAGGCAGATGATTGTAATTTTATACGTCAAAAAGATGGCATGCTAACTTGAAAACTGTAACTGAGCTTTTTGTGTTTGATCTTAGCTGTTAATTATGATGTGAAAATAACTTTCAGTGCAGACGTTTAGCTAATCCAGAAGCTTTGATGTACAAACAGCATTGCGGTTGAGGTCTAATTCCTTGAATTTACATAAAGCTTTTATGACTAATTTCCTCATCTAACTTTAGAATGATCACCCTGAATTACAGTCAACCGTTGACAGTTAAAGGGAAAATCATTTAGGACGAGCATTTGCTGCTTAAGTGTTGGTGAAGGCTTGGTTATTGCCTGAGGGACGCACTGTTCTGATTTTGCCAGTAGGTTGAATAAAGCACTACTTCATCATGGCTGTCTATTTGTCAACTACAAATGTTAATTTTTATTCATTGACAGTAGTAGATAATGGAAGGTTATTTATACTTAACTGATGGCATCTAAATGTCTTGTCCATTAGCTTTCCCTGTCAGTGCTATGATTCGAAGCCAAGATTTTTCTGGTGACACATTGCTGTGGTAGTATGACTGGGGGTATTACGGTACCTTCAGAGGTGAGCTGCCATTGGTGCAGAGGACTCGCTGCTCGTTGGCCCAGTAAGTCATGTGCCTCTCAGGATATACGAACCCGTGTTCCCCGGCAGTCGGCCATTCTTCTGTACATCTGCTGTTGGGCACACATCTTGTGTATTAAAGCCTTTTGTTTGGATCGCATCTTCGCCTCGTGTCCAATTGATGGTGCATCAATTGCTTATTAACCTATTTATTATACATGGAGATAACTTTGTCCTGACCATGAAACAATTGTCGATTGTAGGAAAAAGCCACCTGGTTCACTAATGTCCTTTAGGGAAGGAAATCTGCCATCCATACCTGGCCGGGCCTACATGTGACTCCAGACCCACAGCAATGTAATTGACTCTTAACTGCCCCTTTCAAGGGCAATTAGGGATGGGCAATAAATGCTGGCACAGCCTGTGATGCCCATGTCCCATGAACGAATAAAAATAATCAAGAAATTCCCATATAAATCAAGAACACCAGATTTCTGCTTGAGGTGCTGTTACTTACAAGGCCTCAGACCAAGAGCTGGATGGTGGAATTAGAATAGTTCTTGCTTAGAACAGCGGAGGAATGGGGGGAAACCGGAGCACTCGGACGAAACCCATGCAGACATGGGGAGAATGTGCAAACTCCACCCAGTCACTCAAGGCTAGAAGTGGACCTGGGTCCCTGGTGCTGTGAGGCAGCAGTGCTAACCACCGTGCCACCATGCTGGGTTATTTATTTTTTTTGTTGGCAGGGAAATTTTAGATTTTCTGACTTTATTCTTTTAGGTTTCTTTGACTCACACATATGGGCCTTCCTTGGGAGTGGCAATCAGATCGGATTGCCACTCCATGTCCAGTTTCTTGCATTCATTCCTTCCCAACCTGTCTTGTCTGACCTGCCGACGCAGGCCAGGTGAGATCCAAGCAGTGCAGCATGTCCCCAGGACCTAGCTTTGGAAGTGCAGCTGAGTTGAAGGGAAGGAGGCTGTCCCTCTTTTTGACGGCATCAACCATAGACCGTATATTTAAAAGTCCATTCAAGTTGGTCTCTGACAGGGGAGAGAAGATAAGTGTCGGAGTTCTGGGGTGGCGAGGTCAAAGGGGATGGCCAGAGGGCGGGGGGGGGGGGGCACAGTGTCAGGGGGTTCTACGGTGTCAGGGAGGTTATGGACTGTCTAGGAATGGGCCTGGTTATGGGTGGGGGCGCATGGGGGATGTTGGAGGGCTTCTGGCATCGAGCTTGGTGAGTGTGATGGTGACGGTGGCGGCCGTGTGTGTGTGTGAGAGGCAGGGGACTCCCACGGGGGACCTCTGTGGGAATCGGGTTGTTTGTTGAGGGTGGGTGGAATTCCATAGTGGTGGGGGGGGGGGGGGGGGGGCGTAGTGGGGTGAGTAAGGGAGCCAGAGAGAAAAGAGGATCCCTAGAGGGGTTTGTGGAGTCCCATCGGGGGGGAGGGGTGGGGTGTGGGAGCAGTCCCATGAGGGTCTAGTTGGGATGTGGGGGGAATCCCATGTTGCGGGAGCTAGTTGAGGTATAGCTAGGTGTATCAGTCTGGGTCTGAAGAATAGCTACTCAGAGGTTAGAATTGCTTTTAATTCTTCTAACCTTTTCTGAGTAACTATTGGTATAATCCAGTCAGACAAGCTGAGGTTTATGATTTAAATTGTATTTTCGGAAAGTTCCCAGTGCAGGGCAGTTGCCCAGGAGAAATTCTCACTTCTGGGCAATGGCCATGCAAACTTCACCTGTCGATCTCCAAATGGGATTCCCTGACACATCTTTGGGTCCCGACCCCAATACAATGCTGGGAAGCTCGGCAGATACGGCCCATCATTCTCTGAAATGGTGGGAAAACCTCTACCAATGCTTTTCTGTAACCACTTGCAACTTGACACTCCCTGGGCGTCATTCTCCGACCCCCCCAGCAGGTCGGAGAATGGCCGTTGGTCGCCGTGAATCCCGCCCCCGCCGGTTGCCGAAGTCTCCGGTACCGGAGATTGGGCGGGGGCGGGAATCGGGCCGCGCCGGTTGGCGGGCCCCCCCGCTCAATTCTCCGGCCCGGATGGGCCGAAGTCCCGCCGAGAAATTGCCTGTCCCGCCGGCGTAAATTAAAGTAGGTATTTACCGGCGGGACAAGGCGGCGTGGGCGGGCTCCGGGGTCCTGGGGGGGGGGCGCGGGACGATCTGACCCAGAGGGGTGCCCCCACGGTGGCCTGGCCCGCGATCGGGGCCCACCGATCCGCGGGCGTGCCTGTGCCGTGGGGGCACTCTTTCCCTTCCGCCTCCGCCACGGTCTCCACCATGGCGGAGGTGGAAGAGACTCTCCCCACTGCGCATGCGCGGGAAACTGTCAGCGGCCGCTGACACTCCCGCGCATGCGCCGCCCGGGGATGTAATTTCCGCGCCAGCTGGCGGGGCAACAAACGCCGTTTCCGCCAGCTGGCGGGGCGGAAATCCCTCCGGCGCCGGCCTAGCCCCTCAATGTTGGAGCTCGGCCCCCAAAGGTGCGGAATGCTCCGCACCTTTGGGGCGGCGCGATGCCCGTCTGATTGGCGCCGTTTTGGGCGCCAGTCAGCGGACATCGCGCCGTTGGGGGAGAATTTCGCCCCCTGTGACTGTCATTTCCTTTTCCACAGAGAATACCTCTACTCCAGTGCCTTCATGAATGTTTGGGAAACAGGAATATGACGTGGGGGAGCAGCAACATTAATCACCATCCTATAGTTTGACGCTCTTGTACATTGTGCCACTGGCACTGACTTTGTAGAAATATATATTTTTGGGGTCAATTAAGTATCCATTAGTTCAGGAGTGTTGGAGCTTGGGATGGGACACTGTGGCCATTGGGCTCAGAATCGAGCTCTTTCAAATTGGGTCCAGCTCCACCAAAGTGCCTCAGCCCTTACCTCAGAAGACGACTCCCCACAACAGTATTTTATTTTCATTTCCGCTCCTACACCTCTGAATGAGATTGTCAATCTGTGCCAAATAAGGGGCAGTAGGCCCAGGCCAAAAAGCATGCATGTTAAGACTGCCTAAACTCATCAACTTTATTTTTAATACAATCGACTCGTAACACTATTTAATGAAATGAGTGTAGCTACTTCCCAACAGCTTCATTTAAGCTTGGTCCTGAGAATTCCTGTCCATTGATCGTCATTGTTGTGGAATTAACAAGCTCTTAGTTGGGCTGTTTGATGGGGAACTGTGTTTTATTTAATTCAAAAAAGTAGAAATTCTGACCTAGTCAGCTCATATTATTTGAATTGTGCTTTCTGCTGACTTACCGTGAAGAGAATTGTCTCTGGGGTAAGGTCAATCTGTCTTTTTGGCTGAAGGAAATTGCTTGACAACCAGATGGAAAATGCTGTGTGGCTGGATGCTTCACTTCATGAGGAACTGAAAAGTAAATGACATGGAATTTGTTGCCATGCAATAGCTACTCTGATACTCTAGTCTAGACAACCCACTGGCTGCTAAATTATTCATGATGCACTCCACTTCGTTATCCCAGCATGCTATTACTGATCTTGGTCAATATAGGGTAAATGAATTGTTGCAATATCTAGTGCATGTAACGTCTTTACTGTTAAAGCAATGCGGCTTTAAGTAGCATTTTAGAGATTTGCTTCAATTTCATTGCTCCTCGGTGAGGGAATGAACCAATAAGAAAGCTATTTTGATCTGTCTCAACATGCACCTGTTCCACTGCTGGATCAAGATTAAGAGTGTAGCCATGTAAAATGGCTGCGTTCCGATTAATCTGGCCAAAACCCAGTTTAAAACAGCTAACCCGAAAGATTGCTGGGAAAAGCAGCCAAGAAGACACAAGCAGACAGCTGCAGACAGGTTTGCAGCTTCAGCTCGGGGAACGTAGCCCAGATCAATACTCAGGGCTATCAACAGCCCATCAACCCAGGTATCCTCAGTTGCATTCAGGACTGTTTACACCTAATCTACTCAGACATCCACAGTTAAATCGGCTATCCCCGGGAACAATTGCAACATATTAGCAATTGAATACCGGGCCAGACCTGTCGGCGTCTGCAGTGGCCGAAACAAAGACAGGTGAGCGACCACCCCCCGATCGAGGAATCGCCTCACCATTGGACACATCGACCCCAGAGACTGGGGACAGAATCCAATCACTTGGGACTCAGGGTCAAGGGCCGCCCCGGGAGGCGGGAAGTCCCTGGGCCCTATAAAAGTAAAGGTCCAAGTTCAGATCTCTCTCTCTCTCATCTTCGCCTGCTCGAGACCTTCGCAAGACCAGCCACCGGTAGCAATAAGTTTGAATTCATTGATCGCTATCCGGTAGAGACACCTAGCCACAGACCTGTAGCAGCCTTTTGAATCCCGTGGGCCAGATTTGATTGGACAAGCCATTCGTTTCCCTGACCTGGTGGGCACTTCCTAAGTTAAGTATTGGCCAGTAGTGATAGGTTTGTTATATAGAAAGTAGTATTAGGGTATTAATATTGCTTGTTGTATATAATAAATGACCGTTGTTTTAATCCTTACTAAGCGGTGTGCTGTGTTATTAATCATAACCTGAACTTGAACCATGTGGCGGTATCATAAAGATACCTGGCGACTCATGAGCAAAGGTGACGGAAACAGAGCAAATAGACTAAAGCTAAAAAGAGCAACAAGAGCCTTGGATGGCAGCAGTCCAAACATACCTTGTAGGGCCCGGATGAGGACTCCTAACTTTTCATCTTCTGCAGTAAAGGCCTCTGCATTGTGCCAGTCAGATTTTGCTGAATTGAATGTCAGTATACTTCCCCAGTTCACCATTTAATATTTAGTACATTAGGGGACCGCAATTGACCTTTGTCAAGCAGTCGCAGCAACTGCCCAAGAAAACAGCAATATTAAAGTGACCACAGGATGTTAAAAGGTTAATAACTATGCTGCTTTAATTTTAACTCCCATTTCATCTGGTTTCTGTAATCTGTGTATGTTGATTTAATGGGGGCAATGCATTTAAACGGCTTCCTACATAACCTTGAAGGAAGTATGGTCACAGTTGCAATTTAGGGAAACACGACAGTCGATATTTACACAGCAAGATCCCATGAGATAACAATGTAAGATAAATGAGTAGCTGAATGATTATAATGCTGTTGGTCGAATTCTGGTTGAAATCTGATGGCCCTGCTACCTGTTAGGGGGCCATATCTCCAAGAGCTATATGCTTTTTAAAAAATGGGAAGGACATTGAATTATTTGGACACTCTCCTGAGTTTGCTTTTAAAAGGTTAGTTCACTTTAGTCTCTGAGCAAGCTGTTTTCCCCAAGAAATCACATGACTTCAGCTAAATAACTAGCAAGACACCCGGGAAATGAGAATTATTTTGTTTACTTGAGTTGAAATAAAAAGTTGCTCTTGGGAGGCTGTTGCTCCTGCTGATTGGTTGAAAAACACATGGCCTGGGAGAAGTTCTGTCTGAACCTTTTTTAAAAAACTCCATGTGTGTCTAACGAACATACTGTGAAGGAAGCTTGCTCCTTTATCTCTCACTCTCTCTGTATTGTCTGCAGTCCATAGTGGGTGTTCACCGTTAGCCTGGAAACTCGTATCTCAGTATAACTTGTCTGTATTTGAAAGCCTGCAAAGTTGCGACAAGCACGAGTTAATGAAGATGGTGTTTCACCGAAGATCCATTGGAAAGGTCTTGCAGGAACACCAAATCAACAGCATCAAGACCTTTTTGAAATTTATCCTTTTGCAAAAGATGTTTCCTTAGACCAGTCTCTGCAGAAACCTTGGACAGGTTCTCCGCCCCGCCACGCCACATTTCTGTCCCGACCGGCCAGTGGGATTCTCCGTTATGGCAGCCGGTCAATGGGGTTTCCCATTGTGGGGCAGCTTCACGCCGTCGGGAAACCCCCCGGGCGTCAGCATATCGGGAATCACGCCGGCGGAAACCCCCCCCCCCCCCTCCCCCCGTATTTGTCTTGTCCTTTATTTTGTGTATGTGTGTGCGCATGTGTTTGGGATTTTAAAAGGTGTGAATTGTTACACTTCCAGATTACAAATTATATGTTCACCAGATTTGTAATTTAAATCAATTATTCTGTATTTAGTGAAAGAGGTCTGGTTGAAGTCTACTTTATTTTGGGCCTAGCAGTAGCAAAGGTAAACAATTGCCCATTTTGATTAGTGAATTACACAGTTTGACTTATGGTGCGATCTGTGGAGTAGCGGGGCTAGAAAAAATTGTGCACACCTCCCTTCCAACTCAGAACATACACTAATGGTCTGTCAGGGTCGAGGGAACTCTACGATATACAATGGGCGGGATTCTCTCACCCCGGGGCCGGGCCGGAGAATCGCTGCGACTGGCGTGAATCATGCCACGACGCCGGGACGCGATTCTCCGGAGAGCGGAGAACCAGCGCCGGTCGGGGGCCGCTGTACGGGCCCCGCACCCCGGCGATTTTCTCCGCCCGGGATGGGCTGAGCGGCCGTACAAAAAAACCTGAGTCCCGCTGGCGCCGTTCTAACCTGGTCTTACCCGGCGGGACCTCGGCGTGGATTGATCCGGGGGAGGCCTGGTGGGGGGGAGAGAGGGGTCCGACCCTGGGGGGGGGGGGGGGGGGGGGGCTCTGCTGTGGCCTGGCCTGCGATCGGCGGGCTGGGGGCCTCGTTTGTTCCGCGCCAGCCCCTGTAGCCCTACGCCATGTTGGGTCGTGACCGGCGCGGAGAAGGGAGAAACCGCGCATGCGTGGAAATCGCGCCTGTCCCACTACGCATGCGCAGACCCGTGGCGCCCATCTCACACTGGGATCGGCAGCTGGAGAGGCATGGGTTACTCTAGTGCCGGGCTGGCCCCCTGTAGGGGTCAGAATTGCTGCACCTGAGGCCATGTTGACGCCGTCGGGAAATGTGACGCCGTTTACGATGGCGTCAACACTTAGCCTCAGGAACAGAGAATCCCGCCCAATATCTCATGTTTTGATAAGGGTCAAGTTATAAAGTAACACAAGTTTATCATATGATGGTTGGTATATGCCTTTGGCTTGCACCAATTGGATTTGAATTCAATCAAAACTGATGGTATACAAGTCCCTAAATGAAATGAGCTTGGGTCTGAACTACTTCATATGCTTATGAACCCATGCCATGAAATGGCCCAATATTGTACAAAAAAACACATGGATGGTGAATGTGGGATACTGAAGCGGCACATTGGTATAATAAGGAATTATTTTTTGGAATTAGATATAAAGCATATTGTTGGAGCAGAATGGGTGGAATTTCACCCTGGAAAGCTTCACATGATCAGGGTAGCAATGATCTTTGGACAACTGTTGTTGGACAATTGTTCCATTCCTCAGCACTGCCAACACTGATCCAGATATTCAAATTAATCCAAATGAGAAAAATTAAAACATGAATAATGCGTTGCATATCTGTATTAAATTGCGACGTTCTGAAAGAAAACTGGAAATTGTATTATATAGGTTCATAAAGTAATCATGGCAGGAGCTATAATTTTCTTAAAATGGGTCTGGAGCAGTTATTAATGAAGAATGTTAAGGGGGAAGAAAGGAGAGGTTTAAACATAATGTTTTCTCCTTTTGTGATCTTTTCCAGGCAATTTACTTCCATACATCCCTCAACTGCAGCCACGTTGCAATCATTGTGGAAGTGGTAGCTATTGCGAAGAAGTGTGAAGGTAACGAACAAATCCTCTCGTGTGGGTTTGGAATTCTCCACTTGTACAACAAGCAGAAGCTTGCCTCAGATGCAGCTAAAAATCAAAATGTTAAAAGGTCAGTACTTTGGATTACTATTTGTAGTTTTACAATAATTGCATTAGAATTACAGCAAATCCTGGTCCCACGGATACACAAGTGAGCACATTGCTTGGGACCCATTTATGAGATTATCGGCAAGTCTAATTTTGTGGTGCATAGAGCTGTAGGAATCCCAATGTGTATATTGACCAATGGATTGAGGTAGACAGTAGATGAGAACTCAACACAGATTTCTCAACCAGCAAGTCAAGGAAAAGATGGCTCATTAGACTGCTCCATTTCACAGGCAAATTTGAGTGTGGGATGGAGCACATTAAGGAATGTCAGGAGATTCTTACATGCCACTGCAGATTCAAATATGGCAAACATGTCATCTACATAATCAGAAATATACAACGGGTGGAAGGAGGTTATGGATAATTTCTTCTGGAAACTGACAAAAGTGAGTGAGAGCTGGCCCTAGAAGGGCAACATCATCTATTTGGGCATACATAGCATCCTCAAAGCTGCATTCAGCTGCGAGTGTTACCAAGTCCATAGGTTTAACGAATACAAATTCAAAACACATTATAGATTTCCATGATATATTCCGAGGAGATAGGAGAGGTGCTAAATGAATATTTTTCGTCAGTATTCGCGACAATGTTGTCGAGGAGAATACTGAGATTCAGGCTACTAGACTAGAAGGGCTTGAGGTTCATAAGGAGGAGGTGTTAGAAATTCTGGAAAGTGTGAAAATAGATAAGTCCCCTGGGCTGGATGGGATTTATCCTAGGATTCTCTAGGCAGCTAGGGAGGAGATTGCTGAGCCTTTGGCTTTGATCTTTAAGTCATCTTTGTCTACAGGAACAGTGCCAGAAGACTGGAGGATAGCAAATGTTATCCCCTTGTTCAAGAAGGGGAGTAGAGACAAAACTGGTAACTATAGACCAGTGAGCCTTACTTCTGTTGTGGGCAAAATCTTGGAAAGGTTTATAAGAGATAGGATGTATAATCATCTGGAAAGGAATAATTTGATTAGGGATAGTCAACACGGTTTTGTGAAGGGTAGGTCGTGCCTCACAAACCTTATTGAGTTCTTTGAGAAGGTGACCAAACAGGTGGATGAGGGTAAAGCAGTTGATGTGGTGTATATGGATTTCAGTTAAGTGTTTGATAAGGTTCCCCACGGTAGGCTACTGCAGAAAATATGGAGGCATGGGATTCAGGGTGATTTAGAAGTTTGGATCAGAAATTGGCTAGCTGGAAGGAGACAATGGGTGGTGGTTGATGGGAAATGTTCAAACTGGAGTCCAGTTACTAGTGGTGTACCACAAGGATCTGTTTTGGGGCCACTGCTGTTTGTCATTTTTATAAATGACCTGGAGGAGGGCGTAGAAGGATGGGTGAGTATATTTGCAGATGACACTAAAGTCGGTGGAGTTGTGGACAGTGCGGAAGGATGTTCTAAGTTCCAGAGGGACATAGGTAAGCTGCAGCGCTGGGCTGAGAGGTGGCAAATGGAGTTTAATGCATAAAAGTGTGAGGTGATTCATTTTGGAAGGAATAACAGGAAGACAGAGTACTGGGCTAATGGTAAGATTCTTGGCAGTATGGATGAACAGAGAGATCTCGGTGTCCATGTACATAGATCCCTGAAAGTTGCCACCCAGGTTGAGAGGGTTGTTAAGAAGGCGTACGGTGTGTTAGCTTTTATTGGTAGAGGGATTGAGTTTCGGAGCCATGAGGTCATGTTGCAGCTGTACAAAACTCTGGTGCGGCCGCATTTGGAGTATTGCGTGCAATTCTGGTCGCCGCATTATAGGAAGGATGTGGAAGCATTGGAAAGGGTGCAGAGGAGATTTACCAGAATGTTGCCTGTAATGGAGGGAAGATCTTATGAGGAAAGGCTGAGGGACTTGAGGCTGTTTTTGTTAGAGAGAAGAAGGTTAAGAGGTGACTTAATTGAGGCATACAAGATGATCAGAGGGTTGGATAGGGTGGACAGTGAGAGCCTTTTCCCTCGGATGGTGATGTCTAGCACGAGGGGACATACCTTTAAATTGAGGGGAGATAGATATAGGACAGATGTCAGAGGTAGGTTCTTTACTCAGAGAGTAGTAAGAGCGTGGAATGCTCTGCCTACAACAGTAGTGGACTCGGCAACACTAAGGGCATTCAAATGGCCATTGAATAGACATATGGACGATAAGGGAATAGTGTAGATGGGCTTTTGAATGGTTTCACAGGTCGGCGCAACATCGAGGGCCGAAGGGCCTGTACTGCGCTGTAATGTTCTATGTTCGATGTTCCACTACACAATTTGAACAACAGGCGAAGCTAGCTGTTTCACGCTGCTACTTTGCAGTGGCAACACAAATGGTGCTTTCCATTAACAGAATGCTACAATCAAGTCAAAAAGAGATTTAGCCTAGCACACAAATGAGTAATGCGGTATATGAATTTAATTCTAGGTGCGATGCCAGGTATGTAGACCATACGTCCTAACGACTGTGGATGGTATCAAACTGCATGTCAATTCAGCTGTTCTCAATAGGCAGCACACACCAACCCATGCTTGCAAAACTCAGAACACAATGTCTAATGTTAGAAATTCTAGATGAGATTCTGCGATTGGGCTGCACTCCCTGAACAATCCTGAGTGTACAAAGAATAACATTAACATAACCAAAGATTATCAACCAGGATTGCAATGTAGCTCAGATAATATTCTAGAAGTACATATATTCATATGCAAAAGGAATATGTTGAGACATTGCACATTTAATTAGATAAACAGAAGCATGAGGGACAATAATTCTCTGATGCATTTGCAGTGGAACATCTTAACACATCTTAACAAATCATTGCTGAATTGCTAATCAATCAGCACTCCTTTTCTCAAAGCATAAATTGTTGTTCCCTTTAAAATTTAACAGTCTTGCATATGTCCTGATGAGTGCAAGACGAAAAGCTTCAACAACATGTCTTTTCTCATACTTAGGTTCTGTAATGCCAAACAAATATATTTTATATTATAAAAGATAAAAGAGGCTCTGAAATGACAGGCAAATTATGGACTACAGCCAACCTTCAATGTGCCAAGCCTTCTTTATCTAGTGTATTTTGCATATGGGCCATTGATGAAGGCTCTTGTGTGTGGATCAGACAGGTTTATCTGGCACAGATCTGTCTGAAAATGCTGTCATCAGTCAATTCAGCTTCAGTTGTCCTTGATGATAATGATACAGATGCCCCACTATCTTACATTGGACAACAAGCTTGGACAGGGAATTGGCATCAGACTGTGGCTCCAGGTGTGCACTAATGCTTATGAGTTTCTGTCTCTATTTCCTCCATCTTATTGCACACCTTGTTCTGAGGTACCCATTTTGTTCTTCTATCATTGCTTTGCCCTAGACCCCGATTGTTTCATTATTGTTGTTTTTCTCTTGGTGGGTGCTCCAGTGGTCCAACATGTCCCATTCTGAAGGTCAGCGCTTCATTGATTGGGAAGTCCACCCCAAGTCAAGCATGCATCTGGCTGCATTTGTTCTTTGCAGATGACCCTGATACATGGAATACTACATATCCGACCATTTTGGAAATATGAACACCTACAAAACGTAGACAGCTGATGCCTGTCCCTAGTTATCCATAACTCACTGGTGCGTATTTTCCTCGCACCTTTGTTGTCCAGGACTTTAAATTATTCCCAGTCTTCACTGATATTAAGTATTAGAATGTTAAAATATGTTACCTTTTCCAGCAGGTAATTACCTCACCAATATCTAGCTCAAATGTGCTGTAAACTGTGGTCATATATCATCGGAATTTCCGGCTTCTGTGGCGGCACAGGGGTTAGCACTGTTGCTTTACAGCTCCAGGGTCCCTGGTTAGATTCCCGACTTGGGTCACTGTCTGTGTAGAGTCTGCACGTTCTCCCTGTGCCTGTGTGGGTTTCCTCCGGGTGCTCCGGTTTCCTCCCATAAGTTCTGAAAGACGTGCTGTTAGGTAACTTGGATATTCTGAATTCTCCCTCTGTGTAACTGAAAGGGCCCCGGAATATGGCGACTAGGGGCTTTTCACAGTAACTTCATTGCAGTGTTAATGTAAGCTTACTTGTGACAATAAAGGTTATTATTAATAAATTATTGTCCTGATGATAATATTCTCTCTCTCTCTCTCTCTCTCTCTCTCTCTCTCTCCCTTTCTCTCTCTCTTTTTCTCTCTGTTATCTGCTGGCAACATCAGTGGAGTCTCCTTCTACTTTGACAAGCCATATTGTTCAATAAAGCTTCTTTTAAAAGCACATACACAATTATGCTCTGTGTCCTTTGTTTAAACCATGATTTGTCCCTGTCCAGAGACTCGTTCAACTTTCTTTCGTTTTCTCCAGTGTTTTTCCATTATGTGATACCACGTGCAGTCAATTTTCCAGGAAAAAATGTTCATATCTTGCTGGAACACCTTATTTCAATCCGAGGCCTAGTCTTCATAACTGAAAGAACTATCTCTGCGGCTCATCTGTAATCTCTGTTGCTTTCCTTTTTTAAAAAAAACCATTTTAGTGAAGCATTTATGGTTTTATAACAATAAACGATACAAATACAAATGTAAACATAGTTCACCACAGTAACCCATCCCTCAATCTCGCACTGTTCCCGCCTACTCTAAACACAAAATAGCGTAACTTCCCCCTATCTCCCCCTTGCTAACCCCCCCCTTACAGAATCTGCTGACAGTTTATTTTTCTCAGAAGAAGTCGATGAATGGCTGCCACCTCCGAACGAACCCTAATGTTGATCCTCTCAGGGCGAACTTAATTTTCTCAAGTCTAAGAAACCCAGCCATGTCTGATTTTGGGGGCTTCGAGTCCCTCCACCCTAACAATATCCGTCTCTGGGCTATCAAGGAGGCAAAAGCAAAACATCAGCCTCTCCCCCCACTAGACTCCCGGATCTTCCGGCACTCCAAAAATCGCCACCTCTGGACTAGGCGCCACCCTCGTTTTTAGCAACGTGGACATGACATCCACAAATCCCTGCTAATATCCCCTAAGCTTCGGGCATGCCCAAAACATGAGGACATGGTTTGTGGGCCCTCACACACCAGTCCTCTACCCCAAAGAACTTGCTCATCTGGGCCACCGTCATGTGTGCCCGGTGAACCAGCTTGAATTGTATCAGGCTGAACCTGGCACATGATGAGGACATGTTGACTCTGCTCAAAGCATCCTTCCGCCTCTTCCTCCCCTCCCAGCTCATCTTCCCATTTCCGCTTGAGCTCACCTTTCTGGGCTTCCTTCCACTCCATAAGTTCTTTATAGATTTCTGAAACCTTCCCCTCCCCCACCCCTGTTCTAGAAACTACCTTATCCTGTACCCACTTTGGCGGTAGAAGCGGAAAGGTCGAAATCTGCCTTCGCACAAAATCCCTTATCTGCAGATATCGAAATCAATTCCCTCCCGGCAATTCGAACTCCTCCTCCAAATCCTCTAAACATGGATGGCTCCCATCAATAAACGTATCCCCCAGCCTCTCAATCCCTGCTCACTGCCACCTCCGAAACCCCCATCCAGCCTCCCCGGGACAAACCGGTGGTTGCCACAAATTGGAGCCCACACCGACGCTCCATCCACTCCCACATGCTTCTGCCACTGCCCCCAAACTCTCAGGGCCGCCACTACCACTGGGCTGTGGAGTACCGGGCCGGCGAGAGCAGCAGAGGAGCCAATGCCCCCAAACTACACAAGGCCGCCTCCACCCGCTCCCACACCGACCCCCCCCCACCCCCAAAAAAAAACCCCACCACCACCCACTTCCTAATCATGGCTATATTTGCTGCCCAGTAATAGTTCCTAAAGTTCGGCAGTGCCAGCTCCCCCCCGCTCGGCTCCGCTCTAACAGCGCTTAGAATAATCGCTTATTGTCACAAGTAGGCTTCAATGAAGTTACTGTGAAAAGCCCCTTTCTTTACTTGCGGGGTTTTACCCAACCATACCAAACCAGACATTACCCTATTTACCCACTTAAAAAAGGCCTTTGGGATAAACATAGGGAGGCACTGAAAAACAAACAGTAATCTCGGGAGAACCGTCACCTTTACAGTCTGTACCCTCCCCGCCAGTGGCAACGGGAGCATGTCCCACCTTTGAAATTCCTCTTTCATTTGTTCAACTAACCGGGTCAAATTTAATTTATGTAGCTGCTCCCATCCCCGTGCCACCTGAATACCCAAGTAACAAAAACTCCCACCCACGACTTTAAACAGCAACTCCCCCAGCCTCCTCTCCTGCCCCCTCGCCTGGATCACAAAAACCTCACTTTTGCCCATATTCAATTTGTACCCCGAGAACCGGCCAAATTCCCCTAAGATCCGCATAATCTCCCCCATCCCTCCCTAGCGGGTCAGCAATATATACGAGTAGGTTGTCTGCATATAACAAGACCCTGTGCTCCACCACCCCCTGGACTAGCCCCTTCCAATCCTTTGAAGCTCTCAGCGCCATCGCCAATGGCTTTATAGCCAATGCAAACAACAGTGGGGAGAGAGGACATCCTTGCCTTGTCCCCCAGTGTAGTCTAAAGTAGTCAAACTCACCCGGTTCGGCCGCACACTCGCCACTGGTGCCTGGTACAGCAACCAAACCCAGTCAATAAAGCCCTGCCAAACCCAAACCTTCCCAAAACCTCCCACAGATAATTCTATTCCACATGGTCGAAGGCCTTTTCCACGTCCATAGCGACCACTACCTCCGCCTCCCTCCCCTCGGAGGGCATCATGATCACATTTAGGAGCCTTCTTAACGTTGGCCGTTAGCTTCCTGCCTTTAACAAACCCTGCCTGGTCTTCCTCTATCACTCCCGGAATCCAGTCCTCTTTCCCTGAGGCCAAAATTTTGGCCAACAATTTGGCATCGACATTCAGTAGGGAGATTGGTCTGTATGACCCACATTGCTCTCGGTCCTTCTCCCGCTTCAGGATCAATAAAATCGAAGCCTGCGACATTGTTAGGGAAAGGACGCCTCGCTCCAGTGGCTCATTAAAGGTCCTCACCAGCAGCGGGCCCAGCATCCCAGAAAACTTCTTGTGAAATTCCACAGGATAGCCATCCGGTCCCGGAGCCTTGCCCGACTGCATGGCCGCCAATCCCTCTACTACTTCTGCAATCCCGATCAGGGCTCTCAACCCCTCCACTGACCCTTCCGCCACCTTCGGAAACTCCAACCCTTCCAAAAACTGTCTCATCCCCTCCATCCCAGCTGGGGGTTCCGACTCATACAGCCGACTATGAAACTCCTTGAACATCCCATTCACCCCCACTGCGTCCAAGATCGTGTTCCCCCCTCTGTCCTTCACTCATCTATCTCCCTGGCCGCCTCCCTTTTCCTGGGCTGATGTGCTAGCATCCTATTGGCCTTCTTCCCATACTCGTATATCGTCCCCCTCGACTTCCTCAACTGCCCCATCATTTTCCTTGTGGATAGCAGACCAAACTCCATCTGCAGCCTCTGCCGCTCCTTCAACAATCCCGCCTCCGGGGCTTCGGAGTATCTTCTGTCCGCCTGGAGTATTTCCATAAGCAGCCTATCCATCTCTACCCACTCCACCTTCTCCCTATGAGCCCGTATTGAAATTAGCTCCCCCCTGACCACTGCCTTCAGTGCTTCCCATACCATTGCTGCCGAAACTTCGCCCGTATCATTTATCTCCAAATAGTTCTGAATGGCCTCCCACACCCGCCCGCACACCTCTCATCTGCTAACAAACCTACACCCAATCTCCATTGCGGGCGCTCAGTCTAACCTGATCCACTACCCTCAGGTGTATCTCTTGTAACATTGCCACGTCCGCCTTCAATCTGCTCAAATGCGTGAATACGCAAGTCCTCTTGACCGGCCCATTCAGCCCTCTCACATTCCATATGGTCAGCCTGATCGGGGAGCACCCTGCCCCCCCCTCCCCCCCCGCAACAAAACAACAAACTCAATCCCCCATATCCAACTAGTCACCTGCTCTCCCCCCACTGCGCTTCCGTGAGCTAGCCCACCCAGCTAGCCTGGTAGCCCCCGCCCATGGCACCAAGCATCCTACTCCCCACTGATCTCCTCCCCCCCCCCGCTCAAACATACATATACAAAACATAACAATCCCCAACAAACACAAAGAAATAAATTCCACCCATCATCTCCCCGCAAGAACAAAGTTAACCCGCATACAAAACTGAGCAACTGTTCAAAAAATTAGTACAAAAACAGTACATACACAGCCCATAAAGAAAATAAATTTAGCAGCATACGTACAGAATTGCTCGCCCCCAATTTCAATGTCCTCCATCGCCTGCCAGGCCCCTATCCTTAACAAAGTTCATCGCCCCATCCGGCGATTCGAAATAGAGTTCTTGACCCTTGCAAGTGACTCATAAACGAGCTGGACACAGCATGTCGAACTTCACTGACCTCCTTCTTAAAGAGTGCCAATTTAATTTTGTTAAAGCTCGCCTTTCTTTTGACCAGCTCCGCACTCATGTCCTGGTCAATGCGCCGCTCGTTATTCTCTCATTTCTAGCTCCTCGTCTGCCTGGCCCACTTCAAAATCTGTTCCTTATCCATGAACCGGTGCATTCATACCACCATCGCATTCGGAGGCTCATTCATCTGAGGGTTCCTCGCAAGCACTCTGTGCGCCCTGTCCACTTCCAAGGGTCGGGCAAACACACCTTCGCCCAACAGCTTCTCGAACATTCGCTCCACGTAATGCCCCTGCGTCCGATCCCTCGATTCTCTCTGGGAGATCAACAATCCTCAAATTCTGTCTGCGCGACCTGTTCTCCAGATCCATCGCCGCCGCCATCGCGGTTAGCTGGTCCTTGTGCTCAGCCACCTTCTCTTCCACCTTCTGGATCGCCAGTCCCTGGGCTTCCAATCTTTGCTCCACCCGATCAATCCCCGTCCAGGTACTCCTGTCTTTGCTTGGCGAAGCTCTCCTGAAGGAATTTCACCAGCTGTTCTGTTGACCACTGGGCCGGCAATCCCAGCTCCTGAGTCTCCGCCATGTCTTCCTGTGCTGAAGACTCCACTCTCTTCTTTGCCCAACAATCTCTTTTTTGCAGACCACTTCTGGTCCACGACTCCATAAACCAGTGGAGGATTCCTCCTCTCTACCTCACCAGTCTCCAATTTGTCCAATCAAATCCCCCATAATTCGGGGGAAAAGGTTCCAAATGTCCACCATGAGCGGGAGCTATCAAATAAGCGACTGCTCACTCCATGGCTGCCACCAGAAATCACCCTCTGTTGTTTTCCTTGATGACATTTGTTTTTGTCTCTTGGCTGGTTGAGATTTAGTTTAGAAAAGCTGCACAGAAGTTGCTTTCTCAGTCCAGGTGATTCGATTGCAAAGCGTTCAGGACAACCTTGTCAATTGTTGCTCTGAATTCATTTAAAAGGATTTTTTTCTTTTGCCGCAGTGAAGGAATAGGGTAGCGTCTGGGAAATGCATGCATAATTCAAGAATTTTCTGTTTACAGCCCTAACTAGAACACTCCATTGGTCACTTCCATTTGCTAGTTGGCATTTTGAAAAAGGACATAAATTTTTTTTTTGCCTCCATATCTCTTTGTACCAGGAGAAAGAAAAACATAGGAAGGAAACAATTCATTCCTAAATGGCAAATATTGTAGTTTTTAATGTGATCTTTTTAGTTGGGAAAAAATGCACTTCTCTTATTTCATGTAGATTTGAAAGTAGAGCATCAAAATCAAAACAATTTTGTAAGGGCTTTAGCTTTCTTGTATTTCTAGTTATTTTCTTTTGAAAGACAAGTAAAGGAATGTTCACCTGCAGCTCAAGTTAGAAGCTCACGTCTCACACCGTTTTGAATGCAATTGGTTATTTTCGCAAAGAACTCTTTTTCAATTGCCAGTTTCTTTTTGAAAGTGTTGGACATATTTTGCCAGATACTAGATAGACAAAAATGTGTTTTGAAAACATGAAACATACTGCAAAAATCGTTATACTTTATGAAAATGTGAGGAATGTAGTAATTGTTACATATTGTATTTCGTACCTGTGGAAATAATGTTATTATAAACACTGGTTTGAAATGCATAGAGGCAGTATGTCTGCTAAAGCTGTAATTAAGGAGTCACTGAAGGTGCGGTATAGATTGATTGTAACCATTTACTTGTTCACAGAAATATGGCTAATGGGATATTAATTTGACTGCCGGAGATTCCATGGAGAATAGATAATTTATGTGAGGGATTGTATTTAGTCCTAGTTTAGCAGATGATGTGAGTCTTCGTGGGATACAGATTATGTAATCAATGGGAGGAACCTTGGGCACAATTCTCTGAAATGGAGACAGAGTGTTTGCGCCGTCATGAACGCCGTCATGAACGCTGTTGAGGTTCACGACAGCGTGAAACGGCCCCTATCCCGACCGATTCAGGGCTCGAAAATGGGCTACGAGCGGCGCCGCGTCATTTACGCGGGCCAGGTCTTGGGCGCCGCATACATGACGCGGCCGGCGCCGCATAACTGGCGTCACCCGCGCATGCGCGTGTTGGCCGGTGCCAATCCACGCATGCGTGGTTGCCGTCCTCCCCGAGCCCGCCCCGCAAGAAGATGTCCGACGGATCTTGCGGGGCTGTGGAAGAATGGCAGTCCTCCTTCAGAGAGGCCGGCTCGACGATCGGTGGGCACCGATCGCGGCCCAGACCCCATTTGAGGCCCCCCCCCCGGTGCAGGATCCCCCCGCAGGCCGCCCCCCAGCGTTCCTGCGCTGTTCCCGCCGGCAGCGGCCAGGTGTGGACGGCGCCGGGGGGGAACCCGCCGTTTTGGGCAGGCCGCTCGGCCCATCCGGCACTGAGAATCGTGGGGGTACCGGTGAATCGCCATTTTGGCTGTCTCGGGCGATTCACTGGACCATGCCGCGCAAAACGCGATTGTGCCGATCTGGCCGCTTCTGTGAATCGCGGGAGGGCGTCGGACCAGCGTCACGGGAAAATCTGGCGACCCAGGCGATTCTCTGAAACGGCGCAGGAGCAGAGAATCGCGCCCTAGGTCTGTCTGTAGTTTTCAGTTTTGCCAAATGCTGTTAGATTGAGTAGAAGGGTCTGACAAGATAGAAGTGTACGGGATCTGCTCTTAAAAAGGGTCTCTCTCTCCAAAGATCTGCACAGATAAGCAAGTAACATGTTTTGGTAATTTAATTTTCAGTGCCGTTTGAACTTTATTGGGGTTGCTTAATTGGAATTAGTGGCTGTTGTAGATAGTAAGTTCAAAATTTTCCTTTTTAAAGAACTGTTTAACTGTTAATTGTAAAACTATTCCTTTTACGTTAATGTGGTTAATTCTGTTTTCAAATAGAAGTTTGTTTTAACATAAAAAATAATAATAATAATTGCTTATTGTCACAAGTAGGCTTCAATGAAGTTACTGTGAAAAGCCCCTCGTCGCCACATACCGGCGCCTGTTCAGGGAGGCCAGTACGGGATTTGATCCCGCGCTGCTGGCATTGTTCTACATGACAGCTGTTTAGCCCACTGTGCTAAACCAGCCCCTAAAATACCTATTGATCAGAGTCATCACTCCTGGGGTGAAATATCCTTTCCTCACAGTTTTACAGATTGAAAAATTGTTTGGAGTTCTCGTCTGGTATCCAAACAGAAGTTGGAGTCTGGTCCGGTCTCCTAACAAAATCTAAAACTAAAACCCAAGGCTGGGATTTTCAGTCTCTGCTGTGGCGGATGTAACGAGCCAGCCAGAGGTCCATTGACAAAGCCCATTGACTTTGGCAGGACCGGAAGATCCCGATGGTGCGTGGGGCTGGAAAATCCCAGCATAATTGTCTGATCTGCTAGGTAAGCTGTATGTTTTGAGTAATCTTTTATCAACCTCCTACCTAACAGCACAATGGGTGTACCTATACCACAGAGACTCCAGCGGTCCAAGAAGGCGGTTCACCACCACTTTCTCAAGGGAAATTAGAGATGAGCAAATAAATGCTGGCCTAGCCAGCGACGCCCACATCCCTATTGATAAAAATAGAGTCTGTATGACTCCTGGTTTTGGGACTAGCATCAAGGAGCAGGAAGGACGTCACTTCTATTCCATAAAAGGAGAGAAACCCTAAATAATAACTTGTGTTTATGTAGCACCTCCCCAAGGCCTTTAACAGAGGAGAAACAAATACAGAGCAGTTGTAGAAGAGTTAGTAGAAGCGACTTAGGGATCGATTTATGAAGATGCGGGGGCCGATTTAGCAAGGAGGAGGGTTCAGGGGGAAAGTTGCCGAACTTAGAGCCACGATGGCTGAGGGATATGATATATACATCACCTCAATAGTCTTTCCTGGTGTGCAGCACGAGACAGCAGACATATAGCAACCTGCTCTCTCACCGCAAAAATTAGTACATTTTTCTTTCTTTCTTTGTTTCTTTCTTCCACTAAAGGAGCAATTTACTGTGGCCAAGCCACCTGCCCTGCACATTTTTGCGTTGTGGGGGTGAGACCCACGCATACTGTGGGAGAATGGAGAATGTCCAAACTCCACATGAACAGTGATTCAGGGTCAGGATCGAACCCGAGTCCTCAGCACTGTAAGGCAGCAGTGCTAACCAATGCGCCACCGTGCCACCCATTTTTCTTTACTAAGAGAAACGATACACATTTTTCATGAGTTTATGTAGGCTAGCTTATTTAAGCTTGAAGTTATAGCTTAAAGGAGATGCAATATATATAAAGTAAGATATTACGTCTACTGAAAATCTGAACTAAAATTCTTGAGCTACCGGTGGCTTGTCATATTAATTCTCTTCCCCCACTCTGACCTCTTTGACTTTGTACCTTGTTCCAATGAAGCTCAATGAAAGCTTGAGGAACAGCATTTCATCCTTCGATTAGAAACTCTACAATTTTCTGGACTCAGTTAACATTATCTTCAATTCATAACCTTTTTTATGTTTATTTGTTCACAGAGTGTGGGCATTCTGGCTAGGTCAGCATTTTCCAAAATTGCCCTTGAGAAGGTGGTGGCAACCCTCCTTCTTGAACTGCTACAGTCTATATGGTGTAGATACACTCACAGTGCTGTTAGAAAGGGAGTTGCAGGACTTTGATCGAGCAAAAGTGAAGGAAGGATGGTGAGTTGATTGGAGAGGAACTCCCAGGGGGTGGTCTTCTCCTGCACCTTCTGCTTTTGTCCTTCTAGGTGGTAGTGGTTGCAGATTTGGAAGGTGCTCTTGAAGGAGTCTATGTGAGTTGCTGCCATGCACGTTGTAGATGGTACACACTGCTGCCACTATGTGTTGATGGTGGAGAGAGCGAATGTTGAAGGTGGTGGATGAGGCGCCAGTCAAGAGGGTTGCTTTATCCTGGATGGTGTTGTACTCCTTGAGTATTGTTTGAGCTTCGCACATCCAGGCAAGTGGAGAGTATTCCATCACAGCACTAACTTTGCCTTGAAGATAGTTGACAAGTTTTGGGGAGTCAGGAGGTGACTTACTCGCCCCAGAATTACCAACCTTTAACCTGCTCTAACAGCCATATTACATGGCAGATCCAGTTCCGTTCTGATCAGTGCTAACCCATAGGATGTTGATAGTAGGGGATTCAATGATGGTAATGCCATTTGATATCAAGGTGAGATGTTGGAGATGGTTAGATGCCTAGTCAGTCCTTCCTGTTGATTCCCTTATTTCCCATTTTTTTTACTTTGTTGTCATCATTTTGATCTGTGGATATTTAATGGACATATACCTTTAAGTTGAGCAAAGGAAGTGAGGACCTCATAAGTTGTAAATGAGTACATTGTGCTATTGGAGATTTAGTTTTTGAATATCAGAGTTTCTGGCACTCAAGAGATCGGAGGTATTTGGTTCAATTGGTTGGCTGGTGACCAATGAATTGGCAAGAGGCTGTATTCTGCCCGGCGACTTTTATCTTGATACTTTTTGTATTTTTACACCCCTCGTTTCCCTCTGTGTTTGTCTGTCTTGTTTGTGTGTGTAGAGAGTGGAGACAGGCTAAAGGTGGATGGCAAGGAACTAGAAACTAGATAAAAGTTAACCAGTTGTATTTGTTGCCTTTTTACTCATGGTATTCGCAATAAAAATTAATTGTGTTTGAATTATTGGGCAGGTGGAGACCAAAGGTAATTTCAATTGTGTTGCGACTCTGGATCAAGTGGGGCTGGAATTGACCATGCACTAGCTCAGGTTGTCGTAACACATGTATGTTACTTGACACTTATCAGCCCAAGTCTGCACTTGCCCAGATCTTGCTGCATATGAACGCGATTGCTTCAGTATCTAAGGAGTGACGAATGGTGCTGAACATTGTGCAAACATCAGTGAACGTCTCCACTACTGACCTTATGATTGAGTTCATTGATGAAGCAGCTGAAAATGTTTGGGCTTAGGACAGTACCCTGAGGAACTCCCACAGCAATGTCCTGAGACCAGGATGATTGACCACTGTCCCCAATTTTTCAGATAGGAGCTGTTGTGATTCACCGCATTTACAGCTCCTCTAAACCCACCTTTTGTTTCTTGTCAAATTGCCATGTCCCTTTGCCTTGCACCTTCATCTCTTTTGTTATTTAATCTCTACCCTAGCTTAGAATGCTGATTGTGATATGGAGCGATGCCAACAGCGCAAGTTCAATTCCCGTACCCGTTGAGATTATTCATGAAGACTTCACCTTCTCAACCTTGCCCCTCACCTGAGGTTTGATGACCCTCAGGTTAAATCATCACTCTCCCTCAAAAGGGGAAAGCAGCCTATGATCATCTGGGGGTGTGGCAACATGTTTTCTTTTTTTTTTTTTTTTTTTTTTTTTTTTTTATAAATGTTTTATTGAAAATTTTTTCCCAAACAACAATTTTTCCCCTCTTACAAAGCAAACGCAACAATAACAATACAGAAATTTTAAACAATACACAAGTAACAAAACCCCTTTATCTTTGACCTAAACTAAACCCCCCCTCCCCCCCCCCCCCCCCCCCTCCCCCTGGGTTGCTGCTGCTGGTCATCTGTCTTCCCTCTAACGTTCCCCTAGGTAGTCGAGAAATGGCTGCCACCGCCTGGTGAACCCTTGAGCCGATCCTCTCAGGGCAAACTTTATCTGCTCCAGTTTAATGAACCCCGCCATATCATTTACCCAGGCCTCCAGTCCGGGGGGTTTCGCCTCCTTCCACATGAGTAGGATCCTGCGCCGGGCTACTAGGGACGCAAAGGCCACAACGTCGGCCTCTTTCGCCTCCTGCACTCCCGGCTCTTCCGCAACTCCAAATAGAGCTAACCCCCAGCCTGGTTTGACCCGGGCCTTCACCACCCGCGAAATCACTCCCGTCACTCCCTTCCAATACCCTTCCAGTGCCGGGCATGCCCAAAACATATGTGCGTGGTTTGCCGGGCTCCCGCCACACCTCCCACATTTGTCCTCCACTCCAAAGAACCTGCTCAATCTTGCTCCCGTTATGTGTGCTCTATGTAGCACCTTAAATTGAATCAGGCTAAGCCTGGCGCATGAGGAAGAGGAATTTACCCTGCTTAGGGCATCAGCCCACATACCCTCCTCTATCTCCTCCCCTAGTTCTTCTTCCCACTTTCCTTTTAGTTCGCCCACCGACTCCTCCCCCTCTTCCCTCATCTCTCGGTAAATCTCTGACACCTTGCCCTCTCCGACCCACACCCCTGAAAGCACCCTGTCCTGTATCCCCTGTGTCGGGAGCAATGGAAATTCCCTCACCTGTTGTCTAGTAAATGCCCTCACCTGCATATATCTCAAGAAATTTCCCCGGGGCAACTTATACTTTTCCTCCAATGCTCCCAAGCTCGCAAAAGTCCCATCTATAAATAAATCTCCCACCCTCCTAATTCCCAACTGGAACCAGCTCTGAAACCCTCCATCCATTCTTCCTGGGGCGAACCTATGGTTGTTCCTGATTGGGGACCCCACCAGGGCTCCCCGCACCCCTCTCTGTCGCCTCCACTGTCCCCAGATATTCAATGTTGCCGCCACCACCGGGTTCGTGGTAAACTTTTTAGGTGAGATCGGTAGCGGCGCCGTCACCAGCGCCTCTAAACTCGTCCCTTTACAGGACTTTCTCTCCAGTCTTTCCCACGCCGCTCCCTCACCCTCCATCATCCATTTACGTATCATTGCCACATTGGCGGCCCAATAGTAATCGCCCAAGTTCGGTCGTGCCAATCCTCCTCTGTCCCTACTACGCTGAAGGAACCCCCTCCTTACTCTCGGAACTTTCCCTGCCCACACGAAGCTCGTGATGCTCCTGTCTATTTTATTAAAAAAGGTCTTAGTGATTAGTATAGGGAGACATTGAAATACAAATAAGAACCTCGGGAGGACCATCATCTTAATTGCTTGCACCCTGCCCGCCAGCGATAGAGGCTGCATGTCCCACCTCTTGAAGTCTTCCTCCATTTGTTCTACCAACCGTGTCAGATTAAGTCTGTGCAAGGTTCCCCAGCTCCTAGCGATCTGAATCCCCAGGTATCGGAAGTTTCTTTCCACTTTCCTTAGAGGCAAGCCTTCTATCTCTCTACTCTGGTCCCCTGGATGTATCACAAATAATTCACTCTTTCCCATGTTTAGCCTATACCCCGAGAAATCCCCGAACCCCCTCAAAATTCGCATAACCTCTATCATTCCCCCCGCTGGGTCCGACACGTATAACAATAGGTCATCCGCATATAACGAGACTCGGTGTTCTTCTCCCCCTCTAATCACCCCTCTCCATTTCCTGGAGTCTCTCAACGCCATGGCCAGAGGTTCAATTGCCAACGCGAACAACAATGGAGACAGCGGGCATCCCTGTCTTGTTCCCCTATATAGTCGGAAATACTCCGATCTATGTCGACCTGTAACTACGCTTGCCGTTGGAGCCCCATAAAGAAGTCTAACCCAGCTAATAAACCCGTTCCCAAACCCAAACCTCCTTAACACTTCCCATAAATACTCCCACTCCACCCTATCAAATGCCTTCTCTGCGTCCATTGCCGCCACTATCTCTGCCTCCCCCTCCACTGGGGGCATCATTATCACCCCTAATAGTCGTCGCACGTTAACATTCAGTTGTCTCCCTTTTACGAACCCTGTCTGATCTTCGTGCACCACCCCCGGGACACAGTCCTCTATCCTCGATGCCAGTACCTTTGCCAACAATTTGGCGTCCACGTTCAACAATGAAATGGGTCTATAGGACCCGCACTGCAACGGATCTTTATCCCTCTTCAAAATTAACGATATCGTCGCCTCCGACATCGTCGGGGGTAGAGTCCCCCCTTTCCTGGCCTCATTGAACGTCCTCACCATCAACGGGGCCAACAAGTCCACATATTTTCTGTAATACTCCACCGGGAACCCGTCTGGTCCTGGGGCCTTCCCTGCTTGCATGCTTCCCAGTCCCTTAATAACCTCGTCCACCCCAATCGGTGCCCCCAGGCCTACCACCCCCCGCTCCTCCACTTTCGGGAACCTCAATTGGTCCAGGAACTGCCGCATCCCCTCCTCTCCCTCTGGGGGTTGAGACCTATACAGTTCCTCATAGAAGGTCTTGAACACCTCATTTATCTTTCCTGCCCTTCGCACCGTGTCTCCCCTTTCGTCTCTAATTCCTCCTATTTCCCTCGCTGCTGCCCTCTTTCGCAATTGATGAGCCAACAGGCGACTCGCCTTTTCCCCATATTCATACCTCCTCCCCTGTGCCTTCCTCCACAGTACCTCCGCCTTTCTGGTGGTCAGAAGGTCAAATTCCGTCTGGAGTCGTCTCCTCTCCCTGTACAATTCCTCCTCCGGGGTCTCTGCAAATTCCCTATCCACCCTTAAAATCTCCCCCAGTAATCTTTCCCTTTCCTTGGCCTCTGTTTTCCTTTTGTGGGCCCCAATGGAGATCAGCTCTCCTCTGACCACCGCTTTTAGTGCTTCCCATACCACTCCCACAGGGACCTCGCCGTCGTCATTGACCTCCAGGTATCTCTCAATACACCCCCGCACTCTTGCACACACTCCCTCATCCGCCATCAGTCCCACATCTAATCGCCAGAGTGTTCTCTGCTCCCTTTCCTCTCCTAATTCCAGGTCCACCCAATGTGGGGCATGATCCGAAACCGCTATGGCTGAGTACTCAGCTTCTTCCACCCTAGAGATCAACGACCTTCCCAAAACAAAAAAATCTATCCGGGAGTACACTTTATGGACATGGGAGAAGAAGGAATACTCCCTAGCCCTAGGTCTAAGAAATCGCCATGGATCCACTCCCCCCATTTGGTCCATAAACCCCTTAAGTACCTTGGCCGCTGCCGGCCTTCTTCCGGTCCTTGAGCTGGATCTATCTAGCCCCGGGTCCAGCACCGTATTAAAGTCCCCTCCTAAAATCAAGTTTCCTACCTCCAGGTCCGGTATACGCCCCAGCATCCGTCTCATAAATCCCGCATCGTCCCAGTTTGGGGCATACACGTTAACCAACACGACCTCCATTCCCTCCAGCCTGCCACTCACCATTACATATCTACCTCCGCTATCTGCTACGATGTTCTTTGCTTCAAATGCGACCTGTTTCCCCACCAAAATGGCCACCCCTCTATTCTTTGCGTCCAGTCCTGAGTGGAACACCTGTCCCACCCATCCTTTCCTTAGCCTAACTTGGTCCGCCACCTTTAGGTGCGTCTCTTGGAGCATAACCACGTCTGCCCTTAGTCCTTTCGAATGCGCGAGCACTCGGGCCCTTTTTATCGGTCCGTTCAGGCCTCTCACGTTCCACGTGATCAGCCTCACTAGGGGGCTACCTGCCCCCCTCCCGTGTCGACTAGCCATTACCTTCTCTAGGCCAGTCCCATATCCCGCCTCCGCGCTCCCGCTCGCTCCCCCAGCGTCGCACACCATCCCCGCCCACCCACTCTTTAGCCATTTCCTTTTGGATTTCCGCAGCAGCAACCCAGTTGTCCCCCCCCCCCTTCTCCCTCCCTCCTCCCCTCCCCGCTAGATCTCTTTCTAGCTTGATTGCTCCCCCCATATTACTTCCGTAAGTCAGCTGACTTCAACTGACCCCGGCTACTCCTGCTCACTCCTCGACCTCCCCATGTGGGGAACTCCCATCCGCCTTGCGCCTGTCTTCCCGCCTTATTCTTTCTGGTGCGGGAACATCCCTTTACCTGACCCGCCTCTTATGGCGCAGCTCCCTTTCCCCTCCCCCTCCCCTTCCCCATTCTCCAACTATGTCCCGTCTTTCCCCCCTCACCGGCGCCCACATTTCCCCAATGTCTCCCCCTTCCCTGTTTACTTCTCAATTAACTTCCACCGTAACATTAACAATAACATTTCCTGCAGCATCAGTCCCTCAGTTCCGATCCAATTTCTCTTCTTTGATGAAGGCCCATGCTTCCTCCGCCGTCTCGAAATAATGGTGTCTCTCCTGATACGTGACCCATAGTCTTGCCGGCTGCAGCATCCCGAACTTCACCTTCCTTTTATGCAACACCTCTTTGGCTCGGTTGAAGCTCGCCCTCCTTCTCGCCACCTCCGCACTCCAATCCTGGTATACCCGTACCACTGCATTCTCCCATCTGCTACTCCGCACCTTTTTAGCCCATCTCAGGACCTCTTCTCTATCCTTAAGGCGGTAAAATCGCACGATTATCGCCCTGGGTGGTTCTCCCGCTTTTGGTCTTCTCGCCGGAATCCGATTTGCCCACTCCACCTCCAAGGGGCCCATAGGGGCCTCAGCACCCATCAGTGAGCTCAGCATCGTACTTGCGTACGCTCCACAGTCCACTCCTTCCACACCCTCAGGGAGACCCAGTATCCGAAGGTTCTTCCTTCGCGCTCCATTTTCTAGGGCTTCGATCCTTTCAGTACACTTTTTATGAAGTGCCTCGTGCGTCTGTGTCTTAACCGCCAGGCCCAGGATCTCGTCCTCAATATCTGTCACCTTCTGCTCCACCACACGGAGCTCTGTCTCCTGGGTCTTTAATGTCTCCTTGAGCCCCTCAATTGCCTGTAGCAACGGGGTCAGCACCTCCCTCTTCAGCAGCTCCACGCACCGTCTCACAATTTCATGCTCAGGCCCCCATGTCGCCTGCGCTTTCTCCGCCGCCATCTTGTACTTCTCTCTTTCTGACCCTTTGGTCGACGATTCCTCGCGCTGCAGCCGCCGCCGCCGGTTTTTTCCTCCTTCGTTTGGGGGGGACTCCCTTCTCACACGCCCCACACCGGGTTGCGTCGTCGAAAAATTCCCCGTTGAGGCTCTTAAAAGAGCCCGAAGGTCCGTCGGAGCTGGAGCCGCCGAAGCGTGCGGCTAGCTAGGCATCACCGCAACCGGAAGTCCCTTCAGTGGCCTTGATGAGGTCTTTTCACAGTTGTTCCCTCTGCTGCTAGAATTCACCTTTGATACAGGCCCTCAGGTCAGCTTGCAGCTTTAAGCTTGCCCTTCCCCCGCCTGCATGCTGGAAGAGGCCCTGTTTATCCTGTAGTTGCAGCCAAATCTTTCACTGTTTCTGCGTGTGTCTGGCAACCAAGAGACATACCCTTCCTGGGGGACACTGTCGGGGGAATATTGCCGCCTTCTTCCCACACCGGGAAATGTCAAACAAATGCCGTGGGGGCCCTGTAAAAGAGCCCAAAAGTCCGTTCCAAGCAGGAGCTGCCGAATATGCGACCTAGCTCTGCATAGCCGCACCCGGAAGTCGGCAACATGTTTTCAAACCCAATTACATACCTTTCCTTATGTTCTCATCTCCCTCTTTCCTTTTCCTTACCTCTGTCCTCTCTTAAAATGTGTTATGTCTTTTAACTTTTTCTAGATCCAATCAAGCTGCAACACTAATTCTGTTCCTTTCTCCATGTATGCTGCCAGATTTTCTGAATAATTGCAGAATGTTCTTTTGTAATGTTGTATATGATATATATAAAAATATGGATTTTTAAACCTGGAATGTTGTCAGTGAACGAACTGATCCTTTAATCCAACAGGTGCCATTTCTTTTCCTTGCCTCCAGTGCTCTTTGAACATCTGTCACTGTACCACTGGGCGATTATGGAGGCTGTTCTGTCCAAGCGCCTCATGTAATTAAAACAAAACCTTTTTATAATTCAATTTTTTTTAGACAGCTTTTTGAAGGTATGACTGGATTATTATTTAATCTCCCTAATCATACGAGATAAAGGAGGTACAGCTGTCTAAAGTACTGCGAATAGCAGACATAGGCTGAATGCACAATTCCTGGCCTCAAGGCTGACACTTGCTGCTGATGCAGCTTTTTCGTTGATAATGAACAAAAAGTAGGCAGCAGAAGATTTCTACACAGGTTCAGTAAGGGGTGGCTCTCCACCAGGTCCTGCTGGGGCAGTTTTTCAGGTCACTTCAGCGGACACTGCATTACATTGTGCCTATAATTCTTGACGGTTACAAAGTAAAATAAAGCAACATCGGTCCTTCAACACCTCTGAATCATCAATCATTCAAACATAGAACCCGTCCCCCCCATTTGTGCTTTTGTTACCTCTAGACTTGGTTGTCTAATGCTCTTGTAGCCAGCCTCCCATCTTCAATCTGACATAAATTTGTACCTGTTCAAATCTCTGCTTCTGCTGTCATATCGCAGATCAAGCCCATCGCTCCTCGGCATGCTGACCTACACTGGCTTCTGTTCTGACAGTTTTAAAATCTTCATCCTTGTTTTCCTCAATGGCTCTGGTCCATCATATCGCCTCCAGTCCCTATAAGCCTTTGAGATCTCTGCATTCCTTCATTTTTGGCATCATGTGCATTCCTGATTTTAGTTGCTCATTCAATGATGGGCCTTTTAGCTGCTTTGGCTCCAAGCTCTGGAATTTCCTCAGTACCTCTCCCTCCTCCTTTAAGATGCTTCTCAAAACCAATATTTTGATCAAGCTTCTGATCACGTGTCCCGATATCACCTTCTGTGGCACGGTGTTGAAAGTCTCCATCGATAACCTCCTTGTTAAGAACCTTGAGATGTGCCACCACTCTAAAGGCACGATATATATATAAGTGCCAGTTGTTGTTGACGAGCGTACATTGTACATACAAACAGAAATAAAATTGGCAAAAATATTGATTAAAAATGTTCAGTGTTTTGATTTTTGAAGCTGACACCAGAACAACTGTTTGTGGTGTGCAACTATTTCAATCTACAGCTACTTTGAAGAAAGCATAACTTTTGTTTGCTGCTGTCACATTAAATTTGGTGTGCCCAACATGTGTAAAAAAAAGATGGTGCCTTTCGCCACCTTGTCCCAATGTGCTTTGCAGCCAGTGAGGTGATTTTGGAGCGTAGTTACAGAATAGGGGAGCGTGACAACTGGTTTGCACACAGAAGGTTCCATAAGCAGCAATGAGGTGAAGGACCAGATCGCCTGTTTTGATGTTGCTGTTTGCTCAAGATGTAGTGGACCATCATGCCAAAAAACAGACTGGAATTGTTTTGCAGCATTGAGAGCAGACCTGTCTTTAGTTGCAACACATTACAAGGTGGAAATGATCACAAGCTGGGAAAATATTCTTGTTTTAATTAACCAGGCTATCAAGAGTAATTTGATGAATAAAACTTAGGTACCTGATTATATAGAAACATAATAACCTTTCCAAACGAGTACAGAAATTGAAGACTGGGTGATGAAAATGACACTTCTTTATCAAATAGCGTGAGTGAGATGTATATGTTATGTAAGGAGTTACACCTAGGGAGGGTGAACTCTTCCTCATCGTGCGCGAGGCTCAGCCTCATACAGTTTAAGGTGTTGCACAGGGCACACATGACTGGGACAAGGATGAGCCGCTTTTTGGGGGGTGAGGACAGTGTGTTAGGTGCTCAGGGAGCCCAGCAAATCACACCCATATGTTCTGGGCATGCCCAGCGCTGGAGGAATTTTGGAAGGGCGTAGCGAGGACGGTGTTGAGGGTGGTAGGATCCAGGGTCAAACCGGGCTGAGGGCTCGCAATATTTGGGGTGGCAGAGGAGCCGGGAGTGCAGGAGGCGAAAGAGGCCGCTATCCTGGCCTTTGCGTCCTTGGTAGCCCGGTGAAGGATTCTTCTTCAGTGGAAGGATGCGAGGCCCCCAAGCGTGGAATCCTGGATCAGCGATATGGCAGGGTTCATTAAATTGGAGAGGATGAAATTCGCCTTGAGAGGGTCGATACAAGGGTTCTTTAGGCGGTGGCAACCGTTCTTAGACTTCCTGGCAGAACGGTAGACATTGGCCAATGGCAGCAGCAACTCGGGGTGGGGGGTGGGGGTTTACTTTATTTTTGTTTTTGTTATTTACACTCAAGGGTCTGAGGGGGTGCATATACCTGTTGTGTTAAGTCGGGGTGTTAATGTTAATTTATTATCTATGTACAGGGGGGAGGGGGGTATGGAGGGTTGCTTTTCTAGACTATGTTTTGTACTTAACCCTGTTGGGTTCTTTTTTCATTTTGTTATTGATATTTTATGAAAACCTTAATAAAAATTATTTTTAAAAAAATATGTAAGGAGTTACATTTTGCCATATTAGTCAGCCATGGCTCAGTGGGTAACACTCACACCTCTGAGTCAGGAAGTTGTAGGTTCATATCCTACTCCAGGGACTATTTTAGACCTCTGGCCATATCTCTCCCTCTCTTAAACTTGATATTCTTTACAGGAGGGATCATTGAGTAGTAATCAGGAGAGACCAGTTGCTTATTTCATTTTGCCCCTCCCTTATCCAGGAACACCAAGCATTCATGCTCTTCTTTCCAAATGTATTCCTACATGTGATGTGACTGTCACTGGCAAGTCAGCATTTTTTGCCCATTCCTAATTGGCCTTGAGAACTGGTGAGCTGCCTTTTTGAACCACTGCAGACCCTTGGATATAGGTACATGCACAGGACTCCCTCCCTAAAACAAGGGAGGGAGTTCCTTGATTTTGACCTGGCGACAGTGAAGGAACGGAGATACAGTTCCAAGTCAGGATGGTGAGTGGCTTGGAGGGGAACCTCCAGGTGGTGATGTTCTCAGGTGTCCACTGACCGTGCCCTTCTAGATGGTTGTGGGTTTGGAAGGTGCTGCGTAAAGAGCCTTAGATGGTACACGCTGCTCCCACTGTGTGTTGGCATTGGAGGGAGTGAATGTTTGTGGAAGGTATCCAATTAAGTGACTTGCTTTGTCCTGGATGGTGTTGAGCTTCTTCTGTTTTGTTGGAGCTGCACTCACCCAGGCAAGTAGTAAGTATTCCATTACACTCCTAAATTGTGACTTGTAAATCGTGGATAGGCTTTGGGGAGTCAGGAGGTGAATTACTCTTCACAGAGTTTCCAGCATCTGACCTGCTGTCCTAGCCGCACTATTCATATGGCGAGTCCAGTTCAGTTTCTGGTCAATTGTAAGCCCCCAGGATGTTGATAGTGGGGGATTAAACAATGGTAATGCCATTGAACGTTAGATGGTTAGATTCTCTCTAGTTGGAGATAGCCATTCCTTGGCACTTGTGTGGTGTAACTGTTACTTGTCACTTATCAGCCCAAGCCTGAATGTTGTCCAGGTCTTGTTGCATATGAACATGGGCTGCTTCAGTATCTGAGGAGTTGCGAATTGTACTGAGTCATTAGACAACATCCTTGAAGGTCAATGATGAAACAGTTGAAGATGGTTGGACCTAAGACACTACCCTGAGAAACTGCTGCAGCAATGTTCTGGGACTGAAATGATTGACCTCCAGCACCCACAACCATCTTCTTTTATGCTCGATATCAAGATATGACTCCACCTAAACCAGTTCGGAGCAGTAAACAAACGGGACATTTTTGATCTGTCTGGCTTGGCAGCAAGCCAGACATCCACTGAGAAGTTGAATCATATGGGATAATTTAACAGTAATAGTTGTTGAAGGTGACTGATTCTGTTGACTAGAATTGCAGATTTAAGTTGGCTAACTTTTCTCTAATTTTAAACTACCATAGAATCTTTTTCCCAAAAAGCAAGAATTGTTCTTAAACATTCAATTTCCAGCCAGTAATCTGGATATATCAGTGACAAGTACAATTACTTTTTAATGGTCAGTAGTATCAATTCAGGAATTCTGTTACAACTTAAGGCCACTTTGGGGCGGCATGTGGCACAGTGGTTAGCACTGGGACTGCGGCGCTGAGGACCCGCGTTCGAATCCCGGCTCTGGGTCACTGTCCGTGTGGAGTTTGCACATTCTCCCCATGTCTGCGTGGGTTTCACCCCCACAACCCAAAGATGTGCAGGTTAGGTGGATTGGCCATGCGTTTTGTTCTACCAGATTACTACCAAGCAGTGAACATGGAAATTTACCCTGATTTATTTCAAATTTGCTGCCTTTTGATGCAATGGTAGATGGTAAGATGTGTTGGTGGTTTGTTGTCATAACAAATGACAGTCACTGAATCGTTACGATGCAGAAGGAGGCCATTTGGCCTATTGTGCCTGAACCGGCTCTCCAAATGAACAATTCGCTTAGTGCCATTCTCCCACCTTCAGGGCAGCACAGTGGCGCAGTGGGTTAGCCCTGCTGCCTCACGGCGCCGAGGTCCCAGGTTTGATCCCGGCTCTGGGTCACTGTCCGTGTGAAGTTTGCACATTCTCCCCGTGTCTGCGTGGGTTTCGCCCCCACAACCCAAAGATGTGCAGAGTCGGTGGATTGGCCAAGCTAAATTGCCCCTTAATTGGAAAAAAATAATCGGGTACTCCAAATTTAAAAAAAAAGAAAAAAACATTCTCCCACCTTCTCCCAGTAATCCTGCAAATTCTTCCTCTTCAGGAATTAACAGTCAAATTCCATTTTGAATGCTTCAATTGAACCTGCCTCCACCACCCTCTTAGGTAGTGCATTCCAGACCTGAATGCTTGAAAATGCTTTTTCTCAAAGTGTTTCTGCTTCTTTTGTCAATTATTTCAAACCTGTTACTTGTAGATAGTTGCTGTTAGAGTAGACATTGGTGAATTAGAGTGCACACATCGTGATATGAGTTGATTTAAATCTGTGCTTCACTCATTTGACACAGAATCAATAGATAGCTTAAGATGAGAATAATAGAATTCAGCTCTGCAGCACTTTTTTCCTGCCGAATCTGTGGAGAGGTTGGTGTGGGTGAACATCTTGGTGGCTGATTGAATGCACTCCACTCTTAATTTGTAGTTACTTAATTTGAATCAGATAATCTAAACATTTTTATACAAAATTCTCATTTAACTGCATTATTTATATTATTCAATTTAAATCAGTGGGTAACTCTCATTTTTTAGCACAGAAATTGAATTTCAATGAATTTGGAAACATTTTCTCTAAACTTAAGTACTAAACATATGTGCAGTGATGATTACCATAGCTAATAAATCATTTATTTCCTGTATGCAAACCTATCTCTGATGTTTTCCTTTTTGTATTTTGTCAAGCACATTAGTGGCTTTCTTTCAGAGAAGGCCTGGAGCAGTCCCTGTAGAAACCTTTGTAGTTTTACCTATGCTGCCTGACCATATTATGTGACCAGCAATAGAAATGAGGATGTACAGGCTGAAGCAAAGATAGCCAAACTAAATATTTATCATGTTTGTTTTCACAAACAACCATTCTGTCACCCTTTATCATGAACCATAATTGTGTATATACTTGTGTTGAGCTCTATGGAAATAGATAGGGGAGCAATTAAAAGACAGTGGTTCCATCTCCTAAGCTAAGAATTTGATGCTGCTGAATTGGGTGGTGGATATGCCCCTCGTCAGACTGTAATGGGAATCTCATTAATAAATGCACATTGAGGTCCCATAATATAGGTCCCCAATGGTATTTTGATCCTCTCCTGGGCACATTTTGATCCTCTCCTGAGCACATTTATAAAAAAATCATTCATAGGATATGGGCTTCACAGACTAGGCTAGCATTTATTGCTCTTTCCTAACTGCACATAAGAAGGTGGTGGTGATCTGCCTCCTTGAACCGCTGCAGTCCATGTGATATAGGTCCACCCACAGCGCTGTTGGGGAGAGGAAAGTTCCATGATTTTGACCCACCGACTGAATGAACGGCAATATATTTCCAAATCGAGGTGTTGAGTGGCTTGGAGGGGAACTTCCAATGGTGGAGTTCCCATGTGTCTTCTGCCTTTGTCCTTCTAGATGGCAGTGGTCTGGGTTTAGAAGGTGTTCTCTGTGGAACCTTGGTGAGTTCCTGCTGTGTGTCGTGTAGATGGTATACACGGCTGCTACTGTGTATCGATAGTGGAGGGGGTGAATGTTTGTGGATGAGTATCAATCTAAGTGGGCTGTTTTGTGCCGGATGGTGTCGATTTTCTTGCATGTTGTTGAAGCTGTTCTCATCCAGGCAAGTGAAGAATATTCCATCACATTTCTGAATTGTGTCTTGTAGATAATGGACAAGCTTGGGGGAGTCAGGATGTGAGTTACTTGCTGAGGATTCCTAGAGTCTGGCCTGTTATTGCAACAATGGAATTTATATGGCTAGTCCTGGTCAATGGTAACTCCAGAATGTTGATAGCCTGCCCTGGCTATTCTGTTAGGGAAAGCTATTAGAAATGCAGTGGGGACACTAGAGTAGAAAATGCAAACGTTCATGACATTTTACTTTGTTGAAGATGAATGCAAGATGTTGTAGTAGTAGAGAGCCCAGAGATGCAAGAGAAATCCTGAACTCTACAAGGAAACAGTAAGAAGTTTTACAACACCAGGTTAAAGTCCAACAGGTTTGTTTCGATGTCACTAGCCTTCGGAGCGCTGCTCCTTCCTCAGGTGAATGCAGAGGTATGTTCCAGAAACATATATACAGACAGATTCAAAGATGCCAGACAATGCTTGGAAAGTGAGCATTAGCAGGTGATTAAATCTTTACAGATCCAGAGATGGGGTAACCCCAGGTTAAAGAGGTGTGAATTGTGTCAAGCCAGGACAGTTGGTAGGATTTCGCAGGCCAGATGGTGGGGGATGAATGTAATGCAACATGAATCCCAGGTCCCGGTTGAGGCCGCACTCATGTGTGCGGAACTTGGTTATAAGTTTCTGCTCGGCGATTCTGCGTTGTCGCGTGTCCTGAAGGCCGCCTTGGAGAATGCTTACCCGGAGATCAGAGGCTGAATGCCCTTGACTGCTGAAGTGTTCCCCGACTGGAAGGGAACATTCCTGCCTGGTGATTATCGCGCGATGTCCGTTCATTTTGCGCGATAATCACCAGGCAGGAATGTTCCCTTCCAGTCGGGGAACACTTCAGCAGTCAAGGGCATTCAGCCTCTGATCTCCGGGTAAGCGTTCTCCAAGGCGGCCTTCAGGATACGCGACAACGCAGAATCGCCGAGCAGAAACTTATAGCCAAGTTCCGCACACATGAGTGCGGCCTCAACCGGGACCTGGGATTCATGTTGCATTACATTCATCCCCCACCATCTGGCCTGCGAAATCCTACCAACTGTCCTGGCTTGACACAATTCATACATCTTTAACCTGGGGTTACCCCATCTCTGGAGCTGTAAAGATTTAATTACCTGCTAATGCTCGCATTCCAAGCATTGTCTGGCATCTTTGAATCTGTCTATACATGTGTTTCTGGAACATACCTCTTCATTCACCTGAGGAAGGAGCAGCGCTCCGAAAGCTAGTGATATCGAAACAAACCTGTCGGACTTTAACCTGTTGTTGTAAGACTTCTTACTGTGCTGACCCCAGTCCAATGCCGGCATCTCCACATCATGTCTACAAGGAAAGACCAAGGCTCTGCTACCCGGACTAGGCCGTGCTCTATTACCCCCATCATTGTCACCCAACAAGCAACTGTTCCTTCCCAAAACCTATCCTGTTGCTGGTGAACCTCTTCTATTACCAATATGCAACCTCTGTGGCCCCGACTTTGCTGTGACACTAGTGGTCAGCTGGTGTTTTTCATTGTCCAGAAAACTAATAAGTTTAGCAGTGGGATTCACATGTGGCATGAAGATTGAAATCTACCTGGCCTCTGAATCATATTCCCATGGGAAATTGATTGCCTTTTGTTTCTTTCTGATGAACAATGGGAGGTAAAGTCAACCTTATCTTGGCTTTTCTATACATATAATGGAACTCTACCGGATCTAAATAACATTGTGTCTTTATGTAAAATGTGATATTAAATCTGGCCAAATAATAATTAGCATCAAGTTTTAGAGTACCACTAACAATGTTGTATTTTCAAGCAAACTAATTCAAATAGCACACATTGTTTTTGTTGTGTTACGATCCCAGTTGCTGTTTATACTGGTCAAGTCAGTGAAATCTGGCTTGATAGATCCCAACGTTTTTCAAAGCCACGAAGGAAAGTTACTGAACTCACAGGAGTCTGCTGATGAACTTTTAACACAAAAAATTAAATATTTGTTAAACAAGAAAAATGAACCATATTACACCAGACAAAAAGGTTGGAATAACATCTCAATACAAACAAAGGAGATGATTCAAATATTCACTTTTCCTTTACCCCAGCAACATCTCTACAGACAAATGCAAATTGAGAAAGATAAAAGAATTTACAATATTTATCTTGTATACCAACATTCAGCGTTCATGTGAATTAACGGGTGAATTGCAGCCAGTTATGTCACGCTCCAAAAAGATGGCGACCAAAGCAGATTCCATGGATTTCTCAGTAACCCACCGAGACATTTGTCACCGTGTGAGCTAATCAATTTCATTTAAACTTTGTCTTTCTTACGAGGGTTTCCAATCTCCACATTTGAAGAATTTGCCTTGGAATTCCCTTTGAATGTTTCTCCCGCACAGATGGCTTCAACAAGGATTCCTTTCCCCTGGATTTCCGATTACACTGAGACTTAACGTTCCAAGTACACGTTTGACCATGCCAAGCAGAACATCACTGCCTCAAAAGTCCCACAGTCAGAAGTCACTGTCTGCTTGAACCTTCAGGGTTTCTTGCAATCCCACTTTGCTTTATGTCTGCTCCTTGAAGCTCTGTCTTTAATTTGGAGTGTATCCCTCTTCTCCACTCCTCAACTTTACTTATTCGGACCTCTGACCTGTAGTTTCATGCCCTTTCGCCTCCTTCCGTCTGTGCAGGTACGCAGGGCTAGTCCCTAGTCTGAAGACATGAAAAGACACAAACTTTGCATTTGTAGTCATTTCCAGGTCAGCACATGTGGCAAGAAGCCCAAAGCGAACAGGGAATTGGAGTTCCCAGCTTCTGACTTTAAATCAAGGCAGATACTTGTGTTTTATTACAATTGCTTTCTACATATCCTGCGATTTCCAAGAAAAAACAGGACCTGTTTTGCCGGTATTGTGAGGTAAGTTGCGGGGGAGCTGAAGTATTACTTCAGTTGAGTCTAAAGCACTCTTGGCTAATGACTAAACCTGCCATGATGTTTGGTTACATCTCACTTTGCTTGGTAGACTGGTAAATCCTCCAAACCATTTCTGCCTCTGATAATGTGAACATTTAAATATACCAAAAAAAAAATACTTTTTTGTTTTTAAATGTGATCTTCAAAATGTAGGATGTATGTTATTTTGTGCACTGAAACTCACAAAGAGTGCATTTTTAAATTTGTCTACAAGTTGTGGATGTTGTTGGCAAGGCCGGAATTTATTAGCCATTCCTAATTGTCCTCGAGAATGTGTTGGTGAGTCATCTTCTTGAACCGCTTTTATTTGGCGGTGATCAGGCCAGGTGTCTCTGAACATTGAGAATGGAAGTACAATTTTTAATAAAAGAAAAGAAAGAATGTACATTTATATTTGGGTCTTTTGAGACCTCAGGCTGCCTCAGGGTGCTAAACAACCAGTGAAGTGTTTTAGAAATGTAACAAGGAAAAACATATGAATTCTACATTCTGTCCACTTCCCTGTCTGCCGCAGAAACTGGGAAAATAAATAAGGATCTTTGAAAGAAAATAGAGGCCGTTGAAATATGGACGCTAAGACCTATGCGTAAACTTCCATATACAGACCTTAAGACAAATGCTTGCAATTGCAATAGCAAAAATAATTCTAAATTGTGACATCCCAAAAAGAAAATGTCAGTAATTTGACCATTTGATCAGATCTGAAAAGCTACAGAGATGTCTTCTAGAGGGCGAAATGGAGGGCAGCAGAAAGAGGAGTCGACCTAGACGTGGTTGGATTATGAACATCACAGAGCGGTTACAAATGAGCTCCAGTGGTGTGAGGATGGCACAAGACAGATGAATGTGATATACCATGACAGCAGATCTCCTGGCAGGAGTAGCTACAAGCAGCAGCAGCATCGTTATAATGTAAAACTGGCTGAATTGACAAAAAAGAAACACACTGAACATCACAGATCACTGTTAACCATTAAATTACAACATTTGTTAATTCACAGATGATGGGATAATATTACCGATTACTGGAGCCTCTTCAATTTATTGAAAAAAGTATATTACTTTAGCACTTGCATTGGCAAGTTTAATGATCTTATAATGAATTTTTCACTCCATTTTTCCCCTCCATTCCTTAAGATACTGAATGTCCCTGGAACGTGCTTCCTTTTAGGGTTGGAAAATTTACAGCACAGAAGAAAGTCTTTCCATCCATCACAACTGTGACATGTCAGCTCTTCAAAGGGAGCGTTTGGCTGGGGGTTTTCCAATTGTGCACTCACCAGTGTGTGACCTTCCTGTCCATTAAAGCCATTCAGAGGGGATTTTTTGGATGTTGTGTGGATACATGGGAAACCATGACCATGTGCTCTAATTCCACCCCCCCCCCCCCCCCACACACACACACATGCTTTATGTCCACTTTTTCCAAATACTGGTCCAATTCCTGTTTCAACAATGCTATGGTCTCTGCTCCAAAGTAATTTGCAGTATAAACATTCCATGTGACTTTCTATGTGAAAAAAATCTTGTTTCCCCCATTCTCCATTACAAACTAATGGAAATAACTTATACTATATACCCTCTCACAGCCTTTCAGAATTCTGAAAACTTTTATTAGATTAGCACTTGAATGTCTCCGTCTCAAAAGGAGGTGAGCCGGTGAGAATTAGGCTGTTTGAACCTGATAGGTATCACCGCTGAAACCTATCCTGTTTGTACCTGACATTTATCTACCAGTGTGCTTCCTACTGGGGACATTTATGTTTGTATCTGTTGTTCCATATGAAAAGGGGGATGTTTTGGTTTAAAAATGCAACCAGTCTGATTAACACATCTGGTTATCGTTCATCATATGACTATGCCACGAGGCTGTCTCTGGAGGCAGACATCTTGGACATCAGTTCAATAAAGTCTCTGACAGAGGCAAGACACTGATAAAGACTGCTGTCCTATACATTAAACCATTTGGATGGCAATCAGGAGTAAAAGCTGTGCTTTTCTCCCCTCGCTGAGCTTTTGGTACGAAACTGATTGTACTATCCTTACTGCCGCAGTCTGGAAACTCAGTCCAGCTGGAATCTTCTGGTCTGTAGGGTCCAGGACTACAAGGGTGGTGCCTTTAGGCAGAAGGCCATTGTGGGAGCTTCTAAAATGGATGTGTTGATTTTTCTCCTGAACAAGATTGAATGGTTATTGTGCACCTCAAAGCTACCTCCTGCCTTTAGCTTAGTGCGAATCAAAATTTCAAATGTTAGATAGGATAATTTGAATACCTGAACTTGTATCAAAACCTTCCTAACCTGATGGCATCCAGAAGGCCAGGCTCAGAATCTGACTACACCACAAGTGCTGCTTATACAAATGTTTAATTTATGCTTCCTCCTTCTTCTGTCCCATCGAATTACATCACGGATCAAGAAGCAGTGCGAGGAGCAAGAATGGAATTCAAATCATGGCTTCAGTGGATAAAACACAGTGCACCAGTATCAATTTTACAGTACCACTTAAATATATATAGTTCATTCGAACTTTTGAGTATTAGAATTTTAATAAAAGAATCTATGACTTGACGTAAGTAAGGTTAGTTTTTGCTGATTTACATCAGTAGTTAACTTTGATCTGTTACACAGTACACTGAAGTCAATTTATCAGTTTTGATTTATTTAAAATATAGCCTCGAGCTATTGAATACTTCACTGGCCTGAATGCTAAAGAGCTGATCTCATCAGCAATACAGTTCAATCTTCTTGGTTTCTCATAAATTATTTCTCTCTCTCTCACTGCCAAAGCATCGCTATTTTAAACTGCTCCGTGTCGACTATATTTGTTAACTGTTAAATCTATCTCACTTTATTGACCATGCTCGCAGTAAGTATTAGATGATTTGCTGATGTCTTACAAATGGTTTCTTTCACCTAATTTAGTGGAGAAGTAATTGCCAAGAGTTGGCATAGGACCCGACAGGGAGAATAAGCTGAAGAGTGAAAACTGTAAGAAATTTGACTTTTAGCAGCAGTTGACAGACGTATATTTGGCATCTTTAGTAAACGTGTTTTGCGTTATTGATAATAAACCTGTTTATTAAATTTTGAAACTGCAGTCCACAGTATATTCCATTAAACTGTTGTTTATTACTGAATTATTTTTTTGATGAATTTTTGGAATATTAAGAGAAAAAGATCTTTTTTTTTTGGTAATATCTTAATTTGTAACTTTCAGACTGAGAAATTATTTACTAATAGTTTTAAATCGACTACCTTTTCCTCTTTTAAAAAAAAACACCTTTTCAGCAAAACCACACTCCTAAACCTGCCCAGTGAAGGAGACACAGTTTGCATTCCCCATCCCCCAAGTGTACAAAATTGACTTGAAATTGGCAGGCAGATTGTGGAAAATAGGCCGACAGGAACATTGAAGACTTCACCATTTCGCCATCATATATTAATCTATTGTGCCTTCAAGGCAAGAGTGAAAAAGTCAGCTAATCCAGATTGAGTCGATCTGATTTAATTCTTGTATTCCTATGGGAAATATGGCATTTGTCACCTCTTTGTATTGCCCTTATTGCGGTGTTCATGATGGCTTGCAGCCCCCATGTAGTTACAGGTCTATTTCAACGTTCTTTAATACCAGATATTGGAATCTGCCGTGGTTGGCTATTGTCTTGGAGCATTTATCAATACCATCTGGAATTGGAGTTTATTTCATCACATTCTTTTCAATGCAAGTTTAATAAAGCTATACCCTATAGCTGCTGCTTGATCTAATAAAATAAAAAAGTTAACAGGTTCTTTTTTTTCCCTTTTCTGAAAACTCCAGATTGAGTCTCTATCATGGTACTCCGAGGGCTTTGCTGCATCCAGCGTTACAGGACCCCATTGAGAGTAAGTGTGTTTTTTGCTAAGTGCAAGATGCTGACTTCACTTATTGAAATGTTACAGACTGAGGATGAATTATTGTCATAAAACACTAACCTTTGAGTTTATACTTCAGAGTCCTGCCAAATAAAATAAGCTATTGCAATCACGTTTTTATTCTCATGCGATGACAGTTCAACCTGGGTTTGATGAAGATATCTTATGTGTTTTAATCATAATTAAAATTCTACTCTTCTTCCTTTCAGTCGAAGTGCAAACAGTCAACATGCTCAATAAGTGAGCATGGTGTCAAACAGCAAATTGAATATTTCCAGCAATCAACACTAGAAAATCATTTGTTAAAGTTCGATCATTTAATAATTCTAATTTAATCAGCAGACTTGTTAAGAAGTAAATTAGAATAGTTCATTGGTGCAGATACAATGCCTGCTATTTACTCAAGTGAAGAGCTATTTTTTTTGCTTAGAAGACACTAACATCTCTTTTTATTTACCTCAATGAATTTGAAGAGCTGACTTTAAGGGCAGGTGTGTAGTTGATCAGGCGGGTGGATGTTGGGCGTGTCTGTGGATGATTTTCCTGACCTGCCACTAATTGAGGTCTTTAAGTAACCAATTAATGATCAATTAAAGAGCCTCATCCTGTCACCACTGGTATGAACCCAGCGGCTGGTGGGGGCTCGCCATACGGTGAATATGACAAGCAAACCCCGGCATGCTTTCTTTTTCCCATTCATTGGGGAGGGGGGTGTTGGTGTTGTGGGGGGGGGGGGGGGGGGGGGTGCAATCCCCTTGTTTAAAAGCATTCAATGCCTAACCCTAATTGAGGGACTCAGCATTAAGAAGCGGATGGGAGGAAACCCGCTGTGAGCCAAACCCCAGCCCTTGCTGCTGATTTCCTTCCCCCTTTCCCCTGACAACCACCCCCTCAAATCCCCTCCCATCATCACTCACCTGTGACCTGGGCCCTGATTGGCTGTTGTTCCGGCAATGGCCACCAGTTCCCAGGTTGCGCTGCCGCTCAGTTGGTCTCTGATCAGCCCGAAACTCTTGGCAGATGGGGAGGTCTTGATTTCGGGGGAAGGTCCACCATTGGCCCTTCAGCTGCCTGATTGCCACATATTGCCGCAGAGCCTTCCTGGAAAGCGATAAAGCATGGCTCTCACAGGGTGCTTAGCCAGTGGCCGAGATTCCTGTTGCTGGCACAAGATTCTGCCCTAAATCTGTGATTCATACAATACATGCAAATGAACTGTTTAGATCACTTCGAGATTCAATACCATTTTCAAGTAATCGCTGAAAAATTTGAATTTATACTGGAAATCCAATGTTTTCAGAGCTCTTGTAAAAATTAGTCATAAAGCATTGTATTACTGCGCAAACTGCAAGTATGATATTAAAACCAGACACTTAAGGTGGAGATGAGGGTTTGAATCTCCATGGTGACTGACACACTCATCAGAGAGACAGCTTTTGGCTGCATTGGATAATCTTAGCTGGGATATAGGTGAGGCCAGAGTAATACGTCTAAGCCATGGCGTGTGAACATCAGTAACATCAATCCTCCCTGCTGAGAGAACAATATATGACATGAGTCACTTTTCAAGAATAGAATTAACAAAGGAAAAGAGGAATGAAAAGATATTTTGTGTTGTGAATTTGGGTGAAGCAAAGCAAAGCCAAGATGTTTAATAGCTCAATCGGAAATATTTGTATTTGGCAATCCTCTGCAGTAAGCCACAACAGAACAAAGCAAACAAAATTAGATTTCAGCTGCACATGAAAACAAAGAAGCATCTTCATCTTTGTGACTAGCATTCTCCACTTTACCCCTGAAGAGGCTGTTTCTTTGCTAAGGTATGATTCAATGAAGGGAGTGGAAGAGCAAACCCAGAGCAGCACCAGGCAGATCAAAAAATGAGGTGTCAACCTGGTGATACTACAGTACTGTGGTGCCAAATGACAAGCATAGACAGAGCTGAGTGATCCCACAAACAAAGAATCAGATCAAAGCTCTGCACCCCGGCCGCACCCATCTTGGAATGGCGGTGGACAATTAAACAACCAATCGGAAGAGGAGGAGGCTCCACAAAAATCTCCATCCTTATCAATGCCCAGCACATAAGAACAAAAAGACAAGGCTGAAGCATTGGTATTGAGTGGATGATCAATCTTGGTCTGCTCCCTGTGGTAGTCTGTGTAGAGGTATTACGGTACCTGGTAATGCTGGAACACTATTGGTAGATATTGTATGTTTCCTATTGGTCAAGCTGTATGGTAGCTCCGCCCTGCAAGGCCGGGTATAAGAGCCTGTGCCGTCCCAGCAGCCTTCTTTCTGTACCTGAGCTGCTGGGGGAAACATCTAGCTTATTAAAGCCTTCAGTTGGACTACAACCTCGCTTTAGTAGTCATTGATTGTGTATCAATTTAATAAGCTAGATTAAAAAGGATGGAGCTCCGAATCAAGTCGGAGTGTCTGCAACTCAGCCCCCATGCGGCAAATTCAGCGGCAACCTTCAAGCACTGGCTGGTGTGTTTTAACGGATATTTCGGAACGGCCGAAAACACACCCACGGGAGAACAGAAATTGCAAGTCCTGCACTCGAGGGTGAGCCCAGAAATTTACACCCTCATCGAGGACGCGGACGACTTCGATGCAGCAATGGAGCTGCTAAAAGGACATTACATTCGCCCAGTAAACCAGGTCTACGCCCGACATCAGCTAGCGACGAGGCGACAAATCCCTGGGGAATCGCTGGAAGAATTCTACCGTGCGCTCCTGGTGTTGGGGAGAAACTGCAGCTGCCCACAAGTTTTGGCGAGCGACCACACAGAACTTTTGATCCGGTTCGCTTTCGTCGCAGGTATGCTGTCCTCCCAAATCCACCAGCAATTGCTGGAGAAAGACACACTAGGTCTCAAGGAGGCACGGGACCTTGCCGGCTCCCTGGATATGGCCTCCCGAAACGCCCGCGCTTACGTCCCCGACTGCGCGGCAGCCCCCGGGCAGCGTGGAACCCCCCGCGGCTGACCCCGAGACATTGCCCATCCCCCAACAAGCTTGTGCTGCAAGATGGCCTGGCAACCCCGGGGGCCCCGCTGCTATTTTTGCGGGCAGGCCAAGTACCCCCGGCAGCGCTGTCCGACCCGCGCATCCACCTGCAAGAAATGCGGTAAAAAGGGCCACTTCGTGGTGGTATGCCAGGCCCGGGTGGTCGCTGCGGTCTCCAGTGGCGAATGCGGACTGACACCACAATTCTCTCCACGGTCCCCATGCGGCCAGCGGGCGTTGCCATCTTCCTCCTCCAGGGTCACGTGCGGCCTCCGGGCGCCGCCATCTTGTCCCGCGGACGCCACGGGTGATGGATGGACGCCGCCATTTTGTGCACCCCAGCCATGTGCGACCAATGGGCGCCGCCATCTTGTATGGACTCCCAGGACCCTAGCTCGGCTGACCACACACCGCCCGAAGAGAACATTCAACGGCTGCCGCGATTAGCCTCGGTGACCCTGGACCAGTCCCGGCCTCGAAGACTCTCAACTGCTACAAAAACGGTACTAATCAATGGGCACGAGACGTCCTGCTTAATCGAGTCTGGGAGCACGGAGAGCTTCATACACCCCGACACGGTAAGGCGCTGTTCTTTCCCCGTCCACACCGTTAATCAAAAAATCTCCTTGGCCTCCGGTTCCCACTCAGTAGAGATAAAGGGGTTTTGTATAGCAAACCTCACGGTCCAGGGTCGGGAGTTTAAAAATTACCGGCTCTACGTCCTTCCCCACCTCTGCGCGGCCACACTCCTAGGGTTAGACTTCCAGTGCAACCTCCAAAGTCTAACTTTCAAATTCGGTGGCCCTATACCCCTCTCACCATCTGCAGCCTCGCGACCCTCAAGGTTGATCCGCCTTCCCTGTTTGTGAACCTCACCCCGGATTACAAACCCGTCGCCACCAGGAGCAGACGGTATTGTGCCCAAGATCGGATCTTTATTAGGTCAGAGGTCCAACGGCTACTGAGGGAAGGAGTCATTGAAGCTAGCAACAGTCCCTGGAGAGCTCAAGTAGTGGTGATAAAGACTGGGGAGAAGCATAGGATGGTCATCGACAACAGTCAGACCATCAACAGGTTTACACAGCTGGATGTGTACCCTGTCCCTCGCATATCCGACCTGGTAAACAGGATCGCGCATTACAAGGTCTTCTCCACGGTGGATCTTAAGTCCGCCTACCACCAGCTCCCCATCTGCACTAGTGACCGCAAGTACACTGACTTTGAGGCAGATGGGCGGCTCTACCACTTCTTAAGGGTTCCCTTCGGTGTCACTAACGGGCCTTCCAGCGCGAGATGGACCGAATGGTTGACTGGTACGGTTTACGAGCAACATTCCCGTATCGCGATAATGTCACCATCTGTGGCTACGACCAGCAAGACCATGACACCAACCTCTGAAAATTCCTCCAGACCGCAAAGACCCTTAACCTTACATATAACAAGGATAAATGCGTGTTTAGCACCGACCGCCTAGCCATCCTCGGCTACGTAGTGCGAAATGGAGTTATAGGCCCCGCCCCTGAACGCATGCACCCCCTTATGGAATTCCCCCTCCCTCACTGCTCCAAGGCCCTGAAGCGCAGCCTAGAGTTTTTCCCTTACTATGCCCAGTGGGTCCCCAACTATGCGGACAAGGCCCGTCCCCTGATCCAATCCACAGTTTTTCCCCTGTCGATAGAGGCCCGCCAGGTCTTCAGCCGCGTCAAAGCAGACAATGCAAAGGCACGATGCACGCCATCGACGAGTCCGTCCACTTCCAGGTCAAGAGCGACATGTCTGACGTAGCTCTGGCGGCCACCCTCAACCAAGCAGGCAGACCCGTGGCCTTCTTCTCATGTACCCTCCATGGTTCCGAAATCTGCCACTCCTCAGTCGAAAAGGATGCCCAGGCCATAGTAGAAGCTGTGCGACATTGGAGGCATTACCTGGCCGGCAGGAGATTCACTCTCCTCACTGACCAACGGTCGGTCGTCTTCATGTTCGATAATGCACAACGGGGCAAAATAGAAAAACGATCAGATCTTGTGGTGGAGGATCGAACTCGCCACCTATAACTACGAGATTGTGTATTGTCCCGGGAAGCTAAACGAGCTTCCTGATGCCCTGTCCCGCTGCACATGTGCCAACGCACAAGTGAACCGCCACCGAGCCCTCCACGAGGACCTCTGCCACCCGGGGGTCACTCGCTTCTTCCACTTTATCAAGACCCGCAACCCGCCCTACTCCTTCGAGGAGGTCAGGACAGCCACCAGGAATTGCCAAATCTGCGCGGCGTGCAAACCGCACTTCTCCAGGCCAGAGAAAGCGCACCTGATAAAGGCTTCCCGTCCCTTTGAACGCCTCAGTATGGACTTCAAAGGCCCCCTCCCCTCCACCGACCGCAACACGTACTTCCTGAACGTGATTGACGAGTACTCCCAGTTCCCATTCGCCATCCCCTGCCCCGACATGACTGCAACCACCGTCATCAAGGCCCTCCATAGCATCTTTACGCTGTTCGGGTTCCCCGCGTACATACAAAGTGATAGGGGGTCCTCCTTTATGAGCGACGAACTGCGTCAATTCCTGCTCAGCAAAGGCATTGCCTCGAGCAGGACGACCAGTTACAACCCCGGGGGTAACGGACAGGTAGAGAAGGAGAACGGAATGGTCTGGAAGACCGTCCTACTGGCCCTACGGTCCAGGAATCTCCCGGTCTCCCGCTGACTGGAAGTCCTCCCGGATTCCCTCCACTTCATCCGGTCACTGCTTTGTACCACGACCAACCAAACACCTCACAAACGTTTCCTTGTCTTCCCCAGGAAGTCCTCCTCTGGGACCTCGCTCCTGACCTGACTGGCAGCCCCCGGACCCATCCTGCTCCGAAAACACGTGCGGGCTCACAAGTCGGACCCGTAGGTCGAGAGGGTCCATCATCTCCACGCTAACCCCCAGTACGCCTACGTGGCGAACCCCGACAGCCGGCAAGGTACGGTCTCCCTACGAGACCTGGCGCCCGCCGGATCCCCACGCACACCCTAGCCACCAGTCCCACCCTCCCTCCCACTGGTGCACCTTACAGCCGCCCCCTTCCCAGGAGGATCGGTTCTTCTGCTGGCCCCATCTAGGCCCCCCGGCCCACCAACGCACCCCGCAGTCGCTCGGCTGCCAGGTCAACCGGCTTCCCCACCAGCGCCGTCTAGGGGTGTTGAAGCTGGCGCAGAGATCGAGGCCACATTCCCGGAGTCACAGACGCCCGAGCCTCCACCAGCATCACCACCAGAGCTTCGACGACCACAGAGGACGGCCAGGGCCCCCGATCGACTGATTGCTTCATTTTAAAGTGTATATAGTTAACTGTGAAATTGTATTGTGTTACGACAAAAAGACAAAACGCTGTACGGAGGTATTACGGTACCTCCATAACTATAACTTCTATCACGTTACCATGTTGTAATATCAAGCCACCACCACCGCCAGACTCTTTTTTAACAGGGGGTGAATGTGGTAGTCTGTGTAGAGGTATTACGGTACCTGGTAATGCTGGAACACCATTGGTGTTCGGGGGGGTTGGTTCGTTTTTCTTGAGTGGGTGTATGTATTTGCTTTTGTGTTGATGATTGCTGTTAATTTATTATTTATGTATTAGGGGGGGGGTGAGTTTGCTCTTTTCTTTCTGTATTTTGTTGTTGATATTTTGTGAACATTTGAATAAAAATTATTTAAAAAAAAAAAAAGAAATAGCCATGCCCTGTGAAGCTGTTCCAGTACAGCTACAACACTGGTATTTCTCGACAATGTGGAAATGTTCCAAATGTGTGTTACACCACCCTGGGCTAGTGCACGGCAATTCTAACCCCATGTGCCCCAGAGTCACAACACAAATGAATTAACGAATAATTCTTATTAAACAAATACCTGAAATCTTTGGCCCTTAGCTATTACAGTTATCAGGTTTGTAAGTTGAAACATAATTACTGTTTATTTATAACAAGAATAATGCTGAAATATACAGTAAATACAACTGGATAACGACAAACTAAAACCTATTACCCTTTTAATTGTCCCATCCTCTACCCACACACAAAAGACAGACATACACGGGAGAGGGGGAATAATAAGGATGAAGGTCAAATGACAAGAATCTTTGCTTCAAATGGTGGTTCCTTAGCACACTTTCCTTGCAGCATGCTCACAGATTAAAGTTTCTGGTTTACAACTAGTAACGACCTTCCTTGCAGAGTGATTCATTCAGTACAGCACTTTCTGCAGAGATGCTTATTTCTTATCAAACTAGGCCTTCAGCTCGAGCTTCACATCCAGGCCTATATCTTTCTGTCTGGACATTTTATTTGCCTTCAGCTCATGGTTTGACTTCAAACCTTTGCAGTCTCAAGAGAGTGACACCCAGTCACGCCGGAGAGTGAGTGAGCCCTCAGAGTGATGTTATGGAGAGATATTTTGGGAGAGAGTTAGTTGGAACCCTCCATCCAGACTGCAGAATCAAAAGTGAAAGCTGGAACCTGGTGACTCTAAAAATATTCAAGTGGGATCAGATCCAATCGCCACCTGTTATCGGGCAGAGCACAGCCTTTTGGGCTAATGCATTGACCACCAACCAAATCAATCAAACCGAATCATCACTGATGTCAACCAGTCTGCAACAGCGCAGCCTTCTGGCTTCTGTTTGAATACAAGGCACAGGCTGTTTACATACTGCTTTGCATTAAAGTCAGGTCCATTAAACAGCCATGGATCAAAAATGTAAGGACAAAAAATATAAGAAAGGGGAAATACGGGAATAAACAGACACAACCCTTGCATATGTCCTGTGCACAAAAAACAGGACAAATCCAATCTGGCCAATTAATGCTCCATCGGTCTACTCTTGATCATCACCAAAGCAAAGGTTTGCCTTTCCTATCAAGCGCCATTTACATAGCAATTACCTGCTCACTAACCCTCAGTTTGGGTTCCACCAGGGCCACTTGGCTCCTGACCTCATTATAGATTTGGTTCAAACAAGTGCAAAAGAGCTGAACTCTGAGGTGAGAGTGACTGCCCTTAACATCAAGGCACATTTGACTATGTGTGATATCCAGGAGCCCTCGCAAAAATCAGCAGGAAAAGATTGAATTGGTTGATTCACACCAATGTAAAGACAAAAGGGATTAGGTGTTATGGGGAGAAGGCAGGAGAATGGGGATGAGAAAATATCAGCCATGATTGAATGGCGGAGCAGACTCGATGGGCCGAGTGGCCTAATTCTGCTCCTATGTCTTATGGTCTTATGGTAAAGGAAGATGTCTGTGGTTGATGGAGATCAGTTATCACAGAACCAGAACATCTTTGCAGAAGTTCTTTATGGAAGTGTTCTAGGCCTAACCATCTCCAACTGCTTCATCAATGATCCGCTCTCCATCATAAAATCAGAAGTGGGAGATGTTCACTAAATACTGCACAATGTTCAGCACCACTCGTGACTCGTAGCTATTGAAGCAGTCTGTGTCCACATGACTGGACAATATTCAAGCTTGGGCTCATATTTGGCAAGTACCATTCACGCCCACAAGTGCCAGACAATAACTGTTTCTAACAAGAGAATTCCAACCATCTCCCCATGACATTCAATGGCATTATCACCACTGAATCCCACACGATCAACATCCTGGGGGTTACTATTGACCAGAAACTGAACTGGGCCAGCCATATAAATACTGTGGCTAAGGGAACAGGTCAAAGGATGGGTATTCTGTGGAGCGTAACTCACCTCCTGACGCCCCAAACCCTGTTCACCATCCAAGTTACACAAGTCAGAATTGAGTGCAAGACTCTCCACTTGTCTGGACGAATGAGGATCCAACAATCCACTTAATTGGCAGTCCATCCACCACCACAACCATTCATCCCCTTCACCACTGACACAATGATGCACTTGGGCAGGACAAACAAGGCAAGGGAATACATGATAAATGGCAGGACCCTGGGAAGCACCAAGGATCAGAGGGACAGTGGTGTGCTTGTACACTTGCCCTTTAAGGTAGCAGGACAGGTAGATACAGTGGTTAAGAAAGCATATGGTATCCTTGTCTTTATTAGTCATGGCATTGAATTAAGAGTAGGGAGGTTATGCTGGAACTGCATTAAACTTTGGTTAGACCACAGCTGGAGTATTGTGCGCAGTTCTGGAATTCACAACCAAGGAGGGATGTGGTAGCACGGAAAGGGTGCAGAGGAGATTTACCAGGACGTTGCCTGGGCTGGAGAGTTAGCTGTGAAGAGAGATTCGATAGACTGGGGTTGTTTCCCTGGAGCAGAGGCGACTGAGAGAGGACATGATTGAGATGGCTAAAATTATGAGGGGCATAGATAGAGTAGACAGGAGGTGGAGGAATCAATAACCAGGGGGCATAGATTCAAGGTAAGGGGCCGGAGGATTAGAGGGGATGTGAGGAAAACCTTTTCACCCAGAGGGTGGTGGGAATCTGGAACTCACCGTGAAAGGGTGCTGGAGGCAGAGACCCTGATAACATTTAAGAAATATTTAGATGTGCACTTGCGATGCCAAGGCATACTATACAAGGCTATGGGCCAAGTGTTTGAAAATTGGATGAGAATATCTAAGGGGTTGTTTTTGACCGCGTAGACAGAATGGGCTGAAGGGTCTTTTCTGTGCTGTAGATCTTTATGACTGTAATGACACAGTGGCAGCAGTGTGCACCACCTACAATGTGCACTGCAGCAAGTCATCAAGGCTCATTCCAACAGCGCCTTCCAAACCAGTGATCTCAATCATTTAGAAGAACAAGAGAAACAGATCAGCCTGATATGGATATATATCACCGTTCCTTCACTGTCCTGGGTCAAAATCCTGGAACTCCCTCCCCAACAATGCTGTGGGTGTACTTACCTAAACCACATTGACTGCAGAGGTTGAGGAAGGCAGCTCACCAAACCTTCTCAAGGGTATTTAAGGATGACTCTTCCATTTTGGGAGAATCGTGCCTATTGTGTCTGTTGTGATATACATCACTATAAGTACACAAAGGGTTAATGTACATACTCTACACCTAGCTAGACACTAGAGGGAACACCAGAGACATGACACACAGACAGTCACCCAATAGGTCAGTAAGATGGGAAACGCCCAATGGTCAGTCACGATACACACAGAGGTGACACTACCACAGGAGGGCATTACACCAACCCATATAAAAGGACACATCACACATGCTCAGTCTCTTTCCAGTGGAGACACTCAGTGAGTACAGACATAGGGTTGATTGAGCATCATACCCACCACGTGGATTGTAGCAGACTGGTTAGTCAGTCTGAGTAGCTATAGAAGGATTAACAGTAGCGTCGAATCCAAGTAGGAGAATTGTTAATAGTTTAATAAACGTGTTAAAGCTATCTCCAAGTCTGAACCTTCCTTTGTCAGAGTGCACATCAAGGAAGCTGCTTATGCTATGTCAAGAGCGTAACAAAACATGGTTCCAGGAGTGAACTGTTAAATCCATATAGTTGCAACTCAGCGAACAGTGACAACCAGCAACAACAAACAGGCAAGAGAATGTTCGAGATTCCGGTTCCATAGCAGCTCAAGTACCAAGGCAATCTCAGTGAAAACTGGCGTTGGTTCCGGCAGAGATTCGAGATCTACCTGGTAGTGTCCGACTTAGATGGCGTGGCGGATGCAGAGTAAATAAAGCTACTATTTACCATCGCGGGTCCAGAAGCAGCTGAAATCTTCCAGACCTTCAAATACTCAAAGGGGCAAAACAAGAGTGATTTCCAGGCGGTCCTGGACAAATTCCAAGAATTCTGCGAGGAACATACAAGAAGAAAAGGTAAAAGAGGCGCCAAAACTCACCGCGAGGTAGGCTTGCAGCCACGAATGGCAGTTTTTAATTGGAGCCATCTTGGAAATGGTGCTGCACATGCGCAGTTGCGTGAAGAGCGCACAGAACGGGAAGGTCCATTTGCGTATGCGCGAGAAGCCGCGCATGTTCAATTGCGAAATAGGACCCAAGTAAAGGACCAGCGATCTGCGCATGCGCAATCGCTTCCTACGCTCTATGTCACAAGCGTCATGACGTCAGAGGCCCCGGACCACGCCCACTTAAATGGGGAAATGTCCCAAAACACGAAAAAAAAATGTAAAGCCTCAAAACCAGATTCCTTCACCTGAAATTCGACCAGTAGCTGAAAGTAACCTCTGCCGAACCCTGCAACAAGCAGTTAGCACCGCCCAAAGAGATGATACAGTCCTTGAAGACTATGACTCAGACCTTGAATTCTTCTTTGGACATCGCAAGCCCAATGCCAGCTCTTACACAAAACGTGATGATATGGTCTTGGAAGACAACGACTCAGACAAAGCTTTCACCTTGGGAGGCTACCCCAGTACCAAATCCGAACTGCAACTAGACGTGTTGCACATTGACGACCCCGAAGACGAGTTCTTCGGATTGAGGAATCTTCAGCCCAACATATACGACATCCCAACTCGTGAGTGCAGGATAATACTGCGGCCTGACACCAAGAGACAGAGAGCGGTACAAGCCCACAGAGAGCGGCCTGCTGCCACACAGAGAGTGGTCCACGCACCGCGAAGGGTGCCCAACTCCACACACAGATTGGTCCACCCACCACAAAGGGTCCCAGCCTCCACACAGAAAGTGACGAAAGACTCCACAGCGAGCTCGTGGACAGACTTCACGATATAAGCCACGCAAGACTCCAGAGCGCAGTCCTTGCATGAACAAGAAGTGATGAGAGTTTCCACAGAGAGACCAATGCACGATTCCACACAGGGAACGCTGCAAAGCTCCACAGAGGGAGTGACACAAGCCTCCGCAGCGAGCTCGTGGACAGCCTCCACGATAGAAGCAATGCAAGACCCCAAAGCGCAGTCCTTGCATGAACAAGACCATGAGGGTCTAGCAACCTCCTCTGAGCAACCAGCAGCAGACGATGACAGTCTGCCACGCTCAAGTGAACAACAGAAAGACTATGACAGTCTGCCATGCTCAAGTGTACAAGAAGAAGACTATGACAGTCTACCACCCTCCAGTGAACAAGAGGAAGACTCTGACAGTCTACCACGCTCAAGTGTACAGCAAGCAGACTATGACAGTCCACCCAGATTATTTGAGCTACCAGAAGAAGACTCTGACGGTCTACCCAGCTCAAGTGAACGACAAGAAGACACTGAGGCTCTACCCACTGGATGTGCGACAAGTGAAGACAGCATCCCACTTACCATACCAGATGTGCAACGTGACAGACCTCAGCTAGAATGTACAGAGGCACTCGACAATCACAGTGAGACTACTGGTGACTCCGGTGACACAACGTTACTTCAAACCTCACTCGCTCGAGCCTCTCCACAAGCAAATGCATTCCTGACTGTTTTGACCCCGGACGGGGAGCATCACGAAACTTTAGAAGATTCAAGTGAACCTGAAATGACTCCGGACGGGGAGCATCAAGAAATCTCGGCTGACTCAAGTGAACCTGCAGTGACTCCGGACGGGGAGCAACAAGAAACCAAAGCTGATTCAGGTGAACCAGAAAGGGCTCCAGACGGGGAGCATCGACAAACCAAATCTGACTCAGGTGAAACAGACCAGACTCCAGACGGGGAGCATCGACAAGCCAAAGCTGATTCAAGTAAGCCGGACATGACTCCAGACGGGGAGCGCCCCAAACTCAGTGACGGTACGCTCAAAGAAACAGCAGATGCCACAAAGGACGCTGACACGAGTAACTGTGTGAAGGACTTGTATTATACACAGAATGTGGTCCTTGAGCACAGCAAACATAACAACAAAACCAACCACCACAACAAAATCAAAGACAATAGCAAGGAGCGTACCAACGGCAATAACGTCGACAAAAAGCACGACAAAAACAACAACAATGGAACTACGACTGGTACGATATAGTACAACTCTGCAAATGAGGGACACTGTTACTGCTCAGCTCAGTACAATGATATGCCATGGCAGGACGATGCATCTTACCACTTCACGTTTGCTGCACTACCAACAGGCAACCCGGCTTTCAGGACAGATGCCATCAAGAATTACCACCACAAGCATCAAAAGAAAAAAAGAGTCCAAATCCGACAACGAAGTGATTTGACCACTTCTTGGTTCCTTCAGCACAGGGACACTGATGGCGTTCACAATGCAATGCCACCATCAACATCACCAACTCACCAACCAAACAAGAAAGCCACTCGACCATAATAATTAATGAACTTTGGACTCATGCATACGATTTGGACTTATTGTTTAATGATCGCTGTTATCATAACTTGTACAGAGTATCACTCATCTACCTAGTTTGTTCAATTTTCTTTAACACTGTGCAGAAAATATGTAACATGAAAAAAGGGGGTTTGTGGTGATATACATCACTGTAAGTACACAAAGGGTTAATGTACATACACTACACCTAGCTAGACACTAGAGGGAACACCAGAGACATGACACACAGACAGTCAGCCAATAGGTCAGTAAGATAGGACATGATCAATGGACAGTCACGATACACACAGAGATGACACTACCACAGGAGGGCATTACACCAACCCATATAAAAGGACACATCACACATGCTCAGTCTCTTTCCAGTGGAGACACTCAGTGAGTACAGACATAGGGTTGATTGAGCATCATACCCACCACGTGGATTGTAGCAGACTGGTTAGTCAGTCTGAGTAGCTATAGCAGGATTAACAGTAGCGTCAAAACCAAGTAGGAGAATTGTTAATAGCATAACAAAACAGTGTCATCAGCAAATTTAACAACAATACATTCAGTCCTATTGTCCAACTCATTGATATAAATTGTACATAGTTGTAAATAGTTTATCTAATAGCTGAATAAGTAACCTTTTCCAGTTTAGAAATTGAGACTAGTAACATTCTCAGTCTCGAGGGGTGGCGCTGAGGGCATTTGCATTTTGAATTACCAATGCCTGTGATGTAAAAGTACAATTCAGACAAACATCCAGCAAACAAGCACATTAATCAGCTCAGATATGTAGCTCTACCAGGATATGTAATGCAAATACTATGCCACATGAATATTGTAGCAGCAATATATTTTCACTCAGTGTCTGAAATCTGTCAGCATGGACTTATTTATATTCGTTTAAACGTGATTTTATGCTAAAACTCAGCATCCAACATAGTACAGTAAATAATGTCATTTATCCCACAATTTACATTTTTCTGTAACTTTGTTTTGCTGAATGGATGCTTTCTACATTACAGCTTGCACTTCAAAAGTACTTCATTGGCTGTGCTTTGGGATGTCATGAGATCCTGAAAGTGCTACAGAAATGCAAGTCTTTCTTTCCAAAGTCCCAGGCTGCACACAGCAATTTGGTTTAGCTCACTGGGCTAAATCGCTGGCTTTTAAAGCAGACCAAGGCAGGCCAGCAGCACGGTTCAATTCCCGTACCAGCCTCCCGAACAGGCGCCGGAATGTGGCGACTAGGGGCTTTTCACAGTAACTTCATTGAAGCCTACTCGTGACAAGCGATTTTCATTTCATTTTTTCATTTCATGTCCAGATTGTCCACACCCACCCTGGTCTGCAGCGTATGATACTGGTGCTGTGGATGGAGGCAAAGACTCCACAAGAGACCAGGCTGACGGGATACAACTCTCTTTATTCTCACACTAGATACAGCAAACACTCCCCTCTACTCCCCGCAGGGTCACTTTTCCCGAACTGCTTCCAGGTCGGGGTTTATGTCCTGTGGAGAGTTCCTCCAATTGAGAAGCAGCTCCACCCCTTAGTCACCTGGGCAGCTCATACTCCGAGGTGAAGGAGGGGAATCAGATGCTATGCAAGTTATGTCCCTCTAGGGGGTCGTAACTACTGGCTTCTTGATCTGAGGAAATGTTGCATTCTTCATTCTCTTAAGCTCTCTTGATCCTCTGGCAGGTTAGGTTCTCGTATGCTCTTTCTTCTCGTCTCAGATCATTGACAAGAATGAGGAGAGGTGGAGCTACAACTCTGAGAATGCAGCGGTTCAAGAAGACAACTCACCACTACTGTCCCAACCAGCGACGCCCACATCCCTTAAATAATTTTTTAAAAAGCTGATGGCCATTCTCGTGGCCCTGCATTAATTTGTCAGTCCTCTGTTCTAACTGAGTGCTGGCAGCTATCTGAACTTATTTATTCTATGTAAGAAGGATTTCTTGACCCAGTTGAATAGTTGGATTGAGTACAGTAATCCCAATTAATGGCCTCATTCCTGAGAGGACAATTCCAACAATTCCAGCAGTTAATAATAAAATACAGCAAGAAGGAGACAATTTTTGAATTCCTCAGATCACACCATAAGTACACTCTACCTTTAAATTGCACATCCATCGGTTGAACGCATTCCATTTGATTCTTTCAAATTCCAGATGCATTTGCGGGACTTTTTGTGGGAATTTCAGAATTGCTGACAATATGCCTCTGGCACGAGTTCACAGGCACTCAGGAATGCATCCTTCGTCTGTCCGTAGCCAACAGTCACTTCACCGGCCAGTGGAGAAAGTTTCTTGAGGTTTTCCTGTTAGCTGACCCTGGATCATCAGTGTCCACACTTGCTGGGGTAAATGTAACTGATTCTACATCTCCCTCTTCAAATTTGGGGACAGATTTGGAGATTTTAGGGCTTCTAGTAGGCCTGTTTCGGGGTGAAGGGGATTTTAGCTGTCATTAGGCGAAGTGAAATTTCCCTTGGCAGCTTCAAGTGGCTTTTGGTCTTTATCTCTCTGCACTTGCAGCTGCAATTCCAACACCTACAGCTGTAAAATCCTCTCTTCTTCTTTCTGAACTTGCCTTTCCATCTGTTCCCTTTCTTTCTGGGCTTTAAACTCTGACTCAATCTCCAGCTGCTCCAGCTCTGTATTGGCGACAGTAACCCAGTCTGTTTCTGAATACATTTCTGCTGCCTGGAGTCCTACCTGTTTAGCAATGTCTATTCATTGCTTCACCACTAAGGATGCCAATTTCTGCCAATGCAAACCCTTCTGACTGATTAGCTGGCAACGTTTGATGCACAAGAATTTAATATACTGTTCAAATTGATTACTGTATACTTATTTTTTATAAAACAAAGTGTGTTGCTGAAGTTGGTTTGGTTTCAAATATTTTGGACTTTAGTATTTCCCTTCAACTTCCAGTCTCTTGGGGTTCACAATTTGGCTATTTCTCACAACGGATTAAATCCCTCTCTTTTCGTACAAATAGGTAATGTCCCGGACAAGAGATCCCAACACATAAAAGCCATTTCCTCAAAGCAGACTGTGAGCTAAGAATTCGTGTATGTGCAGAGCTCTCTTTTTGATTCAGAAGTACTTCAATTTAAAAATAACCCAGCAGACAAGCTTTAGCCTTCAATAAGAAAAAAGGTTAGTTTATTACTAAAACTGCTGCTGAAAGTTAATTAGGTAAAGTGATAAGGGTATTAATTAAAATACAGACTCAAAAATTAGATGCAAACAAAGATAAAAAGATAAGTAAAAGTAAGATTTCAAGACAATACCTATGTTTGTGGGCCCATTGGTTTGATTCCATCTTCCTGAAGTGTAAAAGTTTGCACTTGTGGTTCAGTTCAGCAGCTGCGATGGCTTTTGTCGATGAAGAGTTGGAGTATGCCTTAGCAAGTGGACTGAACAAGCAGAAAAGGTTCTGGGAGTGAGTGAAAACTCCAGTTTTCACTTTTACAGTACTGTAGTTGGCGACTCTTTGTAGCCTGATTTAATATAGCAGTCTGATAGCTGTTTCTAGATACCTTCCTCGGTCTCTCCCTGTTAAGCAGTAGTTTATTTTTCTTGTTTTTTTAGAAAATATTTTATTGAGGCATTTATAATTTTAACATTTTCACATTTTAAACAACAGAGAGATCCATCACATGCAAAAACCTCACATTAACACACCCAACTCCACCCAGCCCTAAACCCTAACAACCGCTACATTAGATTCCCTGCCCTTATTCTTCACTTCCATGTCTCTCCCCCGCCCCCCCCTCCTGCTGACGGTCAATTTTCCTTGAAGAATTTGATGAACGGCTGCCACCCAAACTGTTAAATCATGCTTCGATATGCGTATTGTGGGGAGCAGGGTTATATAGTCCCATCCATTATTTTTTTAGTCGAGGTAATTCATCCTTTCAAGGTCTCAGCCATTAACTTCAATGATTCTCATTCTCCCAGGTTTGAGGAGGTAAGAAAGAGGTGTTGACACCTCAAAGGAAGCCACAGTGAGTTTCTGTTTACCAAACAGAAGTTGAATCCTGTGCATCCTCCAACTGAGCTGAGAACAAGGAGGTGGATTTTGGTGAAACTACCGCAATTGATAAATCTCTGAACCAGGGATGAAGGCAGAGACTTTGAGATGGAGTTGTAGGAAAATTGATTTAATAGAGTCAGAGACTTGAGGGGTGGTGGTGACGTACTGTAAAAAGTTAATAGAGAGTTTAAACCATTAGTAATGTAAGATCACATGACAACAGAGAATGCTGATGGCTAGTTCCATGTGAAATCTTGTGCTCTTATCCTGAACATTGTTGGAAAAATGTTCAATCACCGTTAAAGTTTATCAACAGCCTTGCCTCCAGCAGTCTCTATTGATCCTACACAAGGACAACCCCAGCTAAGACTCACAACAAAGATAACAGAATTTGTTCCCTTCAAAGAAAATGTAATTTGGTTGATGTGAATAGCCTGTAACCTACCTTGCCACGAAGACAAAGGACTGTGGTCGATTTTGGCCATTTGTTTCTTATGGAAATAAAGCTTTTGGTAAATTAAATGCTAAGGTGGTGATCAGCTTTAATAAAGTGTGTGTACTTGTCGTACTTCTGAATGAAGTAATAATTTGGATTCACTTGTTTCAAGCAATGGTAATTCTTGAAATAATGCGAGCAGGGTTATTTACGTTCTTACCCCAGGCATTGCTTTATTGGTTTAAAAAAAAAACAGAATCACAAATGCTGTGATGAAAACATGTTCTGTGCTATCTAGAAGGTGTGTGATAGCTTTTGACCCTGAATTGGTAGCAGTAAGAGCATTTTAAATTTCTTTAAAATGTTTGGGGAAACCTGTAATTGTTTTGAAAAGTGTTTGAAAGTACTTTTAAGCGACTGTATCCATTGCAAGTGACTGTATCCACTGCAAGTTAATATATTACAATTTTTGGATGATAAGAAATACTGATCCATGTCACCTGAGTACCCTTGACCTGGAAGTAATACCAACAGGAAGGAAATTAAAATATAGAGGTCACATGGCAGACAGACAAAGAGGAAAGGGGAGGGCTGTCGAGAGATCAAGATGAGTTGGAGAATGGGATTTCTGGTCAAACGTCATGTTTGCGACTACTACTTCTTTCACTTCTGAGTGCTTGAATGCTCAGCCAGTTGTGCCATATGAAGGTAAAGGCAATTCTGGTAGATCCAAGCTACTACAACTGATGGAAACTGAGAGTTGCGAAGGTTCTGGAAAGAAGGGCACCATTGTGTACAAGGTTGTGCTGGCAGAATCCTATTAGAAGCTGCAGATAATTGGCTAAATCCTTGAAGGAAAGGTACTGAAACTCTGCCCAAGGAAGATCTGAGCTTGGAAGAACCGTGTGGATGAAATTGGTGCTATACAAGTGGACTGTCTAGAACACTCATGAGAACTACCGTTGCCTCTCTTCCCCCCCCCCCCCCCCACTGGGCTCCCGGATCTTCCGAGTCACCCTCCCTCCCAGGATCTCTAACCTGACATCTGAAAATCCTTCCCAAAATCCCCTCAGCCTTGGACATGCCCAGAACATGTGCACATGATTCACAGGACCTCCCCCACAGCGCTCACACCGGTTCTCCACCTCCTCAAAAAACCTACTCATCCGGGCCACCTTGAACTGGATCAGGCTAAGCCTGGCACATGACGAGGATGCATTGACTCTCCTCAGGGCCTTCTCCCATAACCCGACTTCCAACTCTCCTAGTTCTTCCTCACACTTCCTCTTCACCTCCGCAATTGGGACCCCTTCCCACCCCATCAGTTCCTTACATATTTCCGAGACCCTCTCCTCCCCTACCCCTATTTTTGACATCATATTATCCTGTAGTCCCCTAAGAGGGAGGCGAGGGAAGTTTGGAACCAGCCTCCGGACAAAATCCTGAACCTGTAGGTACCGGAACCCCTAACCACCCAGCAATTCAAACTCCTCCTCTAGCTCCTCCAGGCTCGGGAAACCCTCCTCAATGAAGAGATCCCCAAATCTCTCAGTCCCTGCCCGCTACCAACTCCTGAAGCCCTCATCCAGTGCGCCCCCCCCGGAGCGAACTGGTGGTTGTCACAAATCGGTCACCACACCGACGCCCCTCCAGTCCCATGTGCTGCCTCCATTGCCCCCACACTCTCAGGGCTGCCACTACCACTGGGCTTGTGGAGTACCTAGCCGGCGAGAATGGCAGAGGTGCCCTTGCAAGATGCCGTCTCCACTCGTTCTCACACGGAGCCTTACCCACTAACGATTTCCTAACCATCGATATATTGGCCACCCAGTAGTAATTAATAAAGTTCAGAAGGACCAAGCCCCCCTTCCCGTACCCCTGCTCAAGAAGGACCTTCTTCACCCTCGGGGATTTCCCGGCCCATATAGAACCCGAGATCGCCACGTTAATTTTCCTAGCAGTTTATTTTTCAAGGTGTCTTTCTGATTTTTTTTCATTCTTTCATAGGATTTGGGCATCCCTGGCAAGACCATCATTTGTTGCCCATCCCTAATTTCCCTTGAACTGAATGACTTAATAGCCTATCTGCATAGAACATAGAGTGCAGAAGGAGGCCATTCAGCCCATCGAGTCTGCACCAACGCACTTTAAGCCATCACTTCCACCTGTTATAACCTGCCTACTTACGATTGGCTGGGGACTAATGACTATCCCACAATCCTATGGGAGTATGAACTTCCCCAATGAGGGGGGCGGAGAAACTCCTAGTATAAATAAGCTGGCCAGTTCAGGAACCAGCAGGAAGGAGAAGGTGGCAAGGGAAGTTACTGCTACTGTTATGTATATATTGTTATAGTAAATAAACGTTATTATTTTGTATCCTTAAAACTCGTGCTGGATTCTTCGTGGCCCTTACAAAACTGGCGACGAAGGTAAAAGTGAATAGCTGTCTACACTGCTGAAGCCACCTCCCTGGATTTTTGTTGGATACAGGTTGGAAGTTTTCTATTATACCATGCCTCTGTACGGACGTTTGGAAGTTTTTGATGCTGCGCTGGAAAGCTGGAACCAGTACACACAACGGATGCGTTACTATTTCCGGGCAAACAATATCACTGAAAACGAGCGCCAGGTGGTCATATTGCTCACCGCCTGCGGGCCGCATACGTTTGGGGTGATTAGGAGCCTTACGTACCCAGCTGTGCCGGACACGAAAACGTTTGACGAACTTGTGAATATAGTGGGACAACACTTTAACCCAACCCCGTCCACGATAGTCCAGCGTTACCAGTTTAACACCGCTGAGAGGACCCCTGGAGAATCCCTTGCCGATTTTTTTATCCAGGCTACGCGGGATTGCAGAATACTGTGACTATGGTGAGACCTTGTCAGAAATGTTACCCGACCGTTTGGTTTGCGGTATTAACAATGCAGCAACCCAGAGAAAGTTGTTAGCGGAGCCAACATTGACTTTTCAACAGGCAATACAAATAGTCTTGTCCCGAGAGAGCGCAGAGCGAGGAGTACAGGAGCTACAGGGAATGGAAGTGCATGCCTTGGGGCGCAACCCTTTCCGCCCAAAAACGTCCCCCCGCACTCCTGCGGTACCTTGGGCGAGGCAACGACCGGACCGACGCCAGTGGCCATCGGACATTCCTCCCCGAAGGGAGCCTTCTCCAGAGCCAATGGATGAGGAGCCATGTCCGTGTCAGACTTGTAGGCGCCCACCCCGTCGCGGACGGCGGTCCTGGGGACGCCAGAGGCGCCGTCGTTCCGACCGAAACTGGGACCAGCCCAGGGGCCGTAACTGGGACCAGCCCGGAGGCCGTACCTTCCATGTGGATGAACCTGCGGCGACCACGCCTGAGGACGTGGAGACGGAGGACGACTGCCTGCAGCTGCATTGTGTGGCAGCTCCCCGTGTGGCCCCCATTAAGGTGACAGTACGGGTCAATGGCCACCCGCTGGAGATGGAGTTGGATACTGGCGCAGTGGTCTCCGGGATCGCCCAGAGGACATTCGACCGCATCAAGCAGGGTATACAGACCCTTACGTTAACTGACTCACAGGCCAAGTTGGCCACCTACACGGGGGAACCACTGGACATTGCAGGAACTACAATGACCCCTGTTGTCTATGGACGCCAGGAGGGGCGTTTCCCACTTATCGTAGTGCGTGGCCATGGGCCCAGCCTGTTGGGTCGGGACTGATTGCGCCATTTGCGGTTGCAATGGCAGCACATCCTCCAAACAGTTTCTGGAGGGTTGACTGAGGTGCTAGGACGATACCCAGAGGTATTCCAGCCTGGTTTGGGGAAAATAAAAGGGGCCGTAGTCCGTATCCAAGTTGAACCAGGAGCCACGCCGCGCTATTTCCGGGCGCGCCCAGTGCCTTACGCTTATCTCGAGAAGCTAGAAGGGGACTTCACTCGTTTGGAGAGTTTGGGTATTATCAGGCCTGTCCGTTTTGCTGACTGGGCAGCACCAATTGTACCAGTAATGAAGCCAGATGCCACAGTTCACTTGTGTGGCGACTATAAACTTACAGTGAATACAGTTTCCCGACTCGACCGATACCCAATGACTCGCATAGAGGATCTCTACGCGAAACTTGCAGGTGGACTCTCATTCACAAAATTAGATATGAGTCACGCCTACCTGCAGTTGGAGCTGGACCCTGCCTCCCGACCATATGTAACAATTAACACACACCGGGGCCTGTATGAATATACACGGTTGCCCTTTGGAGTATCCTCTGCCTGAGCAATTTTTCAACGTGTTATGGAGGGCATTTTGAGAGGTTTACCACGTGTGGCTGTCTACCTAGATGACGTGTTGATTACAGGGACGTCGGAGCAAGAGCATTTGGAAAATCTGGAGGCTGTCCTTAGACGCCTTTCGGAGGCTGGAGTCCGTTTACGTCACACAAAGTGCGTATTTCAGGCAAAAGAAGTAGTCTACCTAGGTTATCGGGTGGACCGCGAGGGTCTGCACCCCGTCGCAGAGAAGGTGCGTGCAATTCAACATGCCCCCATCCCGACTGACACTTCGCATCTTCGTTCTTTTCTCAGTCTCGTAAACTATTACGGGAAGTTCCTCCCCAATCTGGCAACTACGCTGGCCCCCTTGTACCTGCTACTAAAGAAAAATCACACCTGGGTTTGGGGTCAGCCGCAAGAAACCGCTTTCCGGCGGGTAAAGCAACATTTGTCCTCGTCTGAGTTACTAACCCACTATGATCCGGGAAAGCCTTTGCTCGTCACATGTGATGCATCCCCGTATGGTATTGGGGCTGTCCTGTCCCACAAGATGGAGAACGGGGCCGAGCGACCGATAGCTTTCGCCTCCCGCACATTGACTGCAGCGGAGAAAAAGTACGCGCAGATCGAGAAGGAGGGCCTGGCAGTGGTTTTCGCGGTGAAACGCTTCCACCAGTATGTGTACGGCCGCCATTTCACTATCGTGACTGATCATAAGCCCCTGCTGGGACTCTTCAGAGAGGATAAGCCAATACCGCCCATTGCTTCTGCACGGATCCAGCGCTGGGCTTTGTTGCTTGCTGCATATGAGTATTCTCTGGAGCACAAACCAGGTACACAGATAGCAAATGCCGACGCACTGAGCCGATTGCCTTTATCGACCAGCCCCATGTCGACCCCCACGACCAGTGAGGTGGTGGCAACCCTAAATTTTATGGACACCTTGCCTGTCACGGCATCACAGATCCGTGAGTGGACCCAGACGGAGCCATTCTTGTCAAAGGTTCGGCACATAGTCCTGTATGGTGGGCAGCATAGACAGCTCCCAGGCGAGTTGCGGGCATTTTCCTCCAAGCTGTCAGAGTTCAGCGTGGAAGACGGCATCCTCTTGTGGGGGACGCGTGTGATTGTCCCGGAAAAAGGCCAGGAGCTGATATTATCAGACTTGCACAATGGGCATCCGGGCGTGACCAAGATGAAAATGTTGGCCCGGAGTTATGTCTGGTGGCCAGGCCTCGACACCGACATTGAGAAGGTGGCCCAAAACTGCTCCATTTGCCAGGAGCATCAGAAGCTTCCTCCGGCCGCGCCCCTACATCACTGGGAATGGCCAGGGCGGCCTTGGGCACGTTTACATGCAGATTTCGCAGGCCCTTTTCAGGGATCCATGTTCCTTCTACTAATTGACGCCCAGTCCAAATGGCTGGAGGTGCAGGGGACAACGTCCTGTGCAACAATTGAAAAGATGCGTTTATCATTTAGTACGCATGGCCTCCCCGAGGTGCTGGTCACGGATAATGGCACTCCATTCACGAGTGAGGAGTTCGCTAGGTTTACAAAGATGAACGGCATCCGCCATATCCGCACTGCCCCTTACCACCCGGCTTCAAATGGGTTGGCAGAGCGTGCAGTGCAAACATTCAAAAGAGGCCTAAAGAAGCAGTCTTCCGGATCAATGGACACGAGACTGGCTCGCTTTTTGTTTACGTACAGGACCACCCCCCATGCAGTGACTGGGGTAGCTCCCGCAGAACTCCTAATAGGCCGAAGACTTCGCACCCGCCTTTGTATGGTCTTCCCGGACATTGGCGCAAAAGTACGCCGCACACAAGAACGGCAGGGACAGGGATTGTCTCGGCATCGCCTGATTCTGCAGTTTGCGCCCGGTGACCCAGTATTCGTGCGGAATTTTGCTGGTGGTGCCCAGTGGGTTCCTGGTGTAATCTTTCGCCAAACAGGCCCTATATCTTACCAAGTGCAAGCCCAGGGTCATCTCCAGCGAAAACATGTAGACCACGTCCGGTCCAGAAGATCATCCCCTCAAAAGATTCCCCGCCCCCGGAGCTCATTTCAACAGCCGCAAAGACCAGAGACAAGGGAAGGTAGCCCTCAAAATCTTCCACTGGTGCCTCACTCGAAGCCTGCGCAGGTCGTTACGGGACCGAATGGAGATAGAGACGCTGACATGACGGAGGCAGCAGACTCTGACTCCGAGATGGAGACACAGGATACATCAGAGGGGGAATCCTCGGGTCCACAGGCCGTGGATGTACAACCGCGCCGTTCATCACGGAAGCGTCGGTCTCCGTCTCGTTACACGCCGCCTGATCCAGCGCCGCGTGCAAATGGCGTCCGGCCTGCGGCCAAACGAGTTTGACGCCTTCCTTCGCCAGGGTCTTCGGTGGATTCCTTGGACTTTGGGGGGGAGGGATGTTATAACCTGCCTACTTACGATTGGCTGGGGACTAATGACTATCCCACAATCCTATGGGAGTATGAACTTCCCCAATGAGGAACTTCCCCAACTAGGAGAAACTCCTAGTATAAATAAGCTGGCCAGTTCAGGAACCAGCAGGAAGGAGAAGGTAGCAAGGGAAGTTACTGCTACTGTTATGTATATATTGTTATAGTAAATAAACGTTATTATTTTGTATCCTTAAAACTCGTGCTGGATTCTTCGTGGCCCTTACAAAACCACCCTATCCCCGTAACCCAATAACCCCTCTGAGGAAATTTCAGAAGGTGTTTAAGAGTAAGGACAGACAATTTTTTAATGACCATCAACAATGGTCATTATTCGATTTTGAATTCCAGATTTTAAAAAATTTAATTCAAATTCCATTGTGATGAGATTTGAGCCCAGTCCCCAGAGCATTACCCTGAGTCTCTAGATTACGAGTCCAGTGAAAGATGGTTCTGCACACAAAATGGTTGTTCGCAGCCAGACTTTATGCAGTTGAAAAACTTAAAATGCTTGCTATCCCAAACTGTTAAATCATGCTTCGATATGCGTATTGTGGGGAGCAGGGTTATATAGTCCCATCCATTATTTTTTTAGTCGAGGTAATTCATCCTTTCAAGGTCTCAGCCATTAACTTCAATGATTCTCATTCTCCCAGGTTTGAGGAGGTAAGAAAGAGGTGTTGACACCTCAAAGGAAGCCACAGTGAGTTTCTGTTTACCAAACAGAAGTTGAATCCTGTGCATCCTCCAACTGAGCTGAGAACAAGGAGATGGATTTTGGTGAAACTACCGCAATTGATAAATCTCTGAACCAGGGATGAAGGCAGAGACTTTGAGATGGAGTTGTAGGAAAATTGATTTAATAGAGTCAGAGACTTGAGGGGTGGTGGTGACGTACTGTAAAGAGTTAATAGAGAGTTTAAACCATTAGTAATGTAAGATCACATGACAACAGAGAATGCTGATGGCTAGTTCCATGTGAAATCTTGTGCTCTTATCCTGAACATTGTTGGAAAAATGTTCAATCACCGTTAAAGTTTATCAACAGCCTTGCCTCCAGCAGTCTCTATTGATCCTACACAAGGACAACCCCAGCTAAGACCCACAACAAAGATAACAGAATTTGTTCCCTTCAAAGAAAATGTAATTTGGTTGATGTGAATAGCCTGTAACCTACCTTGCCACAAAGACAAAGGACTGTGGTCGATTTTGGCCATTTGTTTCTTATGGAAATAAAGCTTTTGGTAAATTAAATGCTAAGGTGGTGATCAGATTTAATAAAGTGTGTCTACTTGTCGTACTTCTAAATGAAGTAATAATTTGGATTCACTTGTTTCAAGCAATGGTAATTCTTGAAATAATGCGAGCAGGGTTATTTACGTTCTTACCCCAGGCATTGCTTTATTGGTTTAAAAAAAAAACCAGAATCACAAATGTTGTGATGAAAACATGTTCTGTGCTATCTAGAAGGTGTGTGATAGCTTTTGACCATGAATTGGTAGCAGTAAGAGCATTTTAAATTTCTTTAAAATGTTTGGGGAAACCTGTAATTGTTTTGAAAAGTGTTTGAAAGTACTTTTAAGCGACTGTATCCATTGCAAGTGACTGTATCCACTGCAAGTTAATATATTACAATTTTTGGATGATAAGAAATACTGATCCATGTCACCTGAGTACCCTTGACCTGGAAGTAATACCAACAGGAAGGAAATTAAAATACAGAGGTCACATGGCAGACAGACAAAGAGGAAAGGGGAGGGCTGTCGAGAGATCAAGATGAGTTGGAGAATGGGATTTCTGGTCAAACGTCATGTTTACGACTACTACTTCTTTCACTTCTGAGTGCTTGAATGCTCAGCCAGTTGTGCCATATGAAGGTAAAGGCAATTCTGGTAGATCCAAGCTACTACAACTGGTGGAAACTGAGAGTTGCGAAGGTTCTGGAAAGAAGGGCACCATTGTGTACAAGGTTGTGCTGGCAGAATCCTATTAGAAGCTGCAGATAATTGGCTAAATCCTTGAAGGAAACATAGAACATAGAACATAGAACGATACAGCGCAGTACAGGCCCTTCGGCCCACGATGTTGCACCAAAACAAAAGCCATCTAACCTACACGATGCCATTACCATCCACATGTTTATCCAATAAACTTTTAAATGCCCTCAATGTTGGCGAGTTCACTACTGTAGCAGGTAGGGCATTCCACGGCCTCACTACTCTTTGCGTAAAGAACCTACCTCTGACCTATATCTATTACCCCTCAGTTTAAAGCTATGTCCCCTCGTGCCAGCCATTTCCATCCGCGGGAGAAGGCTCTCACTGTCCACCCTATCTAACCCCCTAATCATTTTGTATGCCTCTATTAAGTCTCCTCTTAACCTTCTTCTCTCCAACGAAAACAACCTCAAGTCCATCAGCCTTTCCTCATAAGATTTTCCCTCCATACCAGGCAACATCCTGGTAAATCTCCTCTGCACCCGCTCCATAGCCTCCACGTCCTTCCTATAATGCGGTGACCAGAACTGTACGCAATACTCCAAATGCGGCCGTACCAGAGTTCTGTACAGCTGCAACATGACCTCCTGACTCCGGAACTCAATCCCTCTACCAATAAAGGCCAACACGCCATAGGCCTTCTTCACAACCCTATCAACCTGGGTGGCAACTTTCAGGGATCTATGTACATGGACACCTAGATCCCTCTGCTCATCCACACTTCCAAGAACTTTACCATTAGCTAAATATTCCGCATTCCTGTTATTCCTTCCAAAGTGAATCACCTCACACTTCTCTACATTAAACTCCATTTGCCACCTCTCAGCCCAGCTCTGCAGCTTATCTATATCCCTCTGTAACCTGCTACATCCTTCCACACTATCGACAACACCACCGACTTTAGTATCGTCTGCAAATTTACTCACCCACCCTTCTGCGCCTTCCTCTAGGTCATTGATAAAATTGACAAACAGCAACGGCCCCAGAACAGATCCTTGTGGTACTCCACTTGTAACTGAACTCCATTCTGAACATTTCCCATCAACCACCACCCTCTTGTCTTCTTTCAGCTAGCCAATTTCTGATCCACATCTCTAAATCACCCTCAATCCCCAGCCACCGTATTTTCTGCAATAGCCTACCGTGGGGAACCTTATCAAACGCTTTGCTGAAATCCATATACACCACATCAACTGCTCTACCCTCGTCTACCTGTTCAGTCACCTTCTCAAAGAACTCGATAAGGTTTGTGAGGCATGACCTACCCTTCACAAAGCCATGCTGACTATTCCTGATCATATTATTCCTATCAAGATGATTATAAATCTTGTCTCTTATAATTCCCTCCAAGACTTTACCCACTACAGACGTGAGGCTCACCGGTCTATAGTTGCCGGGGTTGTCTCTGCTCCCCTTTTTGAACAAAGGGACCACATTTGCTATCCTCCAGTCTTCTGGCACTATTCCTGTAGCCAATGATGACATAAAAACCAAAGCCAAAGGTCCAGCAATCTCTTCCCTGGCCTCCCAGAGAATCCTAGGATAAATCCCATCAGGACCCGGGGCTGTCCAGAATTGCCAACACCTCTTCCCTACGTACCTCAATGCCATCTATTCTATTAGCCTGGGTCTCAGCATTCTCCTCCACAACATTATCTTTTTCCTGAGTGAAAACTGACGAAACATATTCATTTAGTATCTCGCCTATCTCTTCAGACTCCACACACAACTTCCCATCCCTGTCCTTGACTGGTCCTACTCTTTCCCTAGTCATTCGCTTATTCCTGACATACCTATAGAAAGCTTTTGGGTTTTCCTTGATCCTACCTGCCAAATACTTCTCATGTCCCCTCCTTGCTCGTCTTAGCTCTCTCTTTAGATCCTTCCTCGCTACCTTGTAACTATCCATCGCCCCAACTGAAACTTCACACCTCATCTTCACATAGGCCTCCTTCTTCCTCTTAACAAGAGATTCCACTTCTTTGGTAAACCACGGTTCCCTCGCTCGATGCCTTCCTCCCTGCCTGACCGGTACATACTTATCAAGAACACGCAGTAGCTGATCCTTGAACAAGCTCCACTTATCCAGTGTGCCCAACACTTGCAGCCTACTTCTCCACCTTATCCCCCCCAAGTCACGTCTAATGGCATCATAATTGCCCAGCTATAACTCTTGCCCTGCGGTGTATACTTATCCCTTTCCATCATTAACGTAAACGTCACCGAATTGTGGTCACTGTCCCCAAAGTGCTCTCCTACCTCCAAATCCAACACCTGGCCTGGTTCATTACCCAAAACCAAATCCAACGTGGCCTCGCCTCTTGTTGGCCTGTCAACATATTGTGTCAGGAAACCCTCCTGCACACACTGTACAAAAAACGACCCATCTAATGTACTCGAACTATATCTTTTCCAGTCAATATTTGGAAAGTTAAAGTCTCCCATAATAACTACCCTGTTACTTTCGCTCTTATCCAGGATCATCCTCGCCATCCTTTCCTCTACATCCCTAGAACTATTTGGAGGCCTATAGAAGACTCCCAACAGTGTGACCTCTCCTTTCATGTTTCTAACCTCAGCCCATACTACCTTGGAAGATGAGTCCCCATCTAGCATCCTCTCCGCCACCGTAATACTGCTCTTGACTAGCAGCGCCACACCTCCCCCTCTTTTGCCTCCTTCTCTGAGCTTACTAAAACACCTAAACCCCGGAACCTGCAACATCCATTCCTGTCCCTGCTCTATCCATGTCTCCGAAATGGCCACAACATCGAAGTCCCAGGTACCAACCCATGCTGCCAGTTCCCCTACCTTATTTCATATACTCCTGGCATTGAAGTAGACACACTTCAAACCACCTACCTGAACACTGGCCCCCTCCTGCAAAGTCAAATCTGTGCTCCTGACCTCTATACTCTCATTCTCCCTTACCCTAAAACTACAATCCAGGTTCCCATGCCCCTGCTGCATTAGTTTAAACCCCCCCAAAGAGCACTAACAAATCTCCCCCCCAGGATATTTGTGCCCCTCAGGTTCAGATGTAGACCATCCTGTCTGTAGAGGTCCCACCTTCTCCAGAAAGAGCCCCAGTTATCCAGAAATCTGAATCCCTCCCGCCTGCACCATCCCTGTAGCCACGTGTTTAATTGCTCTCTCTCCCTATTCCTCATCTCACTATCACATGGCACGGGCAACAACCCAGAGATAACAACTCTGTTTGTTCTAGTTCTGAGCTTCCATCCTAGCTCCCTGAAAGCCTGCCTGACATCCTTGTCCCCTTTCCTACCTATGTCGTTAGTGCCAATGTGGACCACGACTTGGGGCTGCTCCCCCTCCCCCCTAAGGACCCGGAAAACACGATCCGAGACATCACGTACCCTTGCACCTGGGAGGCAACATACCAAACGTGAGTCTCTCACGCTCCCACAAAATCTCCTATCTGTGCCCCTGACTATCGAGTCCCCAATTACTAATGCTCTGCTCCTCTCCCCCCTTCCCTTCTGAGCAACAGGGACAAACTCCGTGCCAGAGGCCCGTACCCCATGGCTTACCCCTGGTAAGTCGTCCCCCCCACAAGTATCCAAAGCGGTATACTTGTTTCTCAGGGGAACGACCGCAGGGGATCCCTGCACTGACTGCTTCTTCCCAGTCCCTGGGAAAGGTACTGAAACTCTGCCCAAGGAAGATCTGAGCTTGGAAGAACCGTGTGGATGAAATTGGTGCTATACAAGTGGACTGTCTAGAAGACTCATGAGAACTACCATTGCTGGATCCACTATTCCATGGTAATTTTTAATTCATGCCAGCCTTGATTTGCATGTTAATTTATTGGAGCAATTCTCTGGCCGCGTTGCGCCCAGCACCAATCCTGCTATGTCGAGAGAATAGCAGTGGAGTCCCAAAACGGGATTTGTGCTGGGCACCACATAGTTTATAGTTCCCCCAGCCCTCTCCAGCTGGTGTGATCAGGATCTCGCCGAGAAAGGTTGAGAACCTGATCAAACCTCATTTGTATTCATGTTAATCTCAGGGGAGCTGATGGTGGCATCGTGGTAATGTCACTGCCCCAGTAATCCAGAGGCTCAGGCTAATGCTCTGGGGACCCGGGCTCAAATCCCACCAAAGCAGCTGGTGAAAGAATACTTTTTCATATTTCATAGAATTTACAGTGCAGAAGGAGACCATTCGGCCCATCAAGTCTGCACCGGCTCTTGGAAAGAGCACCCTACCCAAGGTCAACACCTCCACCCTATCCCCATAACCCAGTAACCCCACCCAACACTAAGGGCAATTTTGGATACTAAGGGCAATTTATCATGGCCAATCCACCTAACCTGCACATCTTTGGACTGTGGGAGGAAACCGGAGCACCCGGAGGAAAGCCACGCACACACGGGGAGGATGTGCAGACTCCGCCCAGACAGTGACCCAAGCCGGAATCAAACCTGGGACCCTGGAGCTGTGAAGCAATTGTGCTATCCACAATGCTAATGTGCTGCCCACTACATTAGCCAAGTGCTGGAAAATGTGATTAGAATACTTCGATGGTTGTTATTGACCGGCATACACCATGGGCCGGAAGATCCTTTCTGTGCTGTAGATCTCTATGACTCATTAGTGACATTACAGTAAAATGCAGTGGCAGCCCGGGAGTCACCTGCTGCCTCCCCGGACCTCCCACCTCCTAGCAGGCAGTCACGCGGGTGACATTCTGTGCTGCTCTGCAAAAGTTGGGACCAGCTGCCAGGGACTGCAAGGGGGTGAGTACCCCTCTCTGCTGATCTTCAGGCAGTAAAGGGCATAGCAACTGCTGGCCAGGTGCTGTGGGGGTTGGAGAGGACCTGATTGGGGTAACCCCTCCGTGACATGGGGACGCTTTGGGCATGTGAAGCCTTGAAGCCAGATTTCTTTCTTGTGAACACCCATAACAGGGCAAACCACAGCTGCAGCCTGTCTGTCTGATAACACTCTCACAGGACAGAGCCATGCTGCAGCCTGTCTGTCTGATAACACTCTCACAGGACAGAGCCATGCTACAGCCTGTCTGTCTGCTAACACTCTCACAAACAGAGCCATGCTGCAGCCTGTCTGTCTGATAACACTCTCACAAACAGAGCCATGCTACAGCCTGTCTGTCTGATAACACTCTCACAGGACAGAGCCATGCTGCAGCCTGTCTGTCTGATAACACTCTCACAGGACAGAGCCATGCTGCAGCCTGTCTGTCTGATAACACTCTCACAGGACAGAGCCATGCTGCAGCCTGTCTGTCTGATAACACTCTCACAAACAGAGCCGTGCTGCAGCCTGTCTGTCTGCTAACACTCTCACAAACAGAGCCATGCTGCAGCCTGTCTGTCTGATAACACTCACACAGGACAGAGCCATGCTGCAGCCTGCCTGTCTGATAACACTCTCACAAACAGAGCCATGCTGCAGCCTGTCTGTCTGATAACACTCACACAGGACAGAGCCATGCTGCAGCCTGTCTGTCTGATAACACTCTCACAGGACAGAGCCATGCTGCAGCCTGTCTGTCTGATAACACTCTCACAGGACAGAGCCATGCTGCAGCCTGTCTGTCTGCTAACACTCTCACAAACAGAGCCATGCTGCAGCCTGTCTGTCTGATAACACTCACACAGGACAGAGCCATGCTGCAGCCTGCCTGTCTGATAACACTCTCACAAACAGAGCCATGCTGCAGCCTGTCTGTCTGATAACACTCTCACAAACAGAGCCATGCTGCAGCCTGTCTGTCTGATAACACTCTCACAGGACAGAGCCATGCTGCAGCCTGTCTGTCTGATAACACTCTCACAGGACAGAGCCATGCTGCAGCCTGTCTGTCTGATAACACTCACACAGGACAGAGCCATGCTGCAGCCTGTCTGTCTGATAACACTCTCACAGCACAGAGCCATGCTGCAGCCTGTCTGTCTGATAACACTCTCACAGGACAGAGCCATGCTGCAGCCTGTCTGTCTGATAACACTCTCACAGGACAGAGCCATGCTGCAGCCTGTCTGTCTGCTAACACTCTCACAGGACAGAGCCACGCTGCAGCCTGTCTGTCTGATAACACTCTCACAGGACAGAGCCATGCTGCAGCCTGTCTGTCTGATAACACTCTCACAGGACAGAGCCATGCTGCAGCCTGTCTGTCTGATAACACTCTCACAGGACAGAGCCATGCTGCAGCCTGTCTGTCTGATAACACTCTCACAGGACAGAGCCATGCTGCAGCCTGTCTGTCTGATAACACTCTCACAGGACAGAGCCATGCTGCAGCCTGTCTGTCTGATAACACTCTCACAGGACAGAGCCATGCTGCAGCCTGTCTGTCTGATAACACTCTCACAGGACAGAGCCATGCTGCAGCCTGTCTGTCTGATAACACTCACACAGGACAGAGCCATGCTGCAGCCTGTCTGTCTGATAACACTCTCACAGCACAGAGCCATGCTGCAGCCTGTCTGTCTCATAACACTCTCACAGGACAGAGCCATGCTGCAGCCTGTCTGTCTGATAACACTCTCACAGGACAGAGCCATGCTGCAGCCTGTCTGTCTGATAACACTCTCACAGGACAGAGCCATGCTGCAGCCTGTCTGTCTGATAACACTGTCACAAACAGAGCCATGCTGCAGCCTGTCTGTCTGATAACACTCTCACAGGACAGAGCCGTGCTGCAGCCTGTCTGTCTGCTAACACTCTCACAGAACAGAGCCATGCTGCAGCCTGTCTGTCTGATAACACTCTCACAGGACAGAGCCATGCTGCAGCCTGTCTGTCTGATAACACTCTCACAGGACAGAGCCATGCTGCAGCCTGTCTGTCTGATAACACTCTCACAAACAGAGCCATGCTGCAGCCTGTCTGTCTGATAACACTCTCACAAACAGAGCCATGCTGCAGCCTGTCTGTCTGATAACACTCTCACAGGACAGAGCCATGCTGCAGCCTGTCTGTCTGATAACACTCTCACAAGACAGAGCCATGCTGCAGCCTGTCTGTCTGATAACACTCTCACAGGACAGAGCCATGCTGCAGCCTGTCTGTCTGATAACACTCTCACAGGACAGAGCCATGCTGCAGCCTGTCTGTCTGATAACACTCTCACAGGACAGAGCCATGCTGCAGCCTGTCTGTCTGATAACACACTCAAAGGACAGAGCCATGCTACAGCCTGTCTGTCTGATAACACTCACACAGGACAGAGCCATGCTGCAGCCTGTCTGTCTGATAACACTCACACAGGACAGAGCCATGCTGCAGCCTGTCTGTCTGCTAACACTCTCACAAACAGAGCCATGCTGCAGCCTGTCTGTCTGATAACACTCTCACAGGACAGAGCCATGCTGCAGCCTGTCTGTCTGCTAACACTCTCACAGGACAGAGCCATGCTGCAGCCTGTCTTTCTGATAACACTCTCACAGGACAGAGCCATGCTGCAGACTGTCTGTCTGATAACACTCTCACAAACAGAGCCATGCTGCAGCCTGTCTGTCTGATAACACTCTCACAGGACAGAGCCATGCTGCAGCCTGTCTGTCTGCTAACACTCTCACAGGACAGAGCCATGCTGCAGCCTGTCTGTCCGATAACACTCTCACAGGACAGAGCCATGCTGCAGCCTGTCTGTCCGATAACACTCTCACAGGACAGAGCCATGCTGCAGCCTGTCTGTCTGATAACACTCTCACAGGACAGAGCCATGCTGCAGCCTGTCTGTCTGATAACACTCTCACAGGACAGAGCCATGCTGCAGCCTGTCTGTCTGATAACACTCTCACAGGACAGAGCCATGCTGCAGCCTGTCTGTCTGATAACACTCTCACAAACTGAGCCATGCTGCAGCCTGTCTGTCTGATAACACTCTCACAGGACAGAGCCATGCTGCAGCCTGTCTGTCTGATAACACTCTCACAGGACAGAGCCATGCTGCAGCCTGTCTGTCTGATAACACTCTCACAAACAGAGCCATGCTGCAGCCTGTCTGTCTGATAACACTCTCACAGGACAGAGCCATGCTGCAGCCTGTCTGTCTGATAACACTCTCACAGGACAGAGCCATGCTGCAGCCTGTCTGTCTGATAACACACTCACAGGACAGAGCCATGCTACAGCCTGTCTGTCTGATAACACACTCACAGGACAGAGCCATGCTACAGCCTGTCTGTCTGATAACACTCTCACAGGACAGAGCCATGCTGCAGCCTGTCTGTCTGATAACACTCACACAGGACAGAGCCATGCTACAGCCTGTCTGTCTGATAACACTCTCACAAACAGAGCCATGCTGCAGCCTGTCTGTCTGATAACACTCTCACAGGACAGAGCCATGCTGCAGCCTGTCTGTCCGATAACACTCTCACAGGACAGAGCCATGCTGCAGCCTGTCTGTCTGTTAACACTCTCACAAACAGAGCCATGCTGCAGCCTGTCTGTCTGATAACACTCTCACAGGACAGAGCCATGCTGCAGCCTGTCTGTCTGATAACACTCTCACAGGACAGAGCCGTGCTGCAGCCTGCCTGTCTGCTAACACTCTCACAGGACAGAGCCATGCTGCAGCCTGTCTGTCTGATAACACTCTCACAGAACAGAGCCATGCTGCAGCCTGTCTGTCTGATAACACTCTCACAAACAGAGCCATGCTGCAGCCTGTCTGTCTGATAACACTCTCACAAACAGAGCCATGCTGCAGCCTGTCTGTCCGATAACACTCTCACAGGACAGAGCCATGCTGCAGCCTGTCCGTCTGATAACACTCTCACAAGACAGAGCCATGCTGCAGCCTGTCTGTGTGATAACACTCTCACAGGACAGAGCCATGCTGCAGCCTGTCTGTCTGATAACACTCTCACAGGACAGAGCCATGCTGCAGCCTGTCTGTCTGATAACACTCTCACAAGACAGAGCCATGCTGCAGCCTGTCTGTGTGATAACACTCTCACAGGACAGAGCCATGCTGCAGCCTGTCTGTCTGATAACACTCTCACAGGACAGAGCCATGCTGCAGCCTGTCTGTCTGATAACACTCTCACAGGACAGAGCCATGCTGCAGCCTGTCTGTCCGATAACACTCTCACAGGACAGAGCCATGCTACAGCCTGTCTGTCTGATAACACTCTCACAAACAGAGCCATGCTGCAGCCTGTCTGTCTGATAACACACTCACAGGACAGAGCCATGCTGCAGCCTGTCTGTCTGATAACACTCTCACAAACAGAGCCATGCTGCAGCCTGTCTGTCTGATAACACTCTCACAAACAGAGCCATGCTACAGCCTGTCTGTCTGATAACACACTCACAAACAGAGCCATGCTGCAGCCTGTCTGTCTGATAACACTCTCACAAACAGAGCCATGCTGCAGCCTGTCTGTCTGATAACACTCTCACAGGACAGAGCCATGCTGCAGCCTGTCTGTCTGATAACACTCTCACAGGACAGAGCCATGCTGCAGCCTGTCTGTCTGATAACACTCTCACAAACAGAGCCATGCTGCAGCCTGTCTGTCTGATAACACTCTCACAGGACAGAGCCATGCTGCAGCCTGTCTGTCTGATAACACTCTCACAGGACAGAGCCATGCTGCAGCCTGTCTGTCTGATAACACTCTCACAAGACAGAGCCATGCTACAGCCTGTCTGTCTGATAACACTCTCACAAACAGAGCCATGCTGCAGCCTGTCTGTCTGATAACACTCTCACAAACAGAGCCATGCTGCAGCCTGTCTGTCTGATAACACTCTCACAGGACAGAGCCATGCTGCAGCCTGTTTGTCTGATAACACTCTCACAAGACAGAGCCATGATACAGCCTGTCTGTCTGATAACACTCTCACAAACAGAGCCATGCTGCAGCCTGTCTGTCTGATAACACTCTCACAGGACAGAGCCATGCTGCAGCCTGTCTGTCCGATAACACTCTCACAGGACAGAGCCATGCTGCAGCCTGTCTGTCTGATAACACTCTCACAAGACAGAGCCATGCTACAGCCTGTCTGTCTGATAACACTCTCACAAACAGAGCCATGCTGCAGCCTGTCTGTCTGATAACACTCTCACAAACAGAGCCATGCTGCAGCCTGTCTGTCTGATAACACTCTCACAGGACAGAGCCATGCTGCAGCCTGTCTGTCTGATAACACTCTCACAAGACAGAGCCATGATACAGCCTGTCTGTCTGATAACACTCTCACAAACAGAGCCATGCTGCAGCCTGTCTGTCTGATAACACTCTCACAGGACAGAGCCATACTGCAGCCTGTCTGTCCGATAACACTCTCACAGGACAGAGCCATGCTGCAGCCTGTCTGTCTGATAACACTCTCACAAACAGAGCCATGCTGCAGCCTGTCTGTCTGATAACACTCTCACAAACAGAGCCATGCTACAGCCTGTCTGTCTGATAACACTCTCACAAACAGAGCCATGCTGCAGCCTGTCTGTCTGATAACACTCACACAGGACAGAGCCATGCTGCAGCCTGTCTGTCTGATAACACTCTCACAGGACAGAGCCATGCTGCAGCCTGTCTGTCTGATAACACTCTCACAAACAGAGCCATGCTGCAGCCTGTCTGTCTGATAACACTCTCACAGGACAGAGCCATGCTGCAGCCTGTCTGTCTGATAACACTCTCACAGGACAGAGCCATGCTGCAGCCTGTCTGTCTGATAACACTCTCACAAACAGAGCCATGCTGCAGTCTGTCTGTCTGATAACACTCTCACAGGACAGAGCCATGCTGCAGCCTGTCTGTCTGATAACACTCTCACAGGACAGAGCCATGCTGCAGCCTGTCTGTCTGATAACACTCTCACAAACAGAGCCATGCTGCAGCCTGTCTGTCTGATAACACTCTCACAGGACAGAGCCATGCTGCAGCCTGTCTGTCCGATAACACTCTCACAGGACAGAGCCATGCTGCAGCCTGTCTGTCTGATAACACTCTCACAAACAGAGCCATGCTGCAGCCTGTCTGTCTGATAACACTCTCACAGGACAGAGCCATGCTGCAGCCTGTCTGTCTGATAACACTCTCACAGGACAGAGCCGTGCTGCAGCCTGCCTGTCTGCTAACACTCTCACAGGACAGAGCCATGCTGCAGCCTGTCTGTCTGATAACACTCTCACAGAACAGAGCCATGCTGCAGCCTGTCTGTCTGATAACACTCTCACAAACAGAGCCATGCTGCAGCCTGTCTGTCTGATAACACTCTCACAGGACAGAGCCATGCTGCAGCCTGTCTGTCTGATAACACTCTCACAGGACAGAGCCATGCTGCAGCCTGTCTGTCTGATAACACTCTCACAGGACAGAGCCATGCTGCAGCCTGTCTGTCTGATAACACTCTCACAGGACAGAGCCATGCTGCAGCCTGTCTGTCTGATAACACTCTCACAAGACAGAGCCATGCTGCAGCCTGTCTGTGTGATAACACTCTCACAGGACAGAGCCATGCTGCAGCCTGTCTGTCTGATAACACTCTCACAGGACAGAGCCATGCTGCAGCCTGTCTGTCTGATAACACTCTCACAGGACAGAGCCATGCTGCAGCCTGTCTGTCTGATAACACTCTCACAGGACAGAGCCATGCTGCAGCCTGTCTGTCCGATAACACTCACACAGGACAGAGCCATGCTGCAGCCTGTCTGTCTGCTAACACTCTCACAAACAGAGCCATGCTGCAGCCTGTCTGTCTGATAACACTCTCACAGGACAGAGCCATGCTGCAGCCTGTCTGTCCGATAACACTCTCACAGGACAGAGCCATGCTACAGCCTGTCTGTCTGATAACACTCTCACAAACAGAGCCATGCTGCAGCCTGTCTGTCTGATAACACACTCACAGGACAGAGCCATGCTGCAGCCTGTCTGTCTGATAACACTCTCACAAACAGAGCCATGCTGCAGCCTGTCTGTCTGATAACACTCTCACAAACAGAGCCATGCTACAGCCTGTCTGTCTGATAACACACTCACAAACAGAGCCATGCTGCAGCCTGTCTGTCTGATAACACTCTCACAAACAGAGCCATGCTGCAGCCTGTCTGTCTGATAACACTCTCACAGGACAGAGCCATGCTGCAGCCTGTCTGTCTGATAACACTCTCACAGGACAGAGCCATGCTGCAGCCTGTCTGTCTGATAACACTCTCACAAACAGAGCCATGCTGCAGCCTGTCTGTCTGATAACACTCTCACAGGACAGAGCCATGCTGCAGCCTGTCTGTCTGATAACACTCTCACAGGACAGAGCCATGCTGCAGCCTGTCTGTCTGATAACACTCTCACAAGACAGAGCCATGCTACAGCCTGTCTGTCTGATAACACTCTCACAAACAGAGCCATGCTGCAGCCTGTCTGTCTGATAACACTCTCACAAACAGAGCCATGCTACAGCCTGTCTGTCTGATAACACTCTCACAAACAGAGCCATGCTGCAGCCTGTCTGTCTGATAACACTCTCACAAACAGAGCCATGCTGCAGCCTGTCTGTCTGATAACACTCTCACAGGACAGAGCCATGCTGCAGCCTGTCTGTCTGATAACACTCTCACAAGACAGAGCCATGATACAGCCTGTCTGTCTGATAACACTCTCACAAACAGAGCCATGCTGCAGCCTGTCTGTCTGATAACACTCTCACAAACAGAGCCATGCTACAGCCTGTCTGTCTGATAACACTCTCACAGGACAGAGCCATGCTGCAGCCTGTCTGTCTGATAACACTCTCACAAACAGAGCCATGCTGCAGCCTGTCTGTCTGATAACACTCTCACAGGACAGAGCCATGCTGCAGCCTGTCTGTCTGATAACACTCTCACAAGACAGAGCCATGATACAGCCTGTCTGTCTGATAACACTCTCACAAACAGAGCCATGCTGCAGCCTGTCTGTCTGATAACACTCTCACAAACAGAGCCATGCTGCAGCCTGTCTGTCTGATAACACTCTCACAGGACAGAGCCATGCTGCAGCCTGTCTGTCTGCTAACACTCTCACAGGACAGAGCCATGCTGCAGCCTGTCTCTTGAAACTCCATGTTACCCCTCTTGAAGTTTCCCCGTTGTTCTTGCTTGATAAAGTTTATTTCACCCTTTGTTCTTGCTTGTTTAAAGTCCATTTTACTCCCCATTCATTGTGACAAGTCTTTAGCTTAGCAGCTGAAGGTATTCTAAAGAGGGATTAGCCTTGTTAGGTGTTGTGATAGCACTTATTAATAATAATCTTTATTATTGTCACAAGTAGGCTTACATTAACATGGCAATGAAGTTACTTGTCGCCACACTCCGGCGCCTGTTCGGGTACACAGAGAGAATTCAGAATGTCCAATTCACCTAACAAACACGTCTTTCAGGACTTGTGGGAGGAGCCGGAGTACCCGGAGGAAACCCACGCAAACACGGCGAGAACATGCAGATTCTGCACAGACAGTGACCCAAGTGGGACCCTGGCGCAATGAACCAACAGTGCTAACCATTGTGCTAGCGTGCTGCCCTCGGTTGATGGTCCACGAACTCTGAAGTGTCTCCTTGAATGAGCAAACTTTGATTCCTGGAAAACGTGCCTGCACTCGAGGTGCATCCTCTCTTGGAAGCAATGAAGTAATGGTAAAGTAGAGTTGAAGCCCAGGATCATCCATGATGATATTGAATGGCGGAGCAGGCTAGATGAGGTGTAAGGTTTACTCCTGCTCCCATCTTTTGTGTCAACAAATTCTCTTGTTCATATTGCCAGTGGTCGAGTTGGTTTATTCAGGATGAAGCCCTAACTTAGAGTGGTATGGCATAGTGGGGAAAAGATTACTTGATTGCCGTGACAAACATTTCCTTGGGAAAATAGATTTATTTATTTGCATTATTCTGTTCTTAAGGGCAGCACGGTAGCATTGTGGATAGCACAATTGCTTCACAACTCCAGGGTCCCAAGTTCGATTCCGGCTTGGGTCACTGTCTGGGCGGAGTCTGCACTTCCTCCCCGTGTCTGTGTGGGTTTCCTCACGGTGCTCCGGTTTCCTCCCACAGTCCAAAGATGTGCAGGTTAGGTGGATTGGCCATGATAAATTGCCCTTAGTGTCCAAGATTGCCCTTAGTGTTGGGTGGAGGTGTTGACTTTGGGTAGGGTGCTCTTTCCAAGAGCCGGTGCAGACTCAATGGGCCGAATGACCTCCTTCTGCACTGTAAATTCAATGATAATCTATGATTAATCTAAGACAAAGGTTTGGCACAACATCGTGGGCCGAAGGGCCTGTTCTGTGCTGTATTTTTCTATGTTCTATTCAGCATCATGGAGAAACACTGAACCACTGTCTCGTTATTTATTTGCTGTTCATTGAATACCTATAGTGCAGAAGGAGGCTATTTGGCTCATCAAGTCTGCACTGACTCTCCAAAAGAGTGCTCTTTCTAGGCCCATTCCCCCCGCCCTATCCCCGTAACCCCACCTAACCTGCACACCTTTGGACACTAAGAGGCAATTTAGCCTGGTCAATCCACCTAACCTTCCCTTTTCTGGACTGTGGAAAGAAACCGGAGCACACGGAGGAAACCCATGCAGACATGGGGAGAACGTGTAAACTCCACACAGTTACCCAAGGTCGGAATTGAACCCAGGTCCCTGGCATTGTGAGGCAGCAGTGCTAATTACTGTGTGAGAAAGCAGCTCTTTTCAGTTGTCTGGGACAAGACCCTGGCCTTGGGATAAGGGGCTCAGCCTTTTTTTAAAAATTCATTTTTACGGGATGTGGGCTTCCCGTAATTGGCCGATGGCTTATTGCCCATCCCTAATTGGCCTGTGGAATTAATAATCAAAACAAGGCTTCCAGCCATTAGATGGATCTTTGTGATCTTTACTCCAGCTCAGTGCCACTACCAGAATTAACTCTGGGTGATGTGACCCCAGTGATCTCCTTCCCGCAGCAGTGAAAGGCAGAAATAGACTTGGAGCAAATTAACATATTAGAGTCCACCACCTTCAGGAAGCAGAGCTGTTAGGGAAAAGCAAAAGAGTTCAAACATAGGAACAATCAAGAGGTGGTACAAAGGTGCATTGTGATGCAGCCTGTCAGGTGCATTATCCATCAGATGAAGCAGGTTTTGGTAAGATGAATTTAGGATCCGGTGAGTGACATATCTGGTACTCTCTCACACAATTGGAGGGGGATTGGTCGGGTCAGATCCAACAGTTTTCAGTAAGAATCCAACTGCATGGAGATTGGAAAGGCTGTGGAGTGTGCTGTACGGATTTATGCTCTTTCGTAGGAAGAATTCTCTGTGTCGGTAATTAATGGAGCTTACTAGGATCAGGGGGATCTCATTAAAACTTACAGAATACTGAGAGAGGCCTAGATAGAGTGAATGTGGGAGAATATTTCCACTAGTCGGAGAAATTAGAACCCGAGGGCACAGCCTTAGACTGAAGGGACGGTCCATCAAAACAGAGATAAGGAGGAATTTATTCAGCCTGAGGGTGGTGAATCTGGAACTCATTGCCACAGGAGACTGTGGAGGCCAAGTCACTGAGTGTCTTTAAGACAGAGATCGATAGGTTCTTGATTAATAAGGGGATCAGGGGTTATGGGGAGACTGAGGAGAATGGGGATGAGAAACATATTAGCCATGTGGAGCAGACTCGATGGGCCGAATGGCCTAATTCTGCTCTATGTCTCATGGTCTTAAGAAACCAGCTCGATGGGCAGATGTGGAACTCTGCACGGTGCTGATGTGGCTAACGGTAGAGTGACCAGTTTGGTACTACTTACCTGAGGCATCTCTCCAGTTGTTACATTGTACTTCAGGATGGTAGGGAGAGGGTGGTCCTGGTGAATCCAACTTCAGCCTGGACACAATCATTTGGGATTGAGAAGGGAAAATTGTGCAGAGTGCTTTTGGTGTTTCTTAACGACCCCACGCTCCTATCAGGGTATGTTCGTGGCATAGAAGACCTATTTGCAAACTATTCTCCTCTATGCTTCAGAATTCCTACAACTGGTGGTAGCTTTCCATCTCATAAAGGGTGGTTTGCACTGTAACGGTCAACTCTATGTTAAGCATTGCCCAGTGTGGTTACTTTGTAGTCTTAGCCAGGTTGTCTGTCCTTTATTAAAAAAAATTCAAAATGTCCGTGAGTAATTTGGGCTGTGATCCATTGTCATGACATGAGGGACTTTATTTCAGTGTCCATCCTGTCACGTTCCATGGTGGTCAGAGCTGTCTTGTACGTGTTATTGACCAGCTCCAAGTCATCTCTCAGTCCCGTGTACATGTTGCTGATGGTTACAGTTTTCCAATCAAAGAGTTGGCATCTTCTTTCTGTTTCATTTGTTTGTTTGCCTGGTGCGATGGATTTGGTCCACTTGTTGAGCAGTGATCCTGAGCACTGATTGAAGCAAATTGACTGTGGCGGATCAGCCCCTTATTAGTTGGAGGCTGCCTGGTGTGAGGTGGGTGGCAGCTGACCAGTGGGACATGGTGGTCCCTCCCACCGTTGAAGACAGCCCGTTGCACCCGTTCTTTATGTTAATTGAGTTGGACTTAGCACTCTCCCATGTTGTGGTGATGCTCTGTAGCGAAACTGGAATGACCTTTCCTGGGCGCAAGACTGTTTCAGTGCTCTCTGATCCATACTCCATTGCACCGCAGACTCGATGGGGCGATTTCCTCCCGCAATCCAAGTGGAGTGCAAAATTTACCTAAGACTCTGTCAATGAGCATTTTTTTAAATGCACAAAGTAAATTTATTTTATATTTTTCTATAATTTTCATTTTTCAGTTATCTAGGAAATAATCATAGTTTTATTATAATTTGTGTCTTGTGCATGCAGAAACCAATTACCATGGTAGAGTCTTCTAAATCAAGCCACCTTCCCCCTCAAGAAGGATAGTTACCATCTGATCTGTGTGTTTGAGCCCTTGTTTGGTGACATCAGTTACTAGAAAATCTTCGTGTGTAGGCACGGTACAATGTTTTCTGTAAGAAATCAGAGTGTACTGGCACTATCCTCCTGACCACAGCATGGAGACTCACTATATCCACTGAACTATTGTTCCACTAACTCAAGGTTGGCAACTATCTTCACACACTTTTGTGTTTGTGACAGTACTTTTTGTTTTTATTCCCTACTTTTATACTCAATACCATGGACATTCTAATTCTCTCTTTAATACTTGCGTATTGACTTTTTGTGATTCATGTACCAGGACACCCAGATCCTTCTGAACTGCAGAGATATGGGGCGGGATTCTCTCAGCCCGGGGCCGGGCCAGAGAATCCCCGCAACCAGCGCGAATTGCGCCACGCCGCCGTCACACGATTCTCCGCAGAGCGGCGAATCGGCGCCATTGGCGCAGGCGTGGTTGGCGCGGCGCCGGTCGCGGGCCGCTTTATGCGGTTGGCCCGCCGATTCTCGGGCCAGCATGGGTCGAGCGGCCGTTGTGGAAACGCAGAGTCCCGCCGGCGCCGTCCACACCTGCGCTCAGCCGGTGGGAACTCAGCGTTCAAGGGTTGGGTGGCGGCCTGTGGTGGGGAGGGGGGTCCGACCCTGGCGGGGGGGGGGGGGGCCTCCGATGTGGCCTGGCCCGCGATTGAGGCCTGCCGATTGGTGGGCCGGCCTCTCTGTCTCCCGGCCTCCTTTCTTCCGCGCTGGCATCTGTACTCCTGCGCCATGTTGCGTCGGGGCCGGCGGGAACAAGGGAGACACCACGCATGCGCGGAACTCGCACCGGTGGGACTGCGCGTGCGTAGGTTCGCGCCGGACCCACTGCGCATGTGCGCATCCCCTGGTGCCCATTCCACGGCCGGATCAGCAGCTGGAGCAGCGTGGGTCGCTCCAGTGCCGTGCTGGCCCCCTGTAGGGGCCAGAATTGCTGATCCTGGGGCCACGTTGACGCCGCCGAGAAAAGCGACGGCGTTTCCGACGGCGTCAACACTTAGCCTCAGGATCAGAGAATCCCGCCCATGCAGTCTCTCTCCATTCAGATAATAGAGCTGTATTTTGAAAGTGGCTAATGAAATGTGGTTCCTACCTCAGTTACGCCCCCAGTTGACATAACTGGACAGGAAGATCCCAGAATGGAACCCTGGCTCAAAATACCATAACTTTTACTATTCTTTTTAGAAAACGTGAACGAACAGTCACAGGATCACTCACGCAGACACGGGAAGAAAGTGCAAACTCCACACAGTGACCCAAGCTGGTAATCGAACCCGGGTCCCTGGCGCTATGAGGCAGCAATGCAAACCACTGCGGCACCGCAAAACATTGGATTATGCTGCATGATTCCTTTGCTCCCCCCTTAGCTTCACAATTATGCAGATTTTACGATTAACACTAATTATAAAGCATATCTTATGGTCTCAGTAACGTAAAGTGCCTTAAAGCACACAAATTGGGTGTGGTCAGATACATATTCCGTTCTGAACCCAAGTTAATGTTTGTGGAGTTCTCCACAGAATTCCCCCAGATGATTGTCACATGAGAGTTTCCAAACTTCACGCACAAAACACGGTTTAAAATTTTCTTTCACAATAATGCTTTTCATTAGCAGTTTGCATTCTGACATCCTGCCGAGATTTTGCAAATTACTCTCTTAAATAAAGTTTCCTCTCCACTTTTAACAGCGAATTCAGTATCCAGATTTTATAACACCCCCTTTAGGATTTCTCTGTCTTGACTGTTGCGTAAACGATTCACGCTTACTATAACCCTTGATTCCCAGATTCTATTAAAATTGCATCAAACGTTTGATTTGAAGGGTGGCTCAGTGGCAAGCACTGCTGCCTCACTGACTGCCCCAGGGACCTGGATTTGATTCTGCCATTGGGTCACAGTGTGGAGTTTGCATGTTCTCCCCGTGTCTGTATGGGTTTCCTCCGGGGTCTCTGGTTTCCACCCACAGTCCAAAGATGTGCAGGTTAGGTGGATTGGCCATGATCAATGATCAGGGTTATAGGGATAGGGCAGGGAAGTGGGCCGAGGTAGAGTGCTATTTTGGAGTGTCGGTGCAGACTCGATGGGCCGAATTTTGTCATTTTGCACTGTAGGAATTCTATTCTAGGGATACCTCTTAAGTCTGCATTCCCACTTTAAATCTGGTTACTGCAATTGTCCCTTTAATTCAGAACACTTTGTTTCCTTTTCCTTGAATTCTTCTGAGCAATATCTTAGTCTCTGTTCTATTAACTTCAGTCATCTTGAAACATTCTTCCTGTTCCAATTCCCTGGTTATCTGGACAGTAACTGGTTCTTTGGGAGGCCTACCTCTTTGCTGCTCCAATCCTGTCCAGTCCTTCTCCTGGCTGAGTTAGGAGCTGTTCACTCCCTGGTGTCTTTCTTCAACTACAATATATCCAGCTAAAACTAAAATTGAAAAGTTTTCCTACCTTACAAGCCCCCCCAGTTGCTAAGCAATCACTAATGGTTTATTTAATATTCAAGCCGTAGCCCTCTCTTAGCACAATAGAACACATAGAACATACAGTGCAGAAGGAGGCCATTCGGCCCATCGAGTCTGCACCGACCCACTTAAGCCCTCATTTCCACCCTATCCCCGTAATCCAATAACCCCTCCTAACCTTTTTGGTCACTAAGGGCAATGTTATCATGGCCAATCCATGATTGATGTGGCAACATCCTACTCACCTTTTACCCATATTCATAGACCGCCCATCCTAGTTCTCCTCTGCCTTACCGCCTTACAAGTGAATATCAGTCCAAACTCCATCTGAAGTTTCTGTCGCTCCCTCAACAACCCCGAATACCTCCTATCCACCTGCAGAATCTCATCCACTAACCTAGTCATTCTACCCGCCCCCCAATCCCCTGATTCACCTGCAAGTCCATCCAATGCGGAGCGTGGTCCGAAACCACAATCGCCGAGTACTCCGAACCGACCACCCCCGTCAACAACATCCTATCCACAAAATAGTCGATCCGGAAGTACACTTTGGAACAGAATCAACCGCGACATATGCAAACATCTATAGCACAAATCTAACTATAGGTTTACCCTTCCAGGAACAAAAACATTAAATTAAACCCACTTAAAACTATACTTTATTTCTAATGTTTACCAAAACACACAGAAATCTCTTAAAATTAACTTTGTTTCCTTCCACCTTTTCTTTATTAATGCTGCTTTATAAGTCACACAATTTAGTCTTCAATTCTATTTGAGAGTATCTTTATGCACCAGGGATTGCGGTGGAGTTATTCAGAGTGTATTGTTGCATTCAGATTGATGAAGAATGTACAGAAATTTCTACGCATCATAACACAATGCTGGGTTCGAAAGCAATAAATGAATAGACCTGGAGAAATGTAAAACTCTTAAGGACATTTTTGCCGGAAGAGTGAAATTAGTTAAGAGCAGGAAATAGTGGCCATTAATTATATCAGTAACAGATTTGTGAGCTTTGTGCCAATGAATTATTACATAATAGTTGTACTCAGTTAGTCTGCATGCGATAGTTAGATTCCTTCATTTAAAAGCAATTGTTCAACAGTCACTGAAGTGCACTTTATGGGATCCAGCATAGAATGCAGTGTACCTACAAGAGAGCCGACAAGAGATATTTAAAGTGCTTTAAGAATGTTGCTATCTCCACAGTGCAGACAGTCAGTCATGCCAAATAAAGAAATTAAGGAAGGTTTTAGTGCATTGAAAGATATCTTTGCTAACAAGAAAACAACATTCAGGATGAATTTTTGTAACAATAAGGGATAGCAAGGTAACTTTTTCAATGCTTCAACGTGGGTAAAGCTGTAGAAACTTTATCTTAATGTTTTTTTGAATTCATTCTTGGGATGTGGGTGTCGCTGCTAGGCCAATATTTATTGCCCATCCCTAATTCCTTGAGGAGGTGGTGGTGAGCTGCCTTCTTGAACTGTTGCACTCCATGTGGTGTAGATGCAGCCAGAGCGCCGTTAGGGAGATACTTCCAGGATTTTGACCCAGCGACACTGAAGGAATGGCGATCTATTTCTAAGTCAGGATAGTGAGTGGTGGATAGTGAACTTCCAGATGGTGGTGTTCCTGTGTGTCTGCTGCTCTTGTCCTTTTAGATGGTGGTGGTTGTCATAATATCCACTCATGTATATAATGAGATGCAGACAGGCAGTGATTGACACACAGGATGACCAGTAAGCACACAGCACAGTGCAGCCAATCACCCAACAGGACACCACCACTATAAAGCCAGAGGGTACTAGGTTTCCCGCTCTCTCTGGACCCAGCCACTGAGACAGTCAGAGTCCATGAGCTAGCAAGTACAAACACCATGCGGTAGCTAATAAGTCTGGTCAGGCTAGTACAAAGTCTCCAGTCAGTTCAGTATAGTGTCGACCCACAGCTGAATATGTATATCAGTTCTATCGTTGAATAAAACAGTGTTGGATCTTCTCCAGTGTTAAACGTCTGTTTCTAACTTCCCTGCATCGAGTGCAGTCCACATCGAACCAACCTGCCTAACACATCAGTGGTCGTGGGTTTGGAAGGTGCTGCCTAAGGATCCTTGGTGAGTTGCTGCACTGCAACTTGTAGACGGTACATAATGTTGCCACTATGCGTCAGTGGTGGAGGGAGAAAATGTTTGTGGTTTGGGTTGCTTTGTCCTGCATGGCGTCGAGTTTCTTGTACTTATGGACTGCTTTCATCCAGGGAAGTGGAGAGTATTTCAACACACTCCTGATTTGTGCCTTGTAAATAGTGGACACGCTTTGAAGAGTCAGGAGGCGAGTTAATCGCCGCAGGATTCCTAGTCTCTGACTTGCTCGTGTAGCCACAGTATGTATATAGCTAGTCTTGTTACATTTTTGGTCAATGATAATCCCGAGGATTTTGGTTGTGGAGGATTCAGCGATGGTAACGCCATTGAATGTCAAGGGGCGATGGTTAGATTCTCTCTTATCGGAGATGGCCAGTGCCTGTCATTTGTGTCACATGAATGTTACTTGCCACTTGTCAGACGACACCTGGAAATTTCCCAGGTTTTGCTGCATTCAGACATGGGCTCCTTCAGTTGGCGCGATCTAACGGAAATGTTTCTAAGTGTGGTAGCGAGCGGGAAATGCCTGATGTTTCCTGACAGCCAACCCGGTGAGGCCATCACCAATATCCAACGTTAATGATGCCCCACGGGCTTCATGGCGCAAATGACTAATCCTCGGATGATTTGGCGGTACCACAACCAGCGGCTCCCCGTTAACGAGGGGGAACAGCAATTAAACCGATCCCGCAGAGCAACCCCGAGACTGCATACAGCCATGCCACCGTGCACACCAGCTCCACGATGCAGGGATGCTGACTGGCCAGACTGATGGATGCGGTGGCGTCCAGAAGGGATACCCTGTTTCCCCGGGGTGCTCGGAGGGCCAGCCACAGGGCAGCCAGTGCTGCCTGATTTGCAGTGGGAGTGGCCGTCAACTCGGTGAGTGGTACCAGGAGGACCGCCACCCAGTGCTGCAAGAAATTCAACGACATCCACTGGTTCACATATGTGAGCTGACACTGGCCCCTGGCACCGGTCCCGCCTGCTACGCCCAGAGGGCCCCCCTCCCCCCGGCGAACCTACACCTACTCCCCCACCCCAGCACATACTGTGACATACCCTAGCACACCCTGGCACCCACCATCACACCCCACCCATACCCAGAAGCGGCGGTCCTGCCTGTTCCCCACCATGTCCCCCCCCACGACGCATGAAGCGTGCGGCTCATGATGCCCTCTGTGTGCTCCCGGGGAGAAGTTGGGCCGCCATAGACAGGAAAGGGACCAGATGTGCTGCGGGGGACCAGACCTCAGGGCCCTCACACCATGCGAGCAATGGCTCTGCGGCCCGCATGGGTGGTCGAGGACAGACCGGTCACTGACATAGAGAATGGTCTGCGCTGCAGGGGTGAGTATCCACCGGCCCCCACCCAGATGACTTGTCACACGTGAGTTGTTCATGCCAGGATGATGATCCGTCCCTCTGACTGACCACATGTCCATTCTCCCGTATGATCTTCATCCGATGGCGCCAGCCCATCCGAGGTGCCACCCCCCCACCCCCAGATGCCACCCGTGAGAACACCTCGGAGAGCTCTGAGGATGCTACCATCGATGCATCAGGGCTGTCATCCCCTCCCTCCACCAGAGCAGAGACATACATCTCGGTGGGCAAAAGTAGTAGACAGGCTTCTGGGGCACGGTCTGGTGAGCACCGCACAGTTGCAGATGAGCAGACAGTGGAGGCAGGAACGTCCAGGGGAGACAACAGTCCGAGGTCTGCTGGATCCCAGGACTTAGCTGAGTCCCAGTCAGATGCTGAGCCTCTGGACCAGGCAATCCCAGAGCTGATGCAGTTGATCAAGTGCAGCCGTGAGATTTAAAGGGGGATGTCAGTGATGCTTCAGTGGGTCTATAGCTGATTGGAGGAGTTCCAAAGGCTACGGACACAGGAGATTGCGCCGGCAATGCGTGGCACCGAGGCCAACATTGCGAGGGTGGCGACCATGTGGAAAGCATGGAGCATGGTGTAAGGTGAAGGTGTCCAAGGCGTAGTACAGTCATTGACTACCATGGCTGGCGTCTCGACAGCATGTCTGAGTCACTAGGGGATTTGTCCTTGAGGCAGCAGGACCTTTCCGAGATGTCCCAGTTTCAGGTGGGCATTGCCGAGGCACTGCAGAGTATGACCCGGTCTCAGGTGGACCTTGTTGGGGCACTGCAGAGCATATCCCAGTCTCATCTGGGCATCCTGAGGCACTCCAGAGCATGGCCCGGTCGCTGAGGACCGTGTCCAGATGCAGGTGGACATTGGCGAGGCATTGCAGAGCATGGCCCGCTCACAAGGGAATAGCTGAGGGCATCAACACCATGGTGCAGACATTGGGGTGCTGCCAGGCTGGCAGAGCCAGATGACGCAGGGACATCCAGAGCGCAATCCGGCTTTCCCTCCGTCCTGAGGTGCCACCGGCAAGTTGGACGGGGCCCTCCGATACCAGGCCTTCCAGAGGATGCCTGCCAGGGGCATCAAAGGCTATGAGATGCAGTAGGCTGCCCCCTCCTCTCTGATGTGCATCCTGGGGAATCACCGAGATGTAACGGTAGAGCACAGAGGGCTAAGCAGATAGGGGATCACTGAGGGTGGGGGTCAGCACCATCTGGAGCTTGGGACAGTTGGGGTCACGATTATACAACATTAAAACACGTTACACCCGATACATGTAAAGCTTTAGTCACTGCGGGCCAGCTTGCACCCTCTTCCCCCAGTAGCCCTTCACCCCCCTCTGGCCCCAGACCCCTCCCCCCAAGGCATACCACAAGCAGGTGATAGGTGTGAGCGCGCTAGCAGCAGGCAGACAGGAGTCAATCATAGATGGAGGAGCACTAGAGCTCAGCTCACAGCAGGTTCTCATAATTGACCCACTGACAATGTAGGCATAGGCCCATCACCCTGGAATGATGTAACACACACCCTGGGAGGGTGAAACAGAGTGATGGGGAGGGGGGGGGAGTGGTTGCATGTAATGGATGGGTGGGTGAGGGAATGATTGGGGGTGGGTGGGAGGGTATAGTGTGAGGCAGATAGGGTGGGGTGCATAGATGTGGGAAGAGAGTGGGTGGGAAGGGGAGAGGGGGAGAGTTAACAGATGAAGCCATGTCCTATGAGAAGCAGGCGAGAATGAGAGTTTCCCTGGTCCTCCGGGCATGCTGGACCCTTGCTGCTGCCCCCTGTCCTCCACCCTCCGGTTGGTCCCACAGGCCCATAGGGCTCATACTCCAGCCCACCTTGGTCTGGCTCTGCCTCTTTAGTGGCTGCATGTTCCTCTTCCTCCACCTCCAGCATGTCACCCCGCTGCTGTGCCAGGTTGTGAAGAGCAGAGCAGACCACCACAAAGTGGGCGACCCTCCGGGGGATGTACTACAGTGCGCCGTCAGAGCGGCCAAGGCATCGGAACCACATTTTAAACAGCCCAATGCACTGCTCAATGACAGCCTGGGTGGCCACAAGGGCCTTGTTATACCGGGTCTCTGCATCCGTCTCCGGCCTCCATACTGACATCATTAGCCAGGTCCTAAGTGGGCATCCCTTATTCTACAAGAGCCAACAGGTCACCTTGGAGTGTCCCTTGAAGATGCTGGGGATCTCCGACTGCCCCAGGATGTTGCTGTCGTGCACACTCCTGGGAAAGTATGCACACGTGTGCATGACCTTCAGGCGGTGGTTGCACAAAGGTTAGGCGTTCAGGGAGTGGAACTCCTTCCTGTTGATGAAGGGCACTCCCGGACTGCCTGCCACGTTCAAGGCGACATGCATGCCATCTATTACCCCCTGGACCTGGGGCATCCCTATGATGGCGGAGAATCCTGCTGCTCGGGCATCTTGACGGGCTTGGTCCAGGTCAAAGTTTATGTAATCGGCTCCCGACTCCCGGTTGTTGTACTTGTGGGCTGTTGGTAGGGAAATGCTACAATAGTCCCTACTCAAGCCCTCGAATTGAACCCAAGGCAGGAAAGCTCAGGACTGCGAGTAGATATGCTCCTCCTTCACGTGATGCCAAGTCCGCACAAGGACATGGCACAGGTGCCGCACCGTCCCCTTGTTCAGGCAGAGCCTCCTGCGGCCCATGCTGTCTGTCATCTGTTCAAAGGACCAGTGATGCCTGTACACCTTGGGCCGTCACCGGCCTCCCTCTCTGTGCCCCCCCCGACCTGATGGGTTGCCAGGTGCTGCACATGGGCTGACGCCTCAAGCCCTGTCAACGCGGCTGCCGCCGCAACCTTCTCCACCATCTGGTCTCCTGCATTGCCAATGCCTCCCTGAGGGCAGCTTCCGTGGGGTCCAAGATATCATCCATAATGTAATATCTGTAAGGAATTGGAGAGGGTGTGAAACTGACAATCAGTTGTGAATTCCACTGGTACCCTCAGATGCCACCCTCACACCCCATTCCATCCCTCAGGGTGCCATCCAACACACCCTGCACACGCTCCCCCAGCCACAGCAGTGGCCTCTGGGTTCCAGACCCCAGACCCTGTACCCCAGATACCCGGTGGAAACGTGACCGGGCGCTGGTTCTCTCCCAGGTCCACGCACCCAACACCTGGTCACAGGGATGTGTCCAGTGCTGTGGCCCAGCACTTGGGTGTTCTAATGTTGGCTGCTGCCTCTGTGGTGTTGATGCCTCTGGAGTTCTGGACAATTTCCCAGGCCTCACAACCTGCGTCGGATGCTAGTCAAGGCACATATACCCACGGGGAATGCACTTGGGAGCTGTGAAGTGCTCACTTTATTAGAATTGCCAATTCCCCATTCGTAATATCCTTCAGCGGCCGCCACGGCCAATGGGGGTTAAATTGACCTTCACCACTTTACCATGGATGGGCTCTGTCATGGGGGTGTTTGGTGGGTCAGACAGGCAGCAGCTGGAGCTGCCCCATTATGGGTGTACATGATCCAGGAGAAGGCATGAGGACCCACAGCCACTAAACCTCCTAATTGCAATGGAGTGACACATTCAATGTCATGGGATGGAGATTAGTCTTAATTGATGATTAGTGGTTTCTCGCCACCCTGAGGCGGGATCCAGATATTGGTATCGGGAGCGGGCTGGTTAGATCGGAAACTGATTGGCGCCTGGCGTGTGTGGTGATATGCCAATGGGATATATCATAGTTGGATGATGTGCGACCTCCAACCAGCAAGTGGCGGTACAGACACATGTGCGATCTCTAGACCAAAGTCATGTGACCTGCGACTCAGATGTAAAGGGAGACACATCCGGTCATCTTCAGAAGAAGATCGAGAGGGTAATACGACATACACGTGAATGGTCAGTGCTAGGAGCAAGTTCCAGAGGAGTAGTTAGCAGACTCCATGATAACGTGCTCTGTATCAGATTGCTATCTTATCACACGAGACTCAATAAAATATTCTGGTTTGGACAAGTCAAAGTGTTTGGTGAGTTCCTTCTTGAAGTACAAAGGACCAAGCACAACATGGTACCACGAATGCTGAAGATTCAAAGATAGCAACGGCAGTGACAACGTTAGGCATTTGGGCACTCGGCTTGAAGACCTGTCTAGTCAACTGCATCCTGAGGCAACCCAACGCACTAGAAGATGTGGGAGCTTCAGATCAAGAAGTCAGGGTACTCCCCCACCTCCGGTTCACGGGTAACGTAGAACAAAATTGGCGCTTCTTTAAGCAGCAATTCCAACTCTACCTTTTAGCCCGAGGCCTGCAGGCACAGTCTGAAGACAGGCTTCTTGCATTGCTGTTAAAGGCGGTAGGTCCAAAGGCAGCAGAGCTGTATAATACCTCTGCCTTTGGCACTGGAAAGCAGAACAGTTGCGATGATAACACGTTACAATACTTTGAACGATTTTGTTCCGGTGGAGGTCGATAGATAAGTGCAGCGGATGAGATGACCCTTGGTGACTTGTTCTTTGTGGATTCGATATCGACCACGTACATGGTGAGTCCAACACTGGGCGAGACGTACATTTTGGTGACCCACTTCAATGACGGTCATGGCCCGACTGATACCATCGAAAACAGATGGACCATTCCAGTGCAGTTGAATGAGTTGATGGTGAAGTGTAAGCTTGACATGGGAGCAAAGGCAAACCTCCTCGGCGTGCGTGATCTGCACAATTGTAAATATTCCACGGACACTACTTGACTACAGTGGAAATGAGTTTGCAACTATGGGGGAATGTGACCTGGAAGCTTGGGTGCACAATAAAAGACATGTGAACACAAATCGTGAGTCCATCCTAGGAGCAAATGCGTGTGAGTCCCTGAATTTGGTTCAGCGAATATGTATCCCAGAGGAAGGATGGCCAGCTGAATACTCCACATCTCTACAGGTTAATAGAGTATGCACTGTTTATAAGGATTCAGTGGACGCCCAGGTGGAGGACGACAAATCAGACAAAGAGATGGAACTAACGGGGAGCAAGCCGCAATTCTGGTTAAGTCTTGAAGAATGTGCATGGGATCAATGGCATGATACAAGGGGCGAAATTCTCCGGAAACAGCGCGATGTCCGCCGACTGGCGCCCAAAACGGCGCCAATCAGACGGGCATCGCGCCGCCCCAAAGGTGCGGAATGCTCCGCATCTTTGGGAGCCGAGCCCCAACATTGAGGGGCTAGGCCGACGCCGGAGGAATTTCCGCCCCGCCAGCTGGTGGAAACGGCCTTTGTTGCCCCGCCAGCTGGCGCGGAAATTACATCTCCGGTCGGCGCATGCGCGGGAGCGTCAGCGGCCGCTGACAGTTTCCCGCGCATGCGCAGTGGAGGGAGTCTCTTCCGCCTCCGCCATGGTGGAGACCGTGGCGGAGGCGGAAGGGAAAGAGTGCCCCCATGGCACAGGCCTGCCCGCGGATCGGTGGGCCCCGATCGCGGGCCAGGCCACCGTGGGTGCACCCCCGGGGCCAGATTGCCCTGCGCCCCCCCCAGGACCCCGGAGCCCGCCCGCGCCGCCTTGTCCCGCCGGTAAGGTAGGTGATTTAATTTACGCCGGCGGGACAGGCAATTTATCGGCGGGACTTCGGCCCATACGGGCCGGAGAATCGAGCGGGGGGGCCCGCCAACCGGCACGGCGCGATTCCTGCCCCGCCGAATCACTGGTGCCGGAGACTTCGGCAACCAGCGGGGGCGGGATTCACGCCAGCCCCCGGCGATTCTCCGACCCGGCGGGGGGTCGGAGAATGTCGCCCCTGATCATAATTAACTTGTATTAAAGCATTTGCAAGATGTGAGTATTAAATTGACAGAGCATGGGAAGCCGTCGAGCTTCACTCTCGAGTTTATATTCGGGCCTAATGAGTATTTCATGAATGAGATGATCACTAAAGTGTATGAGTTGGACACATGGCCACTGAAATCGTCCTTTGCTGAACCACAAATCATTGGCTGGACAGGCTGCACAATCAACTGGAGGGAGGGCAAAAATGTGACAGTGAGAACAATTCGAACAAAACCAAAGCATAGGGGTTGGAGCAATCCAAGAACAGCGACAAGAACCGGATCCAATGAAGAATTCTTCAACTTCTTCAGTGCCACTGAAGTCCCACAGGGTGGAATTTTAAGCAAAGCTCTGGCGGCCAAACAAAAGGCTGATTTTGAACTTGCTGCTCTGTATCAAAAACAAATACTCCGTATTCAAAGTTATATTTTTCAGATGAAAAGACTGGCGGTGATGTTGAATCTGAGGCCGGTTACTATGAACATCTGCTTGAAGTTATCGATGATGACGCAGAAAGTGATGACATGGAAGTTGAGACGGATGACGAACACTATGAGCTGTTTGTACAATGCTTCTCCAGCAGCACAGATGAGGCACCAGGGGAAGGGCTCCCGTGGCCTGCAAGCAGCGACGAGGTGGTCACGGGGTTCGCCCAGACCGCGGGAGTTTAGAGATGGCGCATGTAGAAATTGAAGCTGCTGCTACAACCGAAGATCAGCTATTGATTGAACCAGAGGCACAAGAAGTTGTTCCAATCTTGGAAAAATTGGCCTCGGAGATATGTGGTGACCCGTTACAAGTCCTAGAAATGGCTCCAGTAATTTACTTCCAAGCAGTCAACGACACCCATGACGAATGGGAGGACATCACTGAAGATGCTGATTACAGCGATGTGGAGATTGCAATAGTAGGCAACTCTGACACTGACTCTGTGGACGACATTTAAAAAACATTTTTTAAAAAACTTATAGAATATCCAATTATTTGTTTTCCAATGAAGGGGCAATTTAGCATGGCCGATCCACCTGTCGTGCACATCTTTGGGTTGTGGGGGGTGAGATCCAGGCAGACACAGGGAGAATGTGCAAACTCCACACGGACTGTGACCCAGGGCTGGGATCGAACCTGAGGTCTCGGCGCCGTGAGGCAGAGTGCTAACCACTGCACCACCGTGATGCCCTGTGAGCTCGACCTAATGACTATCTCATTACGCAGCTCCATGGACCAGTCACACGTTTCCGAGTTTGACCAGAAAGACCCATGCTTAGATCAGCTTAGCCAGAAACTATAGTCATCTGCAGTGATGACGAGCAAGTCGCTGATGCTCCAGCACGCCAAGAAGAAACCGCCAATCCCAGTTCCATCCTTCATGCCGGCACTAGAAACCGAGGTGATCCAGCATGTCAATGGGGCAAAAAAGTGGGCATGGTCACACCACCCAGAGATGATGCGATGTCTAAACCTCTGCAAACACACAACACACAACGACAGCCAGTGCCACGCCAGTGGCTGCTACAAAGAAAACAACCAAAACCAAGAGACTCCCCAAAATACATCACCGTGTCCAAAAAATTGAAAGAACAATGAGAAGAAGACTGGAAGAACTACCTCATCCCACCAGCCAACCAGCAATGAAAGTAGTTGCTAGTAGCAAGCAACAGCATGCGAGAAAATAGAAGAGAAAGCGACTGGTAACACAAATATGGCAGACTTCGACGTGGGCCTTTCAAAGACACAGGGCAAAGTGTAAGAGAAGCAAGACGCCGGCAAGTAAACCAGGCTCTGACCAGGTGTGCAACAACTCAAAAGAATGAGATCTGCACAAAGGAAATGTACACTTGTCAGGCATAGCATGTAAATGGACACTTCAGTAAAACTTGCTCACTGTACCAGCTACATAAAATGAATGTATAAAGTGTAATGTTTAATGTTACCTGTAGGAAAAAATTATCTCAATGTGTTGTGAGGAAGGGGGATGTGGTCGTATGGCTATGTGCTATATCATGGTTGGATGGTGTGCGACCTCCATCCAGCAGGTGGCGGTACAAACACACTGTTGTGTTATTTAATTTGCAACAACACAAGCTGCCACTTGATGCAGTTTTGAGTGAAAGATGCTCCAGACTTTGAAGTGAGTTCAATGTGTTTTATTGAACTATTAGCACAGTTCTCAATGAGTTTGACTCTCTGCTAATCTAAATGTAGTAACTCAGTCTAACTGAACCAGCCTTGCTCTAAGCCATGTGCTGGGGTGTGATGCTGAGGATACACCCTGTCTCACTCTGTAGATGTTGGTCTGCGGAAAGAGGCGGGGTGTGAGTGCCTCATCCCTTTTATAGTGAGATACCACCCCCGAGTGTCCTGACTGCTCATTGGTGGTGTCCTATTCTTTGTGTTCATTAGCTGCATGTTTGCACATCATGACACACACCATGCGGTATTTAGACCAAGGTCATATGACCTGTGACTCGGATATAAAGGGAGTCTCATCCGGCTATCTTCAGAAGAAGATTGAGAGGGTAATATGACGTACATATGAATGGTCAGTGCAAGGTTCAAGTTCGAGAGGAGTAGTTAGCAGACTCCATGATAATGTGCTCTGTATCAGAATGCTATCTTACCACACAAGACTCAAGAAAAGATTCTGGTTTGGATAAGTCAAAGTGTTTTGTGAGTTCCTTTCTGAAGTATAAAGGACCAAAGACAACAGCTTGGTTCCCAATTTGGTAGGTGATTGCGCCAGTATCTGCAGAATCGTGAACACTATTGAACATTGTGCAATCATAGGCGAACATCCCCACTTCTGACCTTATGATCGAAGGAAGGTCATTAATGAAGCAGCTGAAGATGGTTAGGTCTAAAATACTGCCGTGTGGAACTACTGCAGTGATGTCCTGGAACTGAGGTTATTGATCTCCGACCACCACAGCCATCTTCCTTTATGCCAGGTATGACTCCAACCAGTGGAGAGTTTTCCCCGATTCTTATTTGCTCCAGGTTTGCTAGGGTTCCTTGATGCCACAATCGGTCAGATGCTGCCTTGATGTCAAGTGTAGTCACTCTCCCCTCACCTCTAGTATTCAGTTCTTTTGTTTCCAATTAAATTTCTCATTGATGTATCTTTTCCCAGGAAACAAATTTTCTTCTTTTTCAGTTTAGAATGTTGAAAGTGATTTGTGGTAATTAAGACTCCAAGAATCTGTGGACTGTGAATAGGTCATTTGGCTCACTCAGCTGGCTCCAGGCATCAGTTTGACGTAGCTGGACGTGATGATGCAAATATGTAATATCTGCCCAATTTCTATCTCTCAGAATATGACCTTCAAACACCTTTGGAATCTGGATATGTATTTCCTGTTTCCTGTTTCTCATGATGCAATAGATGAACAACATCCCCATTTGATCTTCAGGCTTATTTAATTGCTGAAAAACACTGACAGAGGTTAAATTAGAGCCGGAGTTCATTTGAAGATAATCTGTAAACCCAAGCATTCCACTAGGTGGTGGTTTTATTTTCCATGACGGAAAGTTCAAACAAAAAAAAACCTCTCCCAATATTTTAAATTACTGTTCAATTTTGATCACTACTGTCTACCTTGTAGTTCAAAAATTTGAAGCCCATCTTCTTTATTTTGAGAAAGAGCATAATTTTTGTTCTCCTTAGCTTGCCTTTGAAGTGCAGTGGATGATGTCTGTGATTCCTTTTGTAGTTTGTTCTTTGCAGCCTTTGCAACCCATTCACTGGAACCCTTGTAATCAGAGGTAATTTTGAGTTGAGTTTCACTCGGTAACGTCCTTCATTGTGCATTAAGAATCTGAGTTTGCTTCTGTGCAACTTTTTCAAAAATTTAATTTATAGGTGGGTGTCGCTGACTCGGCCAGCATTCACTGCCCATCCCTAATTGCCCTTCAAGCAGTTTGATACAACTGAGTGGCTTGCCAGGCCATTTCAGAGGGCAGTTACGAGTCAGCCACATCGCTTTGGGTCTGGAGTCACATGTAGGCCGCGTGTAGGACGGCAGATTTCCTTCCCTAAAGGGTTTAATGGTCCATCCCCAACTGAATCTTACCAGGTTGCACTTATTAGCTTAAAAAGAAGCAAAACAGCTTTTTTCCTTTCCTGTTCTGAGTGTGATGTATCCCAAGTTTGGTGACGATGCAAAGTTTGCTGAGAAAGTAAGCAATGAGGAGGAAAAAGACTACAGAGGGATCTGGGATAGTTGGTTGAGTGGGCAAGAACATGTCAGATGGAATACAATGTGCCACAATGTGAAGGTATTCATTTTGGTATGAAAAATAAAAAAGCAGAATATATTTTGAATGGTAAGAGACTTGGAAATGTTTGCCTGCAGATGGAGCTGGATGTCCTTGTACATAAATCACTGAAAGTAAAGATGCAATTACAGCAAGTATTTATAAAGGCAAATGGCATGTTACAAAGGGATTAAAGTTATAAGGACATGGAAGTCTTGCTACGATTATACAGGGCATTGATGAGACCACATTTGGGACAGGGTGCAGTTTTCATCTTTATACCTAAGGAAGTGAGTATTTGCTCAAAAGGGAGTCCAACAAGGGTTCCTGGAATTATGGAATTGTCCTTGAAGGGAGACTGAATAAATTGGGCCTATATATAATTTTCATTCTTTTGTGGGACTGGGAGTCACTGGTTAGGCCAGCACTTTTATTATCTTTCCGTAATACCTTTGAAAGGAGTTGTGATGAATGTGAGAATTTCATATATATTGTACTGTAGGTATTTGGTGCAGTAAGGGTTAAAAGTCCGGGTTAGTAGTATTTTCAAAGAATCCTGGGTCGAAAGATTTTGGAAGCCAGGGGTGTAATTAGGCCATCGTAAAAGCTTCGGCTAATTAAATGTTGTTTGGATTAAGGGGGTTCCCTGTTAAGTTAATTAAACTTCAGTTTAGTAAGATTATGTAATTACTGGGAGGAGCCAAAGTATCAGACGTTTTGCAGGAATGCACTGTTAGTGGAGAGTTGGTAGGTGATGTGAGCAGAAGTCAAGCATCTCAGTTCAGTTAAAAGATATGTCTGTAGATAGATTAGCAATTTTTTTCCAGGCAGTACAGAAGAATGTGATTAGAAGGTGAGCTGAAACAAGCTGAAGCAGCTTCTGAAGAAATACAGGCAACGTTTCTGTATGGTTCTGACAGGATTCAGGTCTTTTCTTTCAAACAGTCTCAAAGAACATCTCTGTAAAGCATATATTCTTGAGTGCTAACTGTATTTAACAGTGGATAGAGAGCTGAGATGTTTTGTTGTTTGAGTGGAAATAAAGATAGCAGTTAAGGGTTACTGTATTCACTGTAATAACTAGCATTGTTAAGGGGTAATTGTAAGCTGTTTTCTGGTGTGATGTTAACGATGTTTTAATACAGTGTTAGTAAGAAAGTTTGTTTTAATCTACCATATTTTTCATGAAATCACTCCTGGAGCGAGATATCCTTTCCTCACAATCTTACAAAATTAAATTAAAATACTGGGGATTTTATCCAGTCTCCTAGCCACTGTTGGGGTCTGGTCCGGGATTGTAATAGTACTGAGCTGCCTTCTTGAACAACTGAAGCCCATGTGATGTAGGAACACCCAGTGCTTTTGGAGAGGGAATTCCAGGATTTTGACCTTGTGACAGTGAAAGAACGCAGTGAAAGGCAGCATACTTCCAATTCAGAGTGGTGTGTGGGTTGAAGGGGAGGTTCCATGCGGTGATGTTCCCATGCACCAGCTACTGTTGCCTTTCTCGATGGAGTTCTCACTGGAGTTGTGATCTTATTGCAACATATAAAATTCTTAAGGGGCTTGACAGGGTAAATGCTGAGAAAATGTTTCCCCTGGCAGAGTGAGTGCAGTGACCATCACTAAGGAGAAGGTTCTGGGGAAACTGAAAGATCTGAAGGTGTAGATATCACCTGGACCGGATGGACTACAGCCCAGGGTTCTGTAAGAAATAGCTGAGGAGATTGTGGAGGCATTGGTGGTGATCTTTCGGGAATCACTGGAGGCAGAAAGGGCCCAGAGGACTGGGAAGTGGCTAATGTAACACCACTGTTTAAGAAGGGAGGGAGGCAGAAGACAGGAAATTATAGGCCGGTTAGCCTGACTTCAGTCATTGGTATGATTTTAGAGCCCATTGTTAAAGATGAAATTGCGGAGTGCTTGGAAGTGCATGATAAAATAGGACTGAGTCAGCATGGCTTCGTCAAGGGGAGGTCACGTCTAACAAATCTGTTAGAGTTCTTTGACGAAGTAACAAGGAAGTTAGACAAAGGAAAACCAGTGGATGTGATTTATTTAGATTTCCAGAAAGCCTTTGACAAGTTGCCGCATAGGAAACTTAAATAAGTTAAGAGCCCATGATGTTAAGGGTAAGATCCTGGCATGGATAGAAGATTGGCTGACTGGCAGAAGGCAGAGAGTGGGGATAAAGGGGTCTTTTTCAGGATGGCAACCGGTGACTAGTGGTGTGCCATCTGTGCTGGGACCACAACTTTTCATGATATACATTAATGATCTGGAAGAAGGAAGTGAAGGCACTGTTTCTAAGTTTGCAGATGATACAAAGATCTGTAGAGGGACACGTAATATTGAGGAAGCAGGCGGGCTGCAGAAGTACTTGGACAGGCTAGGAGAGTAGGCAAAGAAGTGGCAGATGGAATACAATGTGGAAAAGTGTGAGGTTATGCACTTTGGAAGGAGAAATGGAGGCACAGACTATTTTCTAAATGGGGAGATGCTTAGGAAAGGGTCATGGGAGTCTTTGTTCACGATTCTCTTAAGGTTAACGTGCAGGTTCAGTCGGCAGTTAAGAAGGCAAATGCAATGTTAGCATTCATGTCGAGAGGGTTAGAATACAAGACCAGGGATGTCCTTCTTCTGAGGTTATATAAGTCTCGTCAGACCCTATCTGGAGTATTGTGAACAGTTTTGGGCCCCGTATCTAAGGAAGGATGTGCTGGCCTTGGAAAGGGTCCAGAGGAGGTTCACAAGAATGATCCCTGGAATGCAGAACTTGTCGCATGAGGAACGGTTGAGGACTCTGGGTCTGTACTCATTGGAGTTTATAAGGATGAGGGGAGATCCTATTGAAACTTACAGGATAACTGCGAGACCTGGATAGAGTGGACGTGGAGAGGATGTTTCCACTTGTAGGAAAAACTAGAACCAGAGGACAGAGTCTCAAACTAAAGGGACGATCCTTTAAAACTGAGATGAGGAGGAATTTCTTCAGCCAGAGAGTGGTGAATCTGTGGAACTCTTTGCCACAGAAGGCTGTGGAGGCCAAATCACTGAGTGTCTTTCAGACAGAGAAAGATATGTTCTTGGCTAAAAAGGGGATCAGGGGTTATGGGGAGAAGGCAGGAGAATGGGGATGAGAAAAACATCAGGCATGATTGAATGGTGGAGTAGACTCAATGGGTCGACTAGCCTAATTCTGCTCTTATTGTAGCCATCTAAGATGGCCACCTGCAGAGGACCATGGGAATTATGGCCAACCCAGGACTCAGAAAGATACAGAGCCTATGTGTATCTGAAATACAGGTAGCCAGGCCTGATCAAAACCGCCCTCGCTCATTTGCATTCCAATGGCCCATTTTCCCAGGACAGTAGAACTCCAATCAAGCAACCGGTACAGTCACAGACTGATCGGCACCACTCCCTTTACTCAGAAAGCCCAACTGCCAAGGTCAATGACCGCTAAGGACCTGCCCAGCTACCACAGCACCCGCCCCTTTATTGGCCGAAATCGAAGACAGTGATCAGAGCCCTGTCGAACTATTGGGTCCAAGGTTAAGGACCACCCCAAAGAGCGCAAAATCCCAGAGGGATAAAAGAGGACACAGCCATGTGTTCTGTCTCTTTTGGATCTGGCCTGTGCCAGCCCAATTGCAGCAGGAACAGCCAGCTAAGTTCAAGACCAATGATCGCTACCTGACGGATGAGCCCAGCAGAGACAGAGCCGCTTTCTTCGAACCAGCCAAGTGAAATCCAGATAAAGCCTTGTCCATTTGCACAGTGCCGGTCGCCCTGAAGTTAAGTATAGGTTATTGTAGCTGGATAGGTGTAGTTTAACTCGTAGTAGATATTGTGCTTGCATGTCGAGGTAACTCTTGTGTATGTAAATAAACCATCTTTTGAACTAACTAACTGGTTGTGTGGTCATTTGATCGATATAAGGGAAGGCTTGTGGTTCACCAACATTATTAATAGAGCAACACTATGTCTTGTGGTCTTATGGCTGGGGAATCTGGATTACAATCTCGGAATAAGCGGTTGGCCAGTTAGGATTGATTTGAGGCCCTTCACTCAAAGGGTTGTGAATCTTTGAAATTCTCTACTCCAAAGTGCTGGGCATGCTCAGTTGTTGAGTATATTTGAGACCAAGGTCGATACATGTTTGGGTACTGAGTAAATTTAGGGTATGGGGATAGTGCAGGAAGATATAGCTCAGGTAGAAGATGAGCCATGATCGTATTGAATTGTGGGGCAGGCTTGAAGAACCAAATGGCCTTCTCCTGCTCCGACTGCCTACATTATTATGTCATTGACTGTTTGGTGTGATGCAATTCCATGGATACCTGTTATCCTTCAATACCCCACTTAAATGGTAATTCTGTGCTTGGACAGTGCAGCTGCAAAAAAGTTCACTCGTGTTCAACATCATAGCTAAGAGTAGTCTGATTTTCGTGATTTTGAATACATCTGTCAAACCTGTACTTAACTTTCTCTTCTCTGAGGAAAGTATTCCCAACTTCTCAAATCTATCCACGTCACTGAAGTTCCTCATCCTCAGCACCGTTCTTGCGAATCTTTTCTGCACACTCTCCAATGCCTTCACATCTTTCCTAAAGCGCGGCCTACAGATTGACCATGTTTATCCAGCTGAGGCCAAACTTAAACCTTGCTTTTATACTCTATTCCCCTATTAATAAAGCCGAGGGTAATGTATGCTGTATTTACTGCCCTTCTCACCTGTCCAAACACCATCAATGATTTGTGCTCATGTACACCCGGGTGCCTCTGCTCTTGCGCTCCCTTTGGAAATGTATCCTTTATTTTATATTGTGTCTCTGTTTTTCCTATCATAATGAATCACTTCATACTTCTCTGCATTAAATTTTATCTGCCACTTGCCCTCCCGTTTCATGAATCTGTCTCTATCTTTCCGAAGTGTCATGTGAGAGTACCTTTAAGAAATGGGTGTTTATAAATGGGTATGTATATAAATATCTGTAGTGAGAGTACCTTTAAGAAATGGGTGTTTACTACTGCAGTGATGTCAGAGAGTGGGTGGAGCTGGGCTGTCTGTCAGCTTTTTACTTTTGTTTTAGGCTATTTGCTGCAGGGTGTGTTTTAGTTTTGTTTTCAGTGTTGGAGCTGAAGCCAGACAGATCAGGTGTACTGTTGATCTCTCTGCCATGAAAAGATTATCTCTTTTTAAAAAAAATTTTTTAATTCAATTTTAGCCAATTTTCAACAAACACCCCCGCTTTACAGAAAAAAGAAAAGCATAAAACATACAGATCAGCATCGAACATTTATATCACAAATTCCCCCGATGTACAACCCCCCCATGAAACAATAAGAAACATATGCCTGAACCCCCCCCCCCCCCGCTGCTGCTGACCACCTCCTAATGTTCCGCTAGAAAGTCTAGGAACGGTTGCCACCGCCTGAAGAACCCTTGCACAGACCCTCGCAAGGCAAACTTTACACTCTCCAATTTAATGAATCCTGCCATGTTGTTGATCCAGGCTTCTACTCCTGGGGGCTTCGCATCCTTCCACTGTAGCAGAATCCTCCGCCGGGCTACCAGGGACGCAAAGATCAGAACACCGGCCTCTTTCGCCTCCTGCATTCCCGGCTCGTCCGATACCCCAAATAATGCTAAGCCCCAGCTCGGCTTGACCCGGGTGTTCACCACCTTAGACAGTTCTCGCAAAGCCCCTCCAAAACCCATCCAGCGCTGGACACGCCCAGAACATATGGGCGTGGTTTGCTGGGCTCCCCGAGCACCTCACACACCTGTCCTCTACCCCAAAAAACCTACTCCACCTCGCCCCTGTCATATGCGCTCTGTGAAGAACCTTAAATTGTATCAGGCTAAGCCTGGCGCAAGAGGAGGAAGAATTAACCCTACCCAGGGCATCAGCCCACAGACCCTCATCTATCTCTTCCCCAAGCTCCTCCTCCCATTTACCCTTTAGCTCCGCCACCGAGGACTCCTCCTCTTCCTGCATCTCCTGATAGACCGCCGAGACCTTGCCTTCTCCAACCCACACCCCCGAGAGCACCCTATCTTGAATCTTATGTGCTGGAAGCAGCGGAAACTCCCTCCCTCACCTGCCGTCTCACGAACGTCCTCACCTGCATGTACCTGAAGGCGTTTCCGGGGGACAGGCCAAATTTCTCCTGCAGCGCCCCAAGGCTCGCAATCGTCCCGTCTATAAACAGGTCGCCCATTCTTTTAATTCCTGCCCGTTGCCAGCTCAGAAATCCCCCATCCATTCTCCCCGGAACGAACCGATGCTTCTCTCGGATTGGGGACCAAACCGAGGCCTCTACCTCACCCCTGTGGCGCCTCCACTGCCCCCAAATTTTCAGAGTTTCCGCCACCACCGGGCTCGTGGTGTACCTTGTCGGCAGGAACGGCGATGATCCGTAAGTGGGTAATGGAGGGGGAGGGGGCGGCATGAAAGAGGCTGGAGATGGCGTCCTGTGTGGGCACGGGTCTGAGAGCGCTGGGGCCATCATCGCTTCAGGATCAGCGGGATCAGCGTCCTGGACATTGTCGGGGGCAGGCCCCCTCCTCCCTCGCCTCATTGAAAGTCCTCACTAGTAGTGGGCCCAACAGGTCCATGTACTTCCAATAGAATTTCACCGAGAACCAATCCTGCCCCGGGGCCTTCCCTGCCTGCATGCTCCCCAACCTCTTAACCAGCTCCTCCAGCCCAATCGGTGCCCGTAGCCCAACCACCTGCTCCTCCACCCTCGGGAAACGAAGCCGATCCAAAAATCGGCACATCCCCCCCTCCCCCGTCGGGGGCTCAGACCTATACAGCTCCACATAAAAGTCCATGAATACCCCATTTATTCCCACCACACTCCGCACCGTGTTCCCCCCTCTATCCCTAACTCCCCCAATCTCCCTTGTTGCCTCCCGCTTCGGAAACTGATGTGCCAACATCCGGCTCGCCTTCTCCCCATATTCGTACAACGCCCTTTGCGCTTTCCTCCACTGCACCTCTGCCTTCCTGGTAGTCAACAGGTCGAATTCGGCCTGGACGCTTCGTTGCTCCTTGAGTAATCCCTCCTCGGGGACCTCTGCACACTTCCTATCCACCCTTAATATCTCCCCCACCAATCTCTCCCTCTCTCTCCTCTCCTTTCTCTCCTTATGGGCCCTAGTGGAGATTAGCTCTCCCCTGACCACCGCCTTCAACGCCTCCCAGACCACCCCCACCTGCACCTCCCCATTGTCGTTAGCCTCTAAGTATATTTCAATGCACCCCCGGATCCGCCCACTCACCTCCTCATCTGCCAACAGTCCCACATCGAGGCACCACAGCGGGCGCTGGTCCCTCTCCTCCCCCAACTCCAGCTCCACCCAATGCGGGGCATGATCTGAGATAGCTATGGCCGAATATTCCATGCCCTCCACTCTCGGGATTAGTGCCCTACTCATAATGAAGAAATCTATCCGGGAGTGGGCTTTATGGACGTGGGGAAAAAAGGAAAATTCCCTGGTCCCCGGCCTGGCAAACCTCCATGGGTCCACTCCCCCCATCTGGTCCATAAACCCCCTAAGCACCTTGGTCACCGCCGGCCTCTTACCCGTCCTGGACCTGGAGCGGTCCAATGCTTGATCCAACACCGTGTTGAAGTCCCCCCCATTATCACGCTCCCTGTCTCCAGCTTCGGAATCCAACCCAACATGCGCCTCATGAATCCGGCATCGTCCCAATTCGGGGCGTATACATTCACGAGTATCACCCGCACCTCCTGCAGCTTACCACTCACCATCACGTACCGACCTCCAATATCTGCCACGATGTTCAGCGCCTCAAACGACACCCGCGCCCCACCAAGATTGCCACCCCTCGATTCTTCGCATCCAACCCCGAGTGTAAAACCTGCCCTACCCACCCCTTTCTCAGCCTAACCTGATCTGTCACCTTCAAATGCGCCTCCTGGAACATAACCACATCTGCCTTCAGTCCCTTCAGGTGCGCGAACACATGGGCCCTCTTGACCGGCCCGTTCAGGCCTCTCACATTCCAAGTTATCAGCCGGATCTGCGGGCTCCCCCCCCCCCCCCCCCCCCCCCCCCCCCCCCCGCCGACTAGCCATCTCCCTTTCTAGGCCAGCCACATGCCCGCGCCTCCCATTCTCGCAGGCGGCGGACCCCCGCCCCGACTCTCTCTCCAAACTCCAGCTCCCCTTTGGCCAATGCAGCAGCAACCCAGTCCCCCTCCCCCTCAGCTAGGTCCCCCCCTAGCTGTATTGCTCCCCCCATGGCACTCCCGTAAGTCAGGTGACTCTTGCTGGCCCCGGCCTCTCCCGCCACTCCGTCGACCCCCCAGTGTGAGAATCTCACCTCCCCCTCCTGGCAGTCAGCATGCGCTCTGAAAAGGTTATCTCTTGATCATTTGGTGAATTCAAAATTATAAATGTTCTCAGTAGTGAATGTAAACCTAACGTGCTTCTATTAAAAGGTATTTATTTTGTCTTCTGGATGTTGTTTGGGAAGTTATTAAGGATTCTTAGTGTTGTATTCTTTGGGGGTTGTATTTGAATTAATGGTTGCTAAGATGTTCACTGTATGTTTTAAAAAAGGTTAACTTGAGTTCATAGAATAAACATTGTTTTGCTTTAAAAAATACTCTTGAATTTCTGCTGTACCACACCTGTAGAGTGGGCCGAGTGCTCCCCATACCACAATCTATTAAAAGTTGTGGGTCAGGTGAACTCCATAATACACTTTGGGGTTCTCTAAACCGTGGCCCATAACAGAAGTTCTACACTATCCTAACAGTTCACAATGCGTCCAAGTCAAGCTTGGAACCTTCAGGTCTGGATAGTTCAACAACGTGGTTCATTTAAAAAAAAAAGTTAAATTAATTTTTATGAAGTACTGAACAATGTTATTTAATACTGAAAATTAAATGCTGTGTTGCAGCTACTTTAAAGAAGACATTTATGGCATCAGATCATTAGGTTGCTGTCAATATGATTTGTTAAAAGTATCAAGGAGCCTTGATCCTCCATTATAAATAATTCTGGCTTAGCTGACAGTGATTTTTAGCGGGTTGAGATGGTGACTTTTAGGAAAGTCAGTATTTTCCCGTGCGCATGTATGGTCACCAGACCCCTTCCCTTTTATGGACTCTGCCTTATCATTTACAGACCCTTGTCCAGTTATTCCTTACTTGAGGTGATGCATGTTGGGGAATTTGAATTTGTTTAAATACCACATGGGCCCTTGGCTTACAGCAGTCTTTCCATGTCACTCTATCCTGTGACAGACTTTTAATTTGTCAATTACTTTCTTCAATTTTCAAGCCATCCAGCCTTCCTTCCTCTGCCTCCTCAAGATCTTCCCACATGTCTCTTAGTGCTCTGTTTTGTCCTACCCATACTTTCTGTATGTTCCTAATTGTTCATTCTCCACAGCACTTCATCATTTATTACTTTATAAAATAGTTGTGACATGATGCTCTTATCTGGTCTTAAACTGTTCATGCATCTAAACTGTTTGAAATGCCATTGGCCATCTCCACGAGAACGGAAATTATCTAGGACCTTCCCTCCTTTCAGTTAGTTAAATTAAATATGGATTTCACATTGCACTGAAATGTATTGCTTATTATTTTAATACCCCAATCAGTTTGTCCAGATCCCCTCCTGATTCAGGCTGGGGTTTAGTTTTACAGGCATTGCCAGTACTGTGGTAATTCATCAATAAAATGTGTTAATCGGTATTCAATTATGTAGTCATTGCTAATAATCCTGTTTTCACTCTGTGATCGCGCATGTGCCCTTTCTTGAATGTGTTACTGGATAGCAATTAGGAGCAGAAAGCATAGCTGATTCTCTCCTTCTTCCTTCCAAAATGGGTAGCAGAACTGCACTGGGCAATCAACAGAATCATTGGGGAGCTCAGTCTTTGGTTCTTCAACCTGTAAGTTGATGAGTTGTGCTTGACCAAGAATTAATTATAATTGGCAGCCATGTGCCATGGCGATCATAGATCATAGAATTTACAGTGCAGAAGGAGGCCATTCGGTCCATCGAGTCTGCAACGGCTCTTGGAAAGAGCACCCTACCCAAGGTCCACACCTCCACCCTATCCCCATAACCCAGTAACCCCACCCAACACTAAGGGCAATTTTGGACACTATGGGCAATTTAGCATGGCCAATCCACCTAACCCATACATCTTTGGACTGTGGGAGGAAACCAGAGCACCCGGAGGAAACCCACACACACACGGGGAGAATGTGCGGACTCTGCACAGACAGTGACCCAAGCCGGGAATCGAACCTGGGACCCTGGAGCTGTGAAGCAATTGTGCTATCCACAATGCTACTGTGCCGCCTGGCGATGATCACAGTTGAACAAGCATTTCTGTTGGGACATGTAGTTCTTCATGTGTCTCCTGTTTAATAGTCACAAAGTAATGTTTCTTTTCTCTTCGCCTTTTCAAAACAATCCTCTATTAAGATATCACCCAATTTCCTGACAAATGATTTATATTGATTAAGGTAAGAATGTTTGGTCTTCATCCAATTCCAGCATTAGCAGTATTAAATATTCAGGTACAAACCTAAAACAATCTAAAGATAGAAGAACCTACACTATACGGATAATTTTAATCAGTTTTTATCTACCTTTATTACCGATCCTGGAGAAGTTAGGCTTGGTAGTAGATACTACTCATTTTAGAAATTTGTCAGCTGATAATAAGTCTGATAATTTTTGGATGCTTGGGCCTTACTGGGTCTGTGGTTTATGCAGGACAGCAACCTTTCTGCATCTGGACTTCCTCTTTAGTATTTGGCGATGGGTGAAGCTATCTGTGTGTGTGCTGGACTATAGGGTGCAGCTATCTGTATGTGCACTGGACTATAGGGTGCAGCTATCTGTATGTGTGCTGGACTATGGGCCGCAGCTATCTGTATGTGTGCTGGACTATAGGGTGCAGCTATCTGTATGTGCGCTGGACTATGGAGTGCAGCTATCTGTATGTGTGCTGGACTATGGGCCACAGCTATCTGTATGTGTGCTGGACTATGGGGTGCAGCTATTTGTGTATGTGCTGGACTATGGGCCGCAGCTATCTGTTTGTGTGCTGGACTATGGGCCGCAGCTATCTGTTTGTGTGCTGAACTATTGAGTGCAGCTATCTGTATGTGTGCTGGACTATGGTGTGCAGCTATCTGTTTGTGTGCTGGACTATGGAGTGCAGCTATCTGTATGTGTGCTGGACTATGGGTTGCAGCTACCTGTATGTGTGCTGGACTATGGAGTGCAGCTATCTGTATGTGTGCTGGACTATGGAGTGCAGCTATCTGTTTGTGTGCTGGACTATGGGCCGCAGCTATCTGTTTGTGTGCTGAACTATGGAGTGCAGCTATCTGTATGTGTGCTGAACTATGGAGTGCAGCTATCTGTATGTGTGCTGGACTATGGGGTGCAGCTATCTGTTTGTGTGCTGGACTATGGAGTGCAGCTATCTGTATGTGTGCTGGACTATGGAGTGCAGCTATCTGTTTGTGTGCTGGACTATGGGCCGCAGCTACCTGTATGTGTGCTGGACTATGGGGTGCAGCTATCTGTTTATGTGCTGGACTATGGAGTGCAGCTATCTGTATGTGTGCTGGACTATGGGGTGCAGCTATCTGTGTGCGTGCTGCACTATGGGATGCAGCTATCTGTATGTGTGCTAGACTATAGGGTGCAGCTATCTGAATGTGTGCTGGACTATGGGCCGCAGCTATCTGTATGTGTGCTGGACTATGGGCCGCAGCTATCTGTATGTGTGCTGGACTATGGAGTGCAGCTATCTGTATGTGTGCTGGACTATGGGGTGCAGCTATCTGTTTGTGTGCTGGACTGTGGGCCGCAGCTATCTGTATGTGTGCTGGACTATGGGGTGCAGCTATCTGTTTGTGTGCTGGACTATGGGGTGCAGCTCTCTGTTTGTGTGCTGGACTGTGGGCCGCAGCTATCTGTATGTGTGCTCACTATGGGGTGCAGCTATCTGTATGTGTGCTGGACTATGGGGTGAAGCTATCTGTATGTGGGCTGGACTATAGGGTGCAGCTATCTGTATGTGCGCTGGACTATGGGCCGCAGCTATCTATATGTGTGCTGGACTATGGGGTGCAGCTATCTGTATGTGTGCTGGACTATGGGGTGCAGCTATCTGTATGTGCGCTGGACTATGGGCCGCAGCTATCTGTATGTGTGCTGGACTATGGGGTGCAGCTATCTGTATGTGTGCTGGACTATGGGGTGCAGCTATCTGTATGTGTGCTGGACTATGGGCCGCAGCTATCTGTATGTGTGCTGGACTATGGGCCGCAGTTATCTGTATGTGTGCTGGACTATAGGGTGCAGCTATCTGTATGTGTGCTGTACTATAGGATGCAGCTATCTGTATGTGTGCTGGACTATGGAGTGCAGCTATCTGTATGTGTGCTGGACTATGGAGTGCAGCTATCTGTATGTGTGCTGAACTATGGGGTGCAGCTATCTGTATGTGTGCTGGACTGTGGGCCGCAGCTATCTGTATGTGTGCTGGACTATGGGGTGCAGCTATCTGTATGTGCGCTGGACTATAGGGTGCAGCTATCTGTATGTGTGCTGGACTATGGGGTGCAGCTATTTGTGTATGTGCTGGACTATGGGGTGCAGCTATCTGTATGTGTGCTAGACTATAGGGTGCAGCTATCTGTATGTGTGCTGGACTATGGGCCGCAGCTATCTGTATGTGTGCTGGACTATGGAGTGCAGCTATCTGTATGTGTGCTGGACTATGGGGTGCAGCTATCTGTTTGTGTGCTGGACTGTGGGCCGCAGCTATCCGTATGTGTGCTGGACTATGGGTTGCAGCTATCTGTTTGTGTGCTGGACTATGGGGTGCAGCTATCTGTTTGTGTGCTGGACTGTGGGCCGCAGCTATCTGTATGTGTGCTGGACTATGGGGTGAAGCTATCTGTATGTGTGCTGGACTATAGAGTGCAGCTATCTGTATGTGCGCTGGACTATGGGCCACAGCTATCTGTATGTGTGCTGGACTATGGGGTGCAGCTATCTGTATGTGTGCTGGACTATGGGGTGCAGCTATCTGTATGTGTGCTGGACTATGGGCCGCAGCTATCTGTATGTGTGCTGGACTATGGGGTGCAGCTATCTGTATGTGTGCTGGACTATGGGGTGTAGCTATCTGTATGTGTGCTGGACTATGGGCCGCAGCTATCTGTATGTGTGCTGGACTATGGGCCGCAGTTATCTGTATGTGTGCTGGACTATAGGGTGCAGCTATCTGTATGTGTGCTGTACTATAGGATGCAGCTATCTGTATGTGTGCTGGACTATGGAGTGCAGCTATCTGTATGTGTGCTGGACTATGGAGTGCAGCTATATGTATGTGTGCTGAACTATGGGGTGCAGCTATCTGTATGTGTGCTGGACTGTGGGCCGCAGCTATCTGTATGTGTGCTGGACTATGGGGTGCAGCTATCTGTATGTGCGCTGGACTATAGGGTGCAGCTATCTGTATGTGTGCTGGACTATGGGGTGCAGCTATTTGTGTATGTGCTGGACTATGGGGTGTAGCTATCTGTGTGTGTGCTGAACTATGGAGTGCAGCTATCTGTATGTGTGCTGGCTATGGAGTGCAGCTATCTGTATGTGTGCTGGACTGTGGGCCGCAGCTATCTGTGTGTGTGCTGGACTATAGGGTGCAGCTATCTGTATGTGTGCTGGGCTATGGGGTGCAGCTATCTGTTTGTGTGCTGAACTATGGGGTGCAGCTATCTGTATGTGTGCTGGACTATGAGGTGCAGCTATCTGTTTGTGTGCTGGACTATGGAGTGCAGCTATCTGTATGTGTGCTGCACTGTGGGCCGCAGCTATCTGTGTGTGTGCTGGACTATAGGGTGCAGCTATCTGTAAGTGTGCTGGACTAGAGGGTGCAGCTATCTGTATGTGTGCTGGACTATGGGGTGCAGCTATATGTTTGTGTGCTGAACTATGGGGTGCAGCTATCTGTATGTGTGCTGGACTATGAGGTGCAGCTATCTGTTTGTGTGCTGAACTATGGGGTGCAGCTATCTGTATGTGTGCTGGACTGTGGGCCGCAGCTATCTGTGTGTGTGCTGGACTATAGGGTGCAGCTATCTGTATGTGTGCTGGACTATAGGGTGCAGCTATCTGTGTGTGTGCTGGACAATGGGCCGCAGCTATCTGTATGTGTGCTGGACTATAGGGTGCAGCTATCTGTGTGTGTGCTGGACTGTGGGCCGCAGCTATCTGTTTGTGTGCTGGACTATGGAGTGCAGCTATCTGTGTGTGTGCTGGACTATGGAGTGCAGCTATCTGTTTGTGTGCTGGACTATGGAGTGCAGCTATCTGTATGTGTGCTGGACTATGGGCCGCAGCTATCTGTATGTGTGCTGGACTATGGTGTGCAGCTATCTGTTTGTGTGCTGGACTATGGAGTGCAGCTATCTGTATGTGTGCTGGACTATGGGTTGCAGCTACCTGTATGTGTGCTGGACTATGGAGTGCAGCTATCTGTATGTGTGCTGGACTATGGTGTGCAGCTATCTGTTTGTGTGCTGGACTATGGAGTGCAGCTATCTGTATGTGTGCTGGACTATGGGTTGCAGCTACCTGTATGTGTGCTGGACTATGGAGTGCAGCTATCTGTATGTGTGCTGGACTATGGAGTGCAGCTATCTGTTTGTGTGCTGGACTATGGGCCGCAGCTATCTGTTTGTGTGTTGGACTATGGAGTGCAGCTATCTGTATGTGTGCTGGACTATGGAGTGCAGCTATCTGTTTGTGTGCTGGACTATGGGCCGCAGCTACCTGTATGTGTGCTGGACTATGGGGTGCAGCTATCTGTTTGTGTGCTGGACTATGGAGTGCAGCTATCTGTATGTGTGCTGGACTATGGGGTGCAGCTATCTGTTTGTGTGCTGGACTATGGGCCGCAGTTATCTGTATGTGTGCTGGACTATGGGGTGCAGCTATCTGTATGTGTGCTGGACTATAGGGTGCAGCTATCTGTATGTGTGCTGGACTATGGGCCGCAGCTATCTGTATGTGTGCTGGACTATGGGCCGCAGCTATCTGTATGTGTGCTGGACTATGGAGTGCAGCTATCTGTATGTGTGCTGGACTGTGGGGTGCAGCTATATGTATGTGTGCTGGACTATGGGGTGCAGCTATCTGTGTGTGTGCTGGACTATGGAGTGCAGCTATCTGTATGTATGCTGGACTATAGGGTGCAGCTATCTGTATGTGTGCTGGACTATGGAGTGCAGCTATCTGTGTGCGTGCTGCACTTTGGGATGCAGCTATCTGTATGTGTGCTAGACTATACGGTGCAGCTATCTGTATGTGTGCTGGACTCTGGGGTGCAGCTATCTGTATGTGTGCTGCACTATGGGCCGCAGCTATCTGTATGTGTGCTGGACTATGGGGTGCAGCTATCTGTTTATGTGCTGGACTATGGAGTGCAGCTATCTGTATGTGTGCTGGACTATGGGGTGCAGCTATCTGTGTGCGTGCTGCACTATGGGATGCAGCTATCTGTATGTGTGCTAGACTATAGGGTGCAGCTATCTGAATGTGTGCTGGACTATGGGCCGCAGCTATCTGTATGTGTGCTGGACTATGGGCCGCAGCTATCTGTATGTGTGCTGGACTATGGAGTGCAGCTATCTGTATGTGTGCTGGACTATGGGGTGCAGCTATCTGTTTGTGTGCTGGACTGTGGGCCGCAGCTATCTGTATGTGTGCTGGACTATGGGGTGCAGCTATCTGTTTGTGTGCTGGACTATGGGGTGCAGCTCTCTGTTTGTGTGCTGGACTATGGGCCGCAGCTATCTGTATGTGTGCTCACTATGGGGTGCAGCTATCTGTATGTGTGCTGGACTATGGGGTGAAGCTATCTGTATGTGGGCTGGACTATAGGGTGCAGCTATCTGTATGTGCGCTGGACTATGGGCCGCAGCTATCTATATGTGTGCTGGACTATGGGGTGCAGCTATCTGGATGTGTGCTGGACTATGGGGTGCAGCTATCTGTATGTGCGCTGGACTATGGGCCGCAGCTATCTGTATGTGTGCTGGACTATGGGGTGCAGCTATCTGTATGTGTGCTGGACTATGGGGTGCAGCTATCTGTATGTGTGCTGGACTATGGGCCGCAGCTATCTGTATGTGTGCTGGACTATGGGCCGCAGTTATCTGTATGTGTGCTGGACTATAGGGTGCAGCTATCTGTATGTGTGCTGTACTATAGGATGCAGCTATCTGTATGTGTGCTGGACTATGGAGTGCAGCTATCTGTATGTGTGCTGGACTATGGAGTGCAGCTATCTGTATGTGTGCTGAACTATGGGGTGCAGCTATCTGTATGTGTGCTGGACTGTGGGCCGCAGCTATCTGTATGTGTGCTGGACTATGGGGTGCAGCTATCTGTATGTGCGCTGGACTATAGGGTGCAGCTATCTGTATGTGTGCTGGACTATGGGGTGCAGCTATTTGTGTATGTGCTGGACTATGGGGTGCAGCTATCTGTATGTGTGCTAGACTATAGGGTGCAGCTATCTGTATGTGTGCTGGACTATGGGCCGCAGCTATCTGTATGTGTGCTGGACTATGGAGTGCAGCTATCTGTATGTGTGCTGGACTATGGGGTGCAGCTATCTGTTTGTGTGCTGGACTGTGGGCCGCAGCTATCCGTATGTGTGCTGGACTATGGGTTGCAGCTATCTGTTTGTGTGCTGGACTATGGGGTGCAGCTATCTGTTTGTGTGCTGGACTGTGGGCCGCAGCTATCTGTATGTGTGCTGGACTATGGGGTGAAGCTATCTGTATGTGTGCTGGACTATAGAGTGCAGCTATCTGTATGTGCGCTGGACTATGGGCCACAGCTATCTGTATGTGTGCTGGACTATGGGGTGCAGCTATCTGTATGTGTGCTGGACTATGGGGTGCAGCTATCTGTATGTGTGCTGGACTATGGGCCGCAGCTATCTGTATGTGTGCTGGACTATGGGGTGCAGCTATCTGTATGTGTGCTGGACTATGGGGTGTAGCTATCTGTATGTGTGCTGGACTATGGGCCGCAGCTATCTGTATGTGTGCTGGACTATGGGCCGCAGTTATCTGTATGTGTGCTGGACTATAGGGTGCAGCTATCTGTATGTGTGCTGTACTATAGGATGCAGCTATCTGTATGTGTGCTGGACTATGGAGTGCAGCTATCTGTTTGTGTGCTGGACTATGGAGTGCAGCTATATGTATGTGTGCTGAACTATGGGGTGCAGCTATCTGTATGTGTGCTGGACTGTGGGCCGCAGCTATCTGTATGTGTGCTGGACTATGGGGTGCAGCTATCTGTATGTGCGCTGGACTATAGGGTGCAGCTATCTGTATGTGTGCTGGACTATGGGGTGCAGCTATTTGTGTATGTGCTGGACTATGGGGTGTAGCTATCTGTGTGTGTGCTGAACTATGGAGTGCAGCTATCTGTATGTGTGCTGGCTATGGAGTGCAGCTATCTGTATGTGTGCTGGACTGTGGGCCGCAGCTATCTGTGTGTGTGCTGGACTATAGGGTGCAGCTATCTGTATGTGTGCTGGGCTATGGGGTGCAGCTATCTGTGTGCTGAACTATGGGGTGCAGCTATCTGTATGTGTGCTGGACTATGAGGTGCAGCTATCTGTTTGTGTGCTGGACTATGGAGTGCAGCTATCTGTATGTGTGCTGCACTGTGGGCCGCAGCTATCTGTGTGTGTGCTGGACTATAGGGTGCAGCTATCTGTAAGTGTGCTGGACTAGAGGGTGCAGCTATCTGTATGTGTGCTGGACTATGGGGTGCAGCTATATGTTTGTGTGCTGAACTATGGGGTGCAGCTATCTGTATGTGTGCTGGACTATGGGGTGCAGCTATCTGTTTGTGTGCTGAACTATGGGGTGCAGCTATCTGTATGTGTGCTGGACTGTGGGCCGCAGCTATCTGTGTGTGTGCTGGACTATAGGGTGCAGCTATCTGTATGTGTGCTGGACTATAGGGTGCAGCTATCTGTGTGTGTGCTGGACAATGGGCCGCAGCTATCTGTATGTGTGCTGGACTATAGGGTGCAGCTATCTGTGTGTGTGCTGGACTGTGGGCCGCAGCTATCTGTTTGTGTGCTGGACTATGGAGTGCAGCTATCTGTGTGTGTGCTGGACTATGGAGTGCAGCTATCTGTTTGTGTGCTGGACTATGGGTTGCAGCTACCTGTATGTGTGCTGGACTATGGAGTGCAGCTATCTGTATGTGTGCTGGACTATGGTGTGCAGCTATCTGTTTGTGTGCTGGACTATGGAGTGCAGCTATCTGTATGTGTGCTGGACTATGGGTTGCAGCTACCTGTATGTGTGCTGGACTATGGAGTGCAGCTATCTGTATGTGTGCTGGACTATGGAGTGCAGCTGTCTGTTTGTGTGCTGGACTATGGGCCGCAGCTATCTGTTTGTGTGTTGGACTATGGAGTGCAGCTATCTGTATGTGTGCTGGACTATGGAGTGCAGCTATCTGTTTGTGTGCTGGACTATGGGCCGCAGCTACCTGTATGTGTGCTGGACTATGGGGTGCAGCTATCTGTTTGTGTGCTGGACTATGGAGTGCAGCTATCTGTATGTGTGCTGGACTATGGGGTGCAGCTATCTGTTTGTGTGCTGGACTATGGGCCGCAGTTATCTGTATGTGTGCTGGACTATGGGGTGCAGCTATCTGTATGTGTGCTGGACTATAGGGTGCAGCTATCTGTATGTGTGCTGGACTATGGGCCGCAGCTATCTGTATGTGTGCTGGACTATGGGCCGCAGCTATCTGTATGTGTGCTGGACTATGGAGTGCAGCTATCTGTATGTGTGCTGGACTGTGGGGTGCAGCTATATGTATGTGTGCTGGACTATGGGGTGCAGCTATCTGTGTGTGTGCTGGACTATGGAGTGCAGCTATCTGTATGTATGCTGGACTATAGGGTGCAGCTATCTGTATGTGTGCTGGACTATGGAGTGCAGCTATCTGTGTGCGTGCTGCACTATGGGATGCAGCTATCTGTATGTGTGCTAGACTATACGGTGCAGCTATCTGTATGTGTGCTGGACTCTGGGGTGCAGCTATCTGTATGTGTGCTGCACTATGGGCCGCAGCTATCTGTATGTGTGCTGGACTATGGGGTGCAGCTATCTGTATGTGTGCTGGACTATGGAGTGCAGCTATCTGTATGTGTGCTGGACTATGGGGTGCAGCTATCTGTATGTGTGCTGGACTATGGGGTGCAGCTACCTGTATGTGTGCTGGACTATGGGCCGCAGTTATCTGTATGTGTGCTGGACTATGGGGTGCAGCTATCTGTATGTGTGCTGCACTATGGGCCGCAGCTATCTGTATGTGTGCTGGACTATGGGGTGCAGCTATCTGTATGTGTGCTGGACTATGGAGTGCAGCTATCTGTATGTGCGCTGGACTATAGGGTGCAGCTATCTGTATGTGTGCTGGACTATGGAGTGCAGCTATCTGTATGTGTGCTGGACTATGGAGTGCAGCTATCTGTATGTGTGCTGGACTATACGGTGCAGCTATCTGTATGTGTGCTGGACTATGGGGTGCAGCTATCTGTTTGTGTGCTGGACTGTGGGCCGCAGCTATCTGCATGTGTGCTGGACTATGGGGTGCAGCTATCTGTATGTGTGCTGGACCATGGGGTGCAGCTATCTGTTTGTGTGCTGGACTGTGGGCCGCAGCTGTCTGTATGTGTGCTGGACTATGGGGTGCAGCTATCTGTTTGTGTGCTGGACTATGGGGTGCAGCTATCTGTTTGTGTGCTGGACTGTGGGCCGCAGCTATCTGTATGTGTGCTGGACTATGGGGTGCAGCTATCTGTATGTGTGCTGGACTATGGGGTGAAGCTATCTGTATGTGTGCTGGACTATAGGGTGCAGCTATCTGTACGTGCGCTGGACTATGGGCCGCAGCTATCTGTATGTGTGCTGGACTATGGGGTGCAGCTATCTGTATGTGTGCTGGACTATGGGGTGCAGCTATCTGTATGTGTGCTGGACTATGGGCCGAAGCTATCTGTATGTGTGCTGGACTATGGGGTGCAGCTATCTGTATGTGTGCTGGACTATGGGCCGCAGCTATCTGTATGTGTGCTGGACTATGGGCCGCAGTTATCTGTATGTGTGCTGGACTATAGGGTGGAGCTATCTGTATGTGTGCTGTACTATAGGATGCAGCTATCTGTATGTGTGCTGGACTATGGAGTGCAGCTATCTGTATGTGTGCTGGACTATGGGGTGCAGCTATCTGTATGTGTGCTGGACTATGGGCCGCAGCTATCTGTATGTGTGCTGGACTATGGGGTGCAGCTATCTGTATGTGTGGTGGACTATGGGATGCGGCTATCTGTATGTGTGCTGGACTATGGAGTGCAGCTATCTGTATGTGTGCTGGACTATGGGCCGCAGGTATCTGTATGTGTGCTGGACTATGGGGTGCAGCTATCTGTATGTGTGCTGGACTATAGGGTGCAGCTATCTATATGTGTGCTGGACTGTGGGCGCAGCTATCTGTATGTGCGCTGAACTATGGAGTGCAGGTATCTGTATGTGTGCTGGACTATGGGGTGCAGCTATCTGTATGTGTGCTGGACTATGGGGTGCAGCTATCTGTATGTGTGCTGGACTATGGGGTGCAGCTATCTGTGTGTGTGCTGGACTATGGGGTGCAGCTATCTGTATGTGCGCTGAACTATGGAGTGCAGCTATCTGTATGTGTGCTGGACTATGGGGTGCAGCTATCTGTGTGTGTGCTGGACTATGGGGTGCAGTTATCTGTATGTGTGCTGGACTATGGGGTGCAGCTATCTGTATGTGCGCTGAACTATGGAGTGCAGCTATCTGTATGTGTGCTGGACTATGGGGTGCAGCTATCTGTATGTGTGCTGGACTATAGGGTGCAGGTATCTGTATGTGTGCTGGACTATGGAGTGCAGCTATCTGTATGTGCGCTGAACTATGGAGTGCAGCTATCTGTATGTGTGCTGGACTATGGGGTGCAGCTATCTGTATGTGTGCTGGACTATAGGGTGCAGGTATCTGTATGTGTGCTGGACTATGGGGTGCAGCTATCTGTATGTGTGCTGGACTATAGGGTGCAGGTATCTGTATGTGTGCTGGACTATGGGGTGCAGCTATCTGTATGTGTGCTGGACTATAGGGTGCAGGTATCTGTATGTGTGCTGGACTATGGGGTGCAGCTATCTGTATGTGTGCTGGACTATAGGGTGCAGGTATCTGTATGTGTGCTGGACTATGGGGTGCAGCTATCTGTATGTGCGCTGAACTATGGAGTGCAGCTATCTGTATGTGTGCTGGACTATGGGGTGCAGCTATCTGTATGTGTGCTGGACTATAGGGTGCAGGTATCTGTATGTGTGCTGGACTATGGGGTGCAGCTATCTGTATGTGTGCTGGACTATAGGGTGCAGCTATCTGTATGTGTGCTGGACTATAGGGTGCAGGTATCTGTATGTGTGCTGGACTATGGGGTGCAGCTATCTGTCTGTGTGCTGGACTATGGGGTCCAGCTATCTGTCTCCACAAATGGGGACCAGATGGAACGACACTCATGGGGGTCTCCAGAAGATCAGAGAATGCGAGATGCGTGCAGGGTGGCAGCCTGACCCTGCTGGTGCCATCCTGGTACCCTGGCACTGCCACCCTGGCACTACCAAGGTGCCCAGATGGCACTGCCAGCTGGCAGGGGCTTTGCCAGGTGCCAGGATGGCAGTGCCAAGGTCCAAGCAGGCATATTTCCCACGCCAGAGATCGGGCACGGGGAGCCTTGTGCCGTTGAGGTGCGGCGGGACACCCGAGAATCCCCTTATGGGTGAAATGGGGCTTGAGGGGGTGGGGTGGTGGGTTCTGGGGTTGAGTCGGGGGTCGGGAGATTGGGCCACTATTTACAAATGACGGCCTGATGTTTTCCTGCACTGAGGAGTTCCAGTGAGCAGAGATCCTCAGTGCTGGAAACGGGACTATGAGCGGCCTCGTCAGGGAGTTCCCGCTGAGGCCCTGAAATACCCAGAGTACCAGTAGATAGCATTGTGTTTCTTGGCACTGCAAGTGCTGGATAACTCCCAGCTAATCGTGCTCGTTACAGGACCCTGTTCCCATTCGGTTAGATCGCACCCTCTGTTTCTCTCTCGCCAGGTGCTGCCAGAGCTGCTGTGTTTTTCCAGTATTTTCTGATTTTATTTCAGGTTTCTAACATCTGCAGTATTTTACTTCTGTTTTAGAACTGAGCCACTGGTACAATACAAACCCCGCCCATGCAATCTCCTGGGTGAGACAAAGACCCAGAGGAGAAAGCAATGCCGGTATGAGATATTTGACACTGGATAATTTCTCTCCAACACCCCCCGGTTATTGTAATCAGTCTCGGAGATTGTATTAACCAAGTGCTATCTATAAATATATCTACGTTCTGCAATGTCGGCCTGGTTCAAGAACTGATCCAGCTCTCTATAGAAGGCATACTGAGAGTCAGCACCCACCACACCAGCTGACAAAGTATTCCAGGCACACTCTCTGGGAAAAGAGGAACTGCCTAACATTCAGCCTATTTTTACACTTAGAACATAGAACATAGAACATTACAGCGCAGTACAGGCCCTTCGACCGTCGATGTTGCGCCGACCTGTGAAACCACTCTAAATCCCATCTACACTATTCCCTTATCATCCATATGTCTATCCAATGACCATTTGAATGCCCTTAGTGTTGGTGAGTCCACTACTGTTGCAGGCAGGGCATTCCATGCCCTTACTACTCTCTGAGTAAAGAACTTACCTCTGACATCTGTCCTATATCTATCTCCCCTCAATTTAAAGCTATGTCCCCTTGTGCTAGACATCACCATCCGAGCAAAAAGGCTCTCACTGTCCACCCTATCCAATCCTCTGATCATCTTGTATGCCTCAATTAAGTCACCTCTCAACCTTCTTCTCTCTAACGAAAACAGCCCAAGTCCCTCAGCCTTTCCTCATAAGATCTTCCCTCCATACCAGGCAACATTCTGGTAAATCTCCTCTGCACCCTTTCCAATGCTTCCACATCCTTCCTATAATGCGGCGACCAGAATTGCACGCAATACTCCAAATGCGGCCGCATCAGAGTTTTGTACAGCTGCAACATGACCTCATGGCTCCGAAACTCACTCCCTTTACCAATAAAAGCTAACACACCATACGCCTTCTTACCAACCCTCTCAACCTGGGTGGCAACTTTCAGGGATCTATGTCCATGGACACCAAGATCTCTCTGCTCATCCACACTGCCAAGAATCTTACCATTAGCCCAGTACTCTGTCTTCCTGTTATTCCTTCCAAAATGAATCACCTCACACTTTTCTGCATTAAACTTCATTTGCCACCTCTCAGCCCAGTGCTGCAGCTTATCTATGTCCCTCTGTAACTTGTAACATCCTTCCGCACTGTCCACAACTCCACCGACTTTAGTGCCATCTGCAAATTTACTCACCCATCCTTCAGGTCATTTATAAAAATGACAAATATCAGTGTCCCCAAAACAGATCCTTGTGGTACACCACTAGTAACTGGACTCCAGTCTGAACATTTCCCATCAACCACTACCCTTTGTCTTCTTCCAGCTAGCCAATTCCTGATCCAAACTGCTAAATCACCCTGAATCCCATGCCTCCGTATTTTCTGCAGTAGCCTACTGTGGGAAACCTTATCAAACGCTTTACTGAAATCCATATACACCACATCAACTGCTTTACCCTCATCCACCCGTTTGGTCACCTTCTCAAAGAACTCAATAAGGTTTGTGAGGCACAACCTACCATTCACAAAACCGTGTTGACTATCTCTAATCAAATTATTCCTTTCCAGATGATTATACATCCTATCTCTTATAAACCTTTCCAAGATTTTGCCCACAACAGAAGTAAGGCTCACTGGTCTATAGTTACCGGGGAAGTCTCTACTTCCCTTCTTGAACAAGGGGACAACATTTGCTATCCTCCAGTCTTCTGGCACTATTCCTGTAGACAAAGATGACTTAAAGATCAAAGCCAAAGGCTCAGCAATCTCCTCCCTAGCTTCCCAGAGAATGCTAGGATAAATCCCATCCGGCCCATGGGACTTATCTATTTTCACACTTTCCGGAATTGCTAACACCTCCTCCTTATGAACCTCAAGCCCTTCTAGTCTAGTAGCCTGAATCTCAGTATTTTCCTCGACAACATTGTCTTTTTCCAGTGCGAATACTGACAAAAAATATGCATTTAGCACCTCTCCTATCTCCTCGGACTCCACGCACAACTTCTCGCTACTGTCCTTGACTGGCCCTACTCTTACCCTAGTCATTCCTTTATTCCTGACATATCTATAGAAAGCTTTAGGGTTATCCTTGATCCTACCTGCCAAAGACTTCTCATGTCCCCTCCTGGCTCTTCTTAGCTCTCTTGTATAGTCTGGGGTCCTCATCCGTCTGTTGAAATGAAATAATCCATCAATAACACACCATCCAGTCCTTTAATATTTTATAAACCTCCATCTAGTTCATGAGCCTCTAAGTCTATGCTGCTCGAAATTAAATAGAGCAATGTTCTTAAGCCTATCCAAGTAACTGAAGTTCTTTCAGTTGGAATCATTCTTGAAGTTCTCCTCTGGACTTATTTCAAGGCCACTAAATCGCTCACCATGTGAGGACCAAAACTGAGCACAGCTCTCTGCATACATTCTGACCAATAACATTAATATTAACAAAATTATGTCCTTTTATTTATACTGAATGATTGTATCCATGCAATCCAATAACCTTCTGGCTTTTATTCTTTCATGGGATTTGAGCTTCACTGCCAAGTCCACCATTTGTTGCCCATCCCTAATTGCCCTTGAAGGAATGGCTTGCTAGGCCATTTCAGAGGGCAGTTAAGAGTCAAGCACATTACTGCGGTTTGGAGTCACATATAGGCGAGACCAGGTAAGAATGCAGATTTCCTTCCTTAAAACGATTAGTGAAGTTGATGGGTTTTTGCAGCAAATGATGAGTGATACATGGTCACCATTACTGAGACTAGCTTTCGATTCCAGATTTTTTATTAATTGAACTTAAATTCCACCAGCATTAGCTTGGGCCTCTGGGTTACTAGCCCAGTGACATTACCGTTACGTCGCCACCTCCTCCTGATATACTTATCAGAAATGACAGGCTCTTGCTGTCTTCAGAAAAGAGAAGACATATAGATGACCTGGAAGAGGTCTTCAAGATTCAGAAAGGGTTTGACAGCCTACACTTATGGGCAAGACCCTAGCTAGAGGACTAAAATATAAGACAGCCACAAATCAATCCAATAGGGAATTCCGGAGAAACCTGTTTCTGTGACCAGAATGTGGAATTTGCTAACACCAGCAGTTATTGAGCCAAGAGCATAAATGCATTCAAGGACAAGCTAGGTAAGCATATGAGGAAGAATGGAATGGAAGGATGAGCTGATAGAGTTAGATGAAATGCGGGGGAAGGAAGCTTGTGTATGTGAAGCATAAACACTGGCATAGATCTTTGGGGCTAAATGATCTGTTTCTGCACTGTAAATACATGTGGCTGAACCTACCTCACAAGAATCGGCTATCAAATATGTATTTTTCCTTTAGCCATCTTGTGTATTTCTAAGAGCTTCTCTTTTCCGTTAATAATAAAGGACACTTCATAAGAGCTAGTTTCTAGTCAGACCATAAGACGTAGGAGCAGAAGTAGGCCATTCAGTCCATCGATTCTGACCCGCCATTTAATGAGATCATGACCAATCTGATATAATTCTCAACTTCACTTTCCTGCCTTATCCCCATAACCTTTGACCCCTTCACTGATTTGTCCAAGAGGACTATCTGTGACTCTGTTGAACGATTGAAGGTGCAATAAAACAGCTGTCCTACATGTAGGGCATACAGCAGCCAATGTGCACCAAGCAAGGCCCTTAAACAGCAATATGATAATAACTGGGGAATCATTTTGGAGACGATGCTGCTTAAGGGATGTGAATTGACTCGGACACCATGGAGAATTCCCCTGCATTTCTTCAAAAGAGTGTTATTGGATCTTTTACACGACTTGAGCGGGCAAAGAGAGCATCTCTAAAAGATAGAGAAAGTAGTGGATCAAAACGCCCATAATTTTCCTTTGATGCTGCTGGGTTCCTGCAGGTCTGGCCACCTATATTTTGTAGAACAGTTGGTGTTCTATGCACACAATCTACCGCATGCCTTAAAATATAAAAGAACCAGGTTACACAAATGCCAGCTTCACTCTTAACTATAATTCCACACAGTTTTCCACAATGAATGGAATAATTGTGGAACTCTCAGACTCTTCTCAATTTACATCATTAGCATAATAATATATTTACTCTATGTGGGAATTTTGCCAAGTGCCTTTTTATCTTGTATTTCCTTTCTGATGTTGGCGACAGCGTTTTTCCACTGGCTTCAATATTATCTCCACACTCTTTATAGAACTTCAACAGTTCAAATCCTGTTACATAGCCTTTAAAAATATTTGCCCTGATTTCCATTACCTTCTCCTCATTAAGATTGTCTCCTCTCTGTTTGCATGTACACCCGCTCTCATGACAGATCTAATAATGTTAGCAAGTGCTAATTATTTTTGTTCCTAAATCTTGAAACTTCAAAAGGGATACTACAAGATTTAAGAGCTTGTCACTGAGCTAAAATCTGGTGTATCTCCCCGTGACTAATTATATCAAAGGGAACATTTAAACTGTGCCACGAACAGTTGTCATTCCACTTGAAACTGTTCTTTGGCTATTTCAATATTCTCTGCCGGTCACCGTTCTTGTGGAAATTATTTGAGTGTTTAAAAAAATCAGAAAATGCTGGAAAGTCCAGCAGGTCTGGCAGCATCTGTGGAGAGAGAAACAGAGTTAACGTTTGATCCCAAGTCAAATAATTAGTGTCTAGGTTGAAACATGAGCACAATGGATGGAATATGGCCTCCTTAGCTTTTGCACGAATGGTGGGGTGATTTCTTGGGACACCAGACATGTCAATAGCAGGCCTTCCAATACAAATTTCTGAAGGGTCCAATTAGGAATCCTCCTTGGGGCTCATCGATCAGTGAGACATAGTGGGCAGGGTGATATGTTGGGGCCATATTTGAATGCGTAGGATTTCAAAGGCTCCTGTCTCTTCGATGAATGCAGCTAACTCCCTTGCCATCCCAGAAGGGGCCAGCGACTTTGGCCTCGAGCAACCCTACTTCGGGTCCAGCACACAATTAAAATCCCTCCCTAAAATCAGTTGGTGCGTATCTAAATCCAGTATTGCGGCCAACAACCACTCCCTCCAGCAGCCCTCATCACTGTGGTTTAAGAACTTTAATTTGTTCTCCAGATCCTCCAGTTTTGACCTCAGGCCCTTGTTATTCTCCGCCACGAGCAGCAACTCCACTTCTAATGAGACAAACCGCCCCTCATGCTGTGGCAAGGCCTCCTGCATGCCCTTCAACAGCTCTTTCACAGCCTCGAGGTCTTACCGAGCTGTTTTCGGATCGGGCCCAATGCCTTCTCGATAGTGGCTTTAAAGGATTCTTTCGTTTCTTTACCTTGCCACTCAAACCGCTTTCCCATCTGCTTTCCAAATTTTTCCAGCTCCTACGCCATCACCATCTCTAGTGTGTCCACTGTAATGGGCGTGGTCGCGCCCGCCATATCATCCATTCGGATTCTACCAACCTGGGGTTTTTTCCCAACAGGCTTTTTCGTCAAACATTTTGACATACTCCTTCGAGCAAATGTTCCCTCAATGGACCAATTCAGTTTGAAAGACGGGCAAAAGGGATCACAAAACAAAGACCCTGGTGGGAGCCATATTTCGTGCGACTTGCTTTCACAAGCGTTACCGGAAGTTGACCACTATCATTGATAACCGCTTCATTGAACTGATTCTGCCATTACAAGCCTCTGCCTGTGGTTGACCTCAGGCTTGAAGCTTTCCCCCCTTTAATAACACTGAGTGCACGTCAACTGCAGGTCTCTATGATTTCCCACGATGCACTATTCTCCTTGATGCTGCCATGTTCCAGTTGCTGCCTGTCATGTTGGCAAATGGCCATTGCAGGTATAGAATTTCTCTTGATTGCCTCCTTAAATACGCCATTGCCATGCAGGTTGCTGACAAAACTGCCAATCCACCTGCCCCGTCGTGTTTTCTCCTGATTTTTCAAGTCGCATCAACCACCAAACCCACCTCCAATGACTTGGGCAATTTCCCACCTCGTTGTGTGTAAATGGCAGGTGAAGTGAAATGTCATAACGAAGGGCAAATATTACATCCTATTGCACCAGTGCCCTGTTATAAATGGAGCATATACCAATGATTAAAGGTATATTTTGGACCGTAAAAGTAACAATTATTGGGCTGGATCTTTGTTTGTTGATCCCGTTCCAGCTATCAGGAGGAAATATGAGTCCGAAACCCGTAAGGGTTGGTGCTGGGACCCAGGGTGTCATTTCCAAGGAGGTGGCCAATTGAGTTTCAGAGCTTATCCAATTAATGATGGAGGGTGAGCTTCCAAGGCTGGAGGGCCTATAGAAGACAACCCCTCAAGGTGAAGGTGTCCTCTGAAGAGCTTTTTTACGGCTTTCTCAATCAATGTGGTCACGGCTGCCGGGTTGTCAGCGTGGAGGGGCAATCCCATGATTGGACTACCAGCAGCATCGACCCATGTGGCTGTGGTGGGTGCGTGTGGTAGCGGGAGGGCGGGGGGGGGAGGTTGTTGGGGAGCAAGATGGAGTGGTGGTCCTCTCGCCATCCCCTGGTTTTCAGCCTCGACCGTGTGGGTGGGGGGGGTGGGGGGGTTCGACGTGGAAAATTCTGCTGGCTGGGCTACCTATTGCTAGTGGGCAAATTCACCCCCACCCACCTCCCAATCCATCCTCCCAGAAAATTGCCCAGAGGTGGGGACATGGCAGCAGACCAGCACAGCGGGCAGTAGTGGGGAATTCTGGGTCCACTAGTCTACACAGCTGAATGAAAACTTGGTCCAATCTGTTATTGGTTGACAGATAATAATTCACCAATGTATTTCTCACTTTCTGTTTCAGAGAATACATTTATGACGTTGATTGAGGGCAGCACCATATTGTACTCGCTTTCGTCTCACCCTCCTCTAATCGAAGTTAGTCACCTCATCCCAGAAAATGTCTTGGTCTCTGGGACGGAAGTAATTCCTGGGGTGGTTGCACCTTCCAAACAGATGAGTAAGTAACAGAAACCATTTTACTTATTGGCTGCAGACATGGCTGGAATCTGAAATGCAACTATTTTAGATTTTATTTTGATTCAATTCATTCATGTATGCTCTGTCCAAAGATAGGTCCTTGGCCCATTGCCTGCTGATGATTCATTCTGAACTGTTTTCTTAGCGATTTTCAAATGAATGACTCTATAAAGAAGGTCATTACTGGCTGTAAACCAGAGACTTTAATCAGCAAGTTTTCTGTGAAGAAAGTGCTAAAGGTCCTTCCTGCTTGTTCCCTTTTTTCCCCTTTCTTTTATTTTGCTGTTGCATTTTTGATCCATAGGTGATAAATGGACATTTGATTTGATTTTGATTTGATTTCTTGTCACATGTACCGAAGTATAGTGAAAAGTATTTTTCTGCGGCCGAGGAATGTACACAGTACGTACATAGTAGACAGAAGAATAATCAACAGGGAACATTGACAAATGGTACATCAACAAAACAGTGATTGGTTACAGTGTGGAACAAGGGGCCAAACAAAGCAAATACATGAGCAAGAGCAGCCTAGGGCGTCATGAATAGTGTTCTTACAGGGAATAGATCAGTCCGAGGGGGAGTCGTTGAGGAGTCTTGTAGCTGTGGGGAAGAAGCTGTTCCTATGTCTGGATGTGTGAGTCGTCAGACTTCTGTACCTTCTGCCTGATGGAAGGGTCTGGAAGAAGGCAATGCCTGGGTGGGAGGGGTTCTGATAATGTTGTCTGCCTTCCTGAGCGAGAGGTGTAAACAGAATCAATGTGGGGGTGGCAAGTTTGTGCGATGCATTGAGCTGAGTTCACCACAGTCTGCAGTTTCTTGCAATCTTGGACTGAGCAGTTGCCATCCCAGGCTGTAGAAGTTTGTGAGAGTCGATGCAGACAGCCAAATTTCTTTAGCTTCCGCAGGAAGTAGAGATGTTGTTGGGCTTTCTTGACTGTTGCATCAACGTGAGTGGACAAGGACAGACTTTTGGTGATGGTGACCCCCAGGAACTTAAAGTTATCGACCATCTCCACTTCGGAGCCATTGATGCAGACGGGAGTGTGTGTCGTGGTGCGCTTCCTGAAGTCGATGATCAGTTCCTTGGTCTTTCCAACATTTAGAGAGGTTGTTTTCGGTGCACCATGCAACTAAGTGATCTATCTCCCTCCTGTAGTCTGATTCGTCGTTGTTTGAGATGCGGCCCACTACAGTCATATCATCTGCAAACATCATGCCACTTTAAGACAAGCAGCCTGTAAGATGCTTGTCCGTTTAATTCAAACAGAAAAATCTGGAAGGCTGTGCCGGTTTAAACTGGTGATTGCCGACTAGCCGACATCAGAGAGGACTCGGTTTGATTGATTGGCTCACGGCCAATTAATTGGTCCAAAAGGCTGTGCTCTGCACAGTAACAGGAACGGGTGGTGATTGGATCTGATCCCACTGATATGTTTTTCAGAGTCCCAAGGCTTGAGTTTGGTTTCAGTTTTGATTCTGGAAGTTCGATGAAGACATCCAACAAACTCTCTCCAAAAAGATCCAGCTAATCCTCTCCAGAAGGCCACTGTGAGGGCTGACACTCTCGCCAGCAAGTCTGGGTGCCATTCTCTGGAGATTGCAGAGACCTGACAAACCACGAGCTGAAAGCAAAGATGATGTGATAGAAAGTGTCTCTATAAAAGGTACAGACCTGCATGTGAACCTCAAACTAAAGGCCCAGTTTGATGAGAAATAAGGTGTCTCTCCAGAAAACCTGCTGCCTGCTAGTACTGCATTTTCTAACCTCTAATTACGCTAAACGAGTGACTCTATAAAGAAGACCAATACTAGCTGTAAAGCAGAGACTTTAATCAGCAAGCTTGCTGTGAAGGAAGTGCTAAAGAACCATCATCTGAAGCAAGGACACATCTTTTGACCTTCATCCTTATTATTTTTACCCCTTTTCACACCCCTATGTTTGTCTGGATAGAGGGTGGGACAGTTAAGGTGGTTAGTAGGTATTAACTTTATCATTAACCAGTTGTACTTACTGCATATTTCATGATAGTCCTTGTAATAAATAAACAATAATCGTGTTTACATTTGCAAACCTGATGACTGTAATTATTGGGCAGACAAGGGCCAAAGACTTAGGGTATTTATAATAAGAATTATTGGTTAATTCACTTGTGTTGTGACTCCAGGGCATGTGGGGCTGGAATTGACCGCGCACTTGCCCAGAGTGTCTTAACAATTTTTTCAGTGGTAGTTCGTCATTGTCTTCCACTCTCGGTGCAGGTCCCAAGTCTATCTCAGCTGGAACGGGAATTGAACCCGTGCTGTTGCTATTATTCTGAACTACACACCAGCCATAGTCACCAAGCGAGCCGGACTAACTGGTCTCGTAAATTGTATGTCTCAACTTAATTATTGTAGGCAAGGTTCTTTCACACTTGTCTTGTCCACTCTCTCACCCTGGTCTCTAATCTTGTTTCTTTCCTAGTCGATTTAGACAGATAGACTTGCATAAATTAATTTGAAGGGCTATCATTTTTCTCAGCTTGTCATCGCGGCTCTCTCAGCTCTGAGTCAATAGGCTGATGTTCAAAACTCACTGTAGGACATGAGCACAAATTCCAGGCTGGCGTTTCAGTGGATTACTGAGAGAATGAATCATTCGTGAAAATGCTGTCTTTCAGATGAAACTTTAAAGTGAGACTCATCTGAGTATTCAGGTGGATGTGCAATATCCCATGGCATTGTTTGAAGAAGAGTAGGGAATTCTCCTGGCCTGTGGCGGGCACGGCCAAAAGCAGATAACTGATGATTTACCTTGTTGCTGTTTGTGGGATCTTTAACAATTCGGTTGACTGTAAAATGATGTGGAATGTTCTGAGGATGTGAAAGTGATACATAAATGCAAACTTTTTTGTTGTTTCTTAATGATTCAATAGAAATGAGATTCCTTTGAAATCTAAAGAATGCAAAAACGTAAGAACTACAAAGAATTATAGGACATCTGAGCTTATTGAACTTGCACACCTCAATGTTTGCTTCATCATGATCTGACAAGATGGTGGTTCTCCAAACTAATCAGTCATCTAAGCTTCTATAATTCTGTTGTTATAAAGATGATAGATGTCCCAGCCAGACAAAAGGAGTCAGATTCTTTTTTCTTTACCACCTCCTTGCATTGTTGGTTTTGGGGGAACATGAGATGAGCATGCGGATAAAATGTTACAGAAAGGTGGCGGTCTCCTACTGCTTTGTCGCGCAAAGCTTCAGCAGACCCTCTTTTGACTGTGTACTCTTTCAGCATTACCCTATCAGTACTCTTTGTACTGCCCAACCCACTCTCTTTGCTCCTTGGTCAATAGCCTTGGAACCCCTGTATGTGCTATTTTCAGTGGCACTGCCCTCCTACGAGAGCCCCCTTTTTCACTGCACCTGATACCTTGTTATGAAAAGAAGTGCAAGTGCATCTTATAAAGCAGAGTAGTAGAAACAGGCTCATAGAAGAGAGAGTAAAGCAGAGGGGAAGATTTAAGAATGAAGAAGGAAAGGAGAAAAAAAAATCAAGGAGAGATAAAAAAAAGCCGAAGGGATGGAGTCGGGGAGAGAGAAGGAAACGAGGGAAGTAGAAGCAAAAATGTGCAGAGAGGGAAGGACAGAGAAAACAAAAAGGAAGATGAGAACAAAGAAGAACAGGGACAATATATAACTCGCCATAGTTTATTCCTATCTGCTTCTGGCTATACTAAGAATTTTATTCCACAAAATGAGTGGGATGTTTGCAACTTAGATTCACTCCTCAGTATTTTGAGCTGTCTCCTGGAGTGCAGGGAACTGTGGAGGGCGCAGAATATTCACATTCATCATGGTTATTCAAGCTTATCTCCAAATTATAGAGTCAAAAACAATTCTTAGGCCTTGACCATTCTTATGCCTGTCCTCTCCAAATGATCAAATAGAACAATTATCACAGTTACTGCTCAGCCACGAGGGACTCAGACCTGCCAGAAAAATTTTGTGCGAGCTAGCCTTGTTTTTATTGGCCTGCAAATATAATTGCTTCATTTATACTGAGAATCAGTGCCACAGGTTCATACTGAATAATTGGCTCTGTTGTGACAGGCTAAAGCAGAACTTCTGGACAGCTTAGTTTGAGAATTTGATTACTGCTTGTTTGTACTGTTCCCATTAGGTACTGTTTTGTGTTTGAAATGTGGTTTCCTAAACCCTTTGCACATTTTATTTAAGAACTTTTAATTAAAGCAGCAGACAATAAAGCAAGGTGTGAGGTGATGAAGATGCAATGGCGAGCAGGGCTCAGTAAGAGCTTCACCAACAGTTTTTAATTTTGCCAATTTAATGTTGGGTTTCTGAACAAATTAGATTTTTGCTGCTGGTAAAACTCTAATTTTCTTCTGTGTTTTAATTTTTTTGTTGCCTCCGTTGTCTCGTTGCTCCTCACTGCTACTGAGGAGTGACGAGGATGCAAACACACTCCATGGAGCCGAGGTGCTAACCCGTTGTCAGTACCTGGCCTAAGTCGTCACCCTTCCCATCTGAGCCTAGAATGCTGGATGATATCACAACTGATATCACAGCCAGGTTTTCCAATAATAATTATTGGGGCAGGACGGTAGCATTGTGGATAGCACAATTGCTTCACAGCTCCAGGGTCCCAGGTTCGATTCCGGCTTGGGTCACTGTCTGTGCGGAGTCTGCACATCCTCCCCGTGTCTGCGTGGGTTTCCTCCGGGTGCTCCGGTTTCCTCCCACAGTCCAAAGAAGTGTTGAACTGTGTCCAGAGGAGTCATACCCCATGTTATTAACCTACACGAAGCCCAAGGAAATGGGACGATTAGGCTCCCCTTGAACCTCGTGGAATATGAACTACCCTGCTGAGGGGATGGAGCTCCCTCATCAACGGGGGAACAAACTAGGACATCAAAACCCTGGCCGTGGTGTGGGCTGGGCGTGGGAGTCCCTTAGGAGGGTGGTGTATGTAGAATTTTCATTCTTCGTTCATTAAACCTTTTGTTTCCTAATGCTCCTGTGTGGTCGCTTCCTTGAATCTAACACCCCGGAAGTCATGGTATCATTGTGCCAACAAAAATTATGATTTCTCAACTTTTATCCCCCTGACTCCCATTCCTCCTGTTGGCTATAGAATACAATGTCACCCCAGCTTTGCAACAACACGTTGACTTGGCACAGGAAGATTTGTCAGAAAAAGATACTGTGGGGGCGGTGGTGGGGGGGGGGGGGAATGGTTACATGTATAATATTTTATTATTATTATTATTTATGGGTCATACACTCCAGAAGTTTTCATTCCATCATAAACAAATTCACATTTCCTTCCAGGTACAGAGAAGCCTCTTGTCAACATATCTTAACCGAAGCTCCACACTAAAGCTAGATGGTAAAGATCTATTCAAGCAATGCTTGTTTAAACATGTGGGGCGAAATTCTCAGGAAACAGCGCGATGTCCGCCGACTGGCGCCCAAAACGGCGCAAATCAGTCGGGCATCACGCCGCCCCAAAGGTGCGGAATGCTCCGCATCTTTGGGGGCCGAGCCCCAACCTTAAGGGGCTAGGTCAGTCCCGGACGAATTTCCGCCCTGCCAGCTGGCGGAAAAGGCCTTTGGTGCCCCGCCAGCTGGCGCGGAAATGACATCTCCGGGCGGCGCATGCGCGGGAGCGTCAGCGGCCACTGACGGCATTCCCGCGCATGCGCTGTGGAGGAAGTCTCTTCTGCCTCCGCAATGGTGGAGACCGTGGTGGAGGCGGAAGGGAAAGAGTGCCCCCACGGCACAGGCCCGCCCGTGGATCGGTGGGCCCCGATCGCGGGCCAGGCCACCGTGGGGGCACCCCCCGGGGCCAGATCGCCCCGCGCCCCCCCCAGGACCCCGGAGCCCGCCCGCGCCGCCTTGTCCCGCCGGTAAGGTAGGTGGTTTAATCTACGCCGGCGGGACGGGCATTTTAGCGGCGGGACTTCGTCCCATCCGGGCCGGAGAATCGCGGGGGGGGGGGCCTGCCAACCGGCGCGGCGCGGTGCGATTCCCGCCCCCGCCGAATCTCCGGTGCCGGAGAATTCGGCAACCGGTGGGGGCGGGATTCACGCCAGCCCCCGGCGATTCTCCGACCCGGCGGGGGGTCGGAGAATTTCGCCCAAGGTGTCATCCCAAGTTCACAGTGTTTGTGTGGAGACTTCCAGGGGGTCTCCCTGTGCATTCTCTGAGGCACCTCCAGGATATGACACTGCAATACTTGTTCCAGGAATCCACTATATAAATATATATAAGCACGTTTGGCAGGAAGAACACCCTGACATCAATCTACATTTTGAACCTGTCCCTTTGCCCTGCTCTCCCAATTTATTTAAAAATAATTTTCCAGATTTCACCTTTTCTATTTCCCTAATTAGTTTGCCTGTTCCTTCCTTTTCAGGCTGAAAAGCCCAAGATTACCCGCAATTTCCTTGTAATTATATAATTACTGCTAGGAACCAACATCATGACTCTTTTCCATATTGTCACTAATGCCTCAATATCTCTCTGAGCTGCCAGAACTGGATACGGTATTCAAAGTGTGCTCTGCACAGCTTGGACTTATTGAATCTTGTGTGGACTAAGACGTCTAGGTATCTTGCAGTTTCATCCTTGGAGATTTTGGCAACATTCCATGACAGCTATCTCTTGAGGAGGCTATGGGTGGAATTTAATGTCCTCACCCCACCACCCCACCACCAATTGAGGCTCTTGTCTGGACAATTAATGCCTATGTAAGGGCCTCATCCCGCCACTGCTGCTACTTGGCAGTTGCCATGCTGGAGGTCTGAAAAGTAAACCCTGTTGGTGTTGCTTGTGGGATTCTGGTGGTGGGGAAGGAGTGGGAACTCAGTTCAAAGGCACTCGATGCATGGTCTCGGGAAGCAGGGGAGCCCGACTGACAGCTCTTGCTGCCAAAAACCCTCCCTCCCTTCCCCGTAACCCCTGTCCCATCATCACGCACCTATGCCTGGATCGATCGGCAAACCTAGGCTTCAGGTGGTGCAGCCACTGCCTCCTGGTGATGCTGCCAAGCAATCAAAAGCTACTGGCCTATGATTGGCTGGCAGCTTTGGGCGGGTGGGATTTCTATCCCTGGCATCCTTGTTCTTGTGGAAGGTTGTCTTCTATCCCTGGCGTCACTGCCCATTTAAGTGCTGGATTTGCATTTAATACAGCTGGCCTTCCTAAAAGGGGGTGATGTGGGGCTCTCGCCAGTTCTCTGGGCTTTGGATAAGACTCATGTTGCCTCCATTATATATAGCCCTATGATCTTATTTCCCTGCAGATTGTCAAGTTTTGTATCAGGTCACAATGTGCACTGTTTGTCATTGCTCCCTATTGTTCAGTCGCGTCTTCAGTGTGTAGAATTAAATATTTTCATTTTGGCCTCTATGACTCACTAATATTGGTTGGCACATTGGCTACTTTGGTGACTACAGCATACTTCATTATTATGTGCAGACTACGAGTGTTGCCAGGTTCTTTGATTGGAGGGAACATGATGACAAGCTCCAATCAAGTCCTCTGCTGATGTCTGCATGGCCGCACTCTTTAAGATGAGCTACTGTATAATGATCAGTACCACAATATGATTTAAATGAGATTTATATCTTTTTTGAAATTATTCCTTTCTTCCCTACAATATTTTATTTAGTATTACTCTTGTTTCCTTCTCATCCGTGCTGGTCTCAATCATTTTCTTTTGAAAGATTTTTGAGAATGAACTTACATAAACGAAAGATGCTTTACAACTTGATGTGATGCATCAGCGATTGCAACAGTTTGCACTGCACGTTGACTTGGCACAGGGAGATTTGTCAGAAAAAGACACTGTGGGGAGGGGGGTGGTAGATGGTTACATGTATAATTATGGCACTAAACATATGTAGAGGTGGGTAAACTGTCAGCATGTTTACTGCTGACAGATGTAATGTTAGTTTTAATTGTCACTTCACAAGAGGTTGCTGTTATCTATGTTATAAATCCTCCAAAAGACTATTTCTTTTGATTTCATGGATGGAAATGTTTGGATTAAGAGCTGCCCACTTATTTTTCATTAATTAGGAATGTTTGCTGTCAGTTCTTAGTTATGTTGAAGGAAATGGCCAGATCAGTACAGGTGAGAATTAAATAATATTTGAAATATATCCGGGTGGAAGATGATGAGCTTTGGAGAAGCAGTGAGATTGCCTAACCGCTTCTCACTGGAAGTTAGGAGAGGAATGCGTACACTTCCACCCTCGGCTGCTATTAGAAAAGGATTCGGAGAAGGTTGTCTTCCCTTTAGTGAGTGCAGAAGCTTAAATTGGCGGAGAGTAGGGACAAGATAAATTTTCCCTCTCTCCCTTAAAATGTCCTTCTGACGTTTCCCTTCATCTCCTAAAAAGGTAAGGCCTCATTTGCATCAGTGACTCGAGCATTGGCGCATTATTTGACTGTGGAAGCCATCATAGTATTTGTACAGATACAGCTTCCCACAAGGGCACTGGATGGTGATCAGAGGTGGAATCCCTGACTTGCTTTGTTTTTTAAAATCTCTCGCCTTAACCTGGGGATGCCGACTCTGAATGTAGTGCCTTTGCTATCACCATAGTGGAAATCAGCTAAAAACATTGATCAGGAATTAGATATTGGTCAATCTCGGTCTCTGTGGTATGAGAAATCTTCTGTGTACTATAATAATCCATGAGGCATTGGGAGGTGCTACCCCATTTTGTTTTTCATCTGTGAATGTTAAATGTGATATGGAGCAGGTTTTGAATTGAGCCTCTTGTTCTGAGCTCTGAAGCACTGGGAATTGAATTGAATTTTGTGGTTAATGCTAAGCAATAGCAATACTGTAGTAACTAGGAAGAGCAAGTGGTGGAACCAAGCAGCCGTGACTCAGTATATTAGGTGCAATGTTGTGTGTTCAAATGCAGCAGCCAAGTTGGTATCTCTGCTTCAATCACTAGTGAGTGACAGCATTGATGACTCATGTCAATCCTATGGTGAGTGCTTTGCAAGCTGCCAAACACTTGAGTGCTATCCATCAAAATAAAGCAAGACTTTTTGCCTCTTGTCATTTCTGCTGAGTGTCATAGAACATGATCAGAGAAATAGAAGAAACTAACAATGTTGTACAGTGTTCTAACCATTGACAATGTTTCAAAACACTATACAGAAAATGGATCAGTGGGCTGGAGAGAAAAGATGTGGAGGGCGAACTGGGGTTGGGGAGGGGAACACAGATAGTACCAAAGTTGAAGTCTGAGGGTGGCTTTTGATAGCAAGGAGGGAGGTACTGAGATAGAAGGATTTTGAAAAAGAGTTTCAGAAGAATAGGGAAACAGTGGATAATGAAATGGCTGTCATTGGTGGGGCGGAGGGAGTGGATAATGAGTAACATTTTACCCGAGGCGTGTAGCTCATTTCCAGATATTTGTATATCTGAAAATGGAATCGGAATGAAGATGGACAGATAATTGTCCAGGATGTTTCAATGAACTTCTCGCCATTTCAACTTCATTTGCTGACACATACATAGAACATAGAACAGTACAGCACAGAACAGGCCCTTCGGCCCTCGATGTTGTGCCGAGCATTGTCCGAAACCAAGATCAAGCTATCGCACTCCCTGTCATTCTGGTGTGCTCCATGTGCCTATCCAATAACCGCTTGAAAGTTCCTAAAGTGTCTGACTCCACTATCACAGCAGGCAGTCCATTCCACACTCTAACCACTCTCTGAGTAAAGAACCTACCTCGGACATCCGTCCTATATCTCCCACCCTGACTTATATTTATGCCCCCTTGTAACAGCTACATCCACCTGAGGAAATAGTCTCTGAACGTCCACTCTATCTATCCCCCTCATCATCTTATAAACCTCTATTAAGTCGCCTCTCATCCTCCTCCGCTCCAAAGAGAAAAGCCCTAGTTCCCTCAACCTTTCCTCATAAGACCTATCCTGCAAACCAGGCAGCATCCTGGTAAATCTCCTTTGCACCCTTTCCAATGCTTCCACATCCTTCCTATAATGAGGTGACCAAAACTGCACACAATACTCCAAATGTGGTCTCACCAGGGTCATGTATAATTGCAGCATAACCCCGCGGCTCTTAAACTCAAGCCCCCTGTTAATAAACGCTAACACACTATAGGCCTTCTTCACGGCTCTATCCACTTGAGTGGCACCCTTCAGAGATCTGAGGACCTGAACCCCAAGATCTCTCTGTTCCTCCACATTCCTCAGAACCCTGCCGTTGACCCTGTAATCTGCATTCAAATTTTTTCTACCAAAATGAATCACCTCGCATCTGCCATTTTTCGGCCCAGCTCCGCATCCTATCAATGTATCTTTGCAGTCTACAACCACCCTCCACCTCATCCACTACTCCACCAATCTTGGTGTCATCAGCAAATTTACTGACCCACCCTTCAGCCCCCTCCTCCAAGTCATTGATAAAAATCACAAATAGCAGAGGACCCAGCACTGATCCCTGTAGTACACCGCTGGTAACTGGTCTCCAGTCTGAAAATTTTCCATCCATCACCACCCTCTGTCTTCTATGTGATAGCCAGTTACTTATCCAATTGCCCAAATTTCCCTCTGTCCCACACCTCCTTACTTTCTTCATGAGCCGACCATGGGGAACCTTATCAAACGCCTTACGAAAATCCATGTATATGACATCAACTGCTCTACCTTCATCGACACACTTAGTTACCTCCTCAAAGAATTCAATCAAATTTGTGAGGCAAGACCTACCCTTCACGAATCCGTGTTGACTATCCCGGATTAAGCTGCATCTTTCCAAATGGTCATAAATCCTATCCTTGAGGACGTTTTCCATTATCTTCCCGACCACCGAAGTAAGCCTATAATTACCAGGGTCATTCCTATTCCCTTTCTTGAACAGAGGAACAACATTTGCCACTCTCCAGTCCTCTGGCACTATCCCCGTGGACAGCGAGGACCCAAAGATCAAAGCCAAAGTCTCTGCAATCTCATCCCTTGCGTCCCAAAGAATCCTTGGCTATATCCCATCTGGCCCAAGGGACTTGTCGACCCTCAGGTTTTTCAAAATTGCTAATACATCCTTCCTCAGAACATCTACTTCCTCCAGCCTACTCACCTGAATCACACTCTCATCCTCAAAAACATGGCCCCTCTCCTTTGTGAACACTGAAGAAAAGTATTAATTCAACGCCTCTCCTATTTCTTCTGACTCTATGCACAAGTTCCCACTACTGTCCTTGACCGGCCCTACCCTCACCCTGGTCATTCTTTTATTTCTCACATAAGAGTAAAAAGCCTTGGGGTTTTCCTTGATCCGATCCGCCAAGGACTCCTCATGCCCCTCCTAGCTCTGCTAAGCCCTTTTTTCAGCTCATTCCTTGCTACCTTGTAACCCTCAAGCGACCCTACTGAACCTTGTTTTCTCATCCTTACATACTCTTCCTTTTTCCTCTTGACAAGACATTCAACCTCTTTTATGAACTATGGTTCCCTCACAAGACCATTTCCTCCCTGCCTGACAGGGACATGCCTATCAAGGACACGCAGTATTTATTCCTTAAACAAGCTCCACTTTTCATTTGTGCCTTTCCCTGACAGTTGCTGTTCCCATCTTATGCTCCCTAATTCTTGCCTAATCGCATCATAATTACCCCTCCCCCAATTATAAACCTTGCCCAGCCGTATGGCCCTATCCCTCTCCATTGCAATAGTGAAAGACATCGAATTGTGGTCACTATCTCCAAAGTGCTCTCCCACAAACAAATCTAACACTTGGCCCGGTTCATTACCCAGTACAAAATCCAATGTGGCCCCCCCTCTTGTCGGCCTATCCACATATTATGTCAGGAAACCCTTGTGCACACACTGTACAAAAACTGCCTGATCCGAACTGTTCGACCTATAGAGGTTTCAATCAATATTTGGAAAGTTAAAGTCACCCATGACAATTACCCTGAGACCTCCACACCTATCCATAATCTGTTTTGCAATTTCTTCCTCCACATCTCTATTACTATTTGGGGGCCTATAGAAAACTCCTAACAATGTGACCGCTCCTTTCCTATTTCTAACTTCGGCCCATATTACCTCAGTAGGCAGATCCCCTTCAAACTGCCTTTCTGCAGCCGTTAAACTATCCTTGATTAATAATGCCACTCCTCCACCTCTTTTAACACCTTCCCTACTCTGCTGAAACATCTATACCCCGGAACTTCCAACAACCATTCCTCTCTCTGTTCTAACCATGTCTCCGTAATGGCCACAACATCGTAGTCCCAAGTACCAATCCACCCTCCAAGTTCACCTACCTTATTCCGGATGCTCCTTGCATTGAAGTAGACACACTTCAACCCACCTTTCTGTCTGCCGGTACACTCCTGCGACCTTGATACCCTCCTCAGTACCTCACTACTCTCAACACTGGCTTCTGGACTATAGCTCGTTTTCCCAGCCCCCTGACAAATTAGTTTAAACCCCCCCGAAGAGCCGTAGCAAATTTCCCTCACAGGATATTGGTGCCCCTCTGGTTCAGGTGCAAACCGTCCTGTTTGTACAGGTCCCACCTTCCCCAGAATGTGCTCCAATTATCCACGTACCTGAAACCCTCCCTCCTATACCATCCCTGTAGCCACGTGTTTATCTGCACTCCCTCCCTGTTCCTCACCTCACTAGCACGTGGCACCGGCAACAAGCCGGAGATGACGACATGGTTTGTCCTGGCTCTCAGCTCCACCCTAGCTCCCTAAATTCCTGTTTTAAATCCCCGTCCCTCTCTTACCTATGTCGTTGGTACCGATGTGTACCACGACTTGTGACTGTTCCTCCTCCACCTTAAGGATTCTGAAAACACGGTCCGAGACGTCACGGACCCTGGCCCCCGGGAGACAACATACCATCCGTGAGTCTCTTTCGCTGCCACAGAACCGTCTATCTGTCCCTCTAACTATTGAGTCCCCAATAATTATTGTTCTCCTGCTCTCCCTCCTTTCCTTCTGAGCCACAGGGACGGACTCAGTGCTGGAGATCCATTCACCGTGGCTTACCCCTGGTAGGTCGTCCCACTCAACAGTATCCAAAACGGTATACTTGTTACTGAGGGGAACAACCACAGAGGATCCCTGCACTGACTGCTTCCTCCCAGCCCCTCTCACCGTCACCCATCTACCTTGATTCTTCGGAGTAACTACATCCCTAAAGCTACTATCTATGACCACCTCTGCCTCCCAAATGATCCGAAGTTCATCCAGCTCCAGCTCCAGTTCCCTAACGCGGTTTCTGAGGAGCTGGTGATGGGTGCACTTCCCACAGGTGAAATCAGCAGGGACACTGACGGCGTCCCTCACCTCAAACATTCTGCAGGAGGAACATTGCACTGCCTACCCTGCCATCCCCTCTAGATAAAAAAAGAAAAAGAAAGAAAGAGCTTACCTGTTATTCACTCTACCCCTTAGGTTAAAGGAGGTGGAAGGGTGGGGGACACTACAAGTGTAGTGTCTAGGGTTTAGAAACTGCCCAACTTAAATACAGGTAAAAATAAAACACTTAACCAGCAACCACTGCGCCCCACACGAGAACAGCAATCAGCTGTTATGGGCCTGCGCAAACAATTTAAATCTTTACTACTTACCCAGCAGTCACTCTACTCACTCCGACCAGATTCAGCTGGAAACTCCCAACAGTAAGTTTAAAAAAATGTTTACTCCCCTTCTCAGCAAGCACTCACTCATCAACCACTGTTCCCCGCACGATAACACCTCAGGGAAAAGAAAAACTACTTAGCAGTCACCAGACAATCACTTACCTGCAGGCTGTGGCATCACGGTTCAACTTCTTTCTACTTCTACCTGCCCTTGAGTCTCCCTCTTGATCTTTACTCGGCTGGGATCCTTACAGTGATTGTCTTTTTTTTTGGTTAGAGGAGGAGGTAGGGAGGGAAACACTGAAGAAGTGTTTGGGGTTTAACTGTCGCTTGACAACAGCTCCTCCAGAAACCACCTTGAAGATACGGTGACCGCAATGCACTGATGCAAATTTTCCCCGCAACAGCCAATCAGCAGCTCCGCTCTACTGCCCTCTGCTGGATGCTTGCCTTCGCTTGAACACCTAGGGTGTCTTGCTCAGGTGCACTTTCTGGATGCAGTGACCGCAATGCACTGATGCAAATTTTCCCCGCAACAGCCAATCAGTAGCTCCGCTCTACTGCCCTCTGCTGGAACACAATGAGGTTTATATTGATTAAAGGATTAAAAATGTTTTGTAACTTGAAGCACCTTTATCGTATAGTCACACTTGAATGCTTATCTCATTTTAAACAGTAGCCCTGTCCATAGCTGGAGAATTAGGATATGGTGGAGCCATGGAGGGATTTGAGCATGGCGACAAGGGTCCTCTCATCATATCATTTAGATACAGCAAGTGGACCTTGCTGAGAATAAGTGTTTCGGGTTTGCTGCAATCGGGAATATGGGCAGCGACACCAAAACTTCAGATTTACTGCTGTTGTGATCCATTTGGAGCTTAGTAGGCTAGTTGGATAGGATGGGGGACAGGGACGGAATCCGAGGCAGAGGAAGCCGTTGACCAAACGTTTCTTATTACTTTACGAGTTTTCTTTTTAACAAAAATCAGGAAATCATGTTGGATATTAGAATATGTAATTGTCAGTTAGTGTAATCATTTAACTTTTCTGAATGCCGAATAATGTTTTCAAAATACAGAGATTTTCGGTTGCCCTATCACTGTTTGTTGCAGATATTGTTCTTACTCAATGAGAAATATATCAGTTACTGGATGGATATCACAGATTGGTGATACATAATATTCTACAGGTACCGGACCATGTGTCCAGGCAACTCGGGACTGGACGTGACATGCGCTGGATTTGGGGATATTATGGATTTTGGGTCCTCGGCCTAGCATGCATTTCTAATATATAGAATAAAGTATGAAAAATGAGGAATAAAGAGATTTATTCAAATTGCTACTCAGGCCACCAGCTTTGAATGCAGCTGGTGTTTGGGTACACTGTTCTGGATTTTGGAACACTGGATAAGGGGTCCGTGAATACCTGTACTCATATTCAAAATCAGAAATTAGAAGTACAGGATAGCATTTCTGGAACAGTGATACAAAATGCATTCAGCACAAAATAGCTACTTTGATTAAGTGGGAACATGTCAGTTACAGGAATCAAAATACGAGTCCATTAAGTGATTTCACCGAATGGCTTTCGCGTTATTTACTTCAGCGTTGAAACCTTGCTGCACCCCCAGAAGATTAATGGGCAAGGGAACGCGTGCCCTTAAGTTTGTTTGTAACAAAACAATTTATATTTTGATTGAAGGCAATGTTTTGAAGAAACCTACTTTAATGAAGACTATAACATGCTACCTGGACAAGCTGTCCCTTCACCTGTACCCAACGCTGGAGAAATTCGAAAAGGAGCTGGTGGAATTGCTTAATGCAGACAGATTGCTTAAGGTATGGTAGAGCTATGGTTAATCTTTCAGCTTCTGAAAATTAATGCTGCCAGTGACACAACTTGCTGCAGCCGAATGGGGCAAAGGTTATAGATCTCAGTTCTTGCTGTATGTTATTTGGTTAGTTCGCAGCAACAGCCCACAATCGTGGGGCAAGCTCCTGCTTTCCTGGATGCAAGCTGCATTAGCCACATGTTTGTTCATATGTTTGTGTTCTGCTGCAATGTATGCTTTAAAATATAGTTTGTTCAGTAATGTTGGTAATCGGGTTGGTGGTTTTATTGAACATACCTAAAGGGCATCTGAATTAAGGCAGACATATAATCGTTCAGGATGTTCCAAGGAAATTTTCTCAACCTCATTTTCTTGCACAGTGAGTTTTTTACATGGTTAAGGGACTGAAAATGTCACATAACTTGAAGCAACTTTCCTTTAGTCGCATTTTAGTGCCCATTTCATTTATCACCTGTCTATCTCTCCTTTCAAGTAGAAAGCAGCTGTCTCTTTGGATATGCACTCCTGAAATCCAACTATAACAGATAATATTATAAAGGCTTAGAATCTACTTCAAGTCACTTTTCTTCTGGTTACTTGGCACTTACATTTGAAACAAAGGTTTGAGAATGAAGATTCAGCACCTTTTTAAAAGTAGGATGCAGCCAGTTTCCGTTTCAGCCTCTATTCGGGATCAGCCAATGAACTATTCTGATGTGATGTAGTGCTCTGACGAAACGTCATTGACCTGAAACATTAACTCTGTTTTTGTCCCCACAAAAGCAGCCAGATTTGCTGAGTATTTCCAGCACTCCTTGCCTTTTTTACAAATTTTCAGAATCTGCAGTATTTTAATTTTGTATTACTGTTTAATTCAGTCACTTCTCTTCCAGGAATGCTCACCTTGAAGAAGCTCTTCACTTCTCTGTCTCTCTGTTTTCCTCTTCCACCTTGTTCACCTTTATTGCTTTATATTTCCTTTTTGTGTTTGTCAGCTATCTACCAAAATTTGCATTCGCAGCACATCTTCTTTCTCAGCACGGGGCGGCACAGTGGTTAGCACTGCCGCCTCACAACTTCAGGGACCCGGGTTCAATTCCCGCCTCGGGTGACTGTTCTGTGTGGAATTTGCACTTTCTCCCTGTGTCTGCGTGGGTTTCCTCTGGGTGCTCCGGTTTCCTCCCACAGTCCAAAAATGTGCAGGTTAGGTGGATTGGCCATGCTAAATTGCCCCTTGTGTCCAAAAGATTAGGTCGGGTTACGGGGATAGGATGGAGGCATGGCCTTAAGTAGGGTGCTTTTTCCAAGGGCTGGTGCAGACTCAATGGGCCGGCTGGCCTCCTTCTGCACTGTAAATTTTTTGATTCAGCAACTATCAGCGGCTCTGACTTATTCCACATGGATTTCAATGGAAATTCCACGCTTCATGTTTCAGATCCCCTCAACCCACAATTACAACTCTCTCAGACATTCAGCATTCCTTAAAGCACTGCATCCTGACATCCACCCTCAATGCCCCCTTGAGCTCCCTCTTATGCAGCACCGAATAACGCCGTCTCAAAGCGGTTCTGGTATGCAGTTTCATTTCATCCTTTATCTCCTCCGGTGCATTTCGTAAACATTTTTTTATCTTTTCAGGTGTGAAGGATCTGAGTTCTGAGAGTGCGTCTTTGACCTGAAGCGTTAACTCTGTCTCTCCCTCCACAATTGCTGCCAGACATAGACCGTTGAAATATAGAAAATAAGAGCAGGAGGAGGCCATTTGGTCCTTCGAGCCTGCTCCACCATTCATTACGATCATGGTTGATCATCCAACTCAGGAACCTGTTCCCGCTTTCCCCCCATATCCTTTGATTCCTTTAGTCCCAAGAGCTATACCTAACTACTCCTTGAAAACTTATAGGGCATGATCTACCGGCCACGCTGTGCCTGAAAAGCAGCACGCCATGGCGCAATGTGGCCGGTAAATGACAGGAGACACTGCTCCTGGGATGTACCCGGCTGTCACGCCTTGCGAGATCTAACGCGATCCAGTGAGAGGTTGTGATGTGAATCCCTCCCATTATGGACGGGATCACTTTTTGCCAAACCTGCATATTAGAGCAAGATAGCTAGTCTCACTTTAATATGCAGTTCCCTGAGGTATCCTAGGCGTTGGGATCTATCGCCTTCGCCTTGAAGACCTCAGGCAAGTGACGGTGCTGGCTTCCACACACAGGGACCAGTCAGAAGGGCAATCTTCCAGGGGATTGGAGGCCCCCAGGTGCATGCCCTCTGGATAAAGTGGTACCCTGGCACTACTGATGCCACCTGGGAACACTGGCATTGCAAGCCTCGTACCCTGGCACTGCCAGCCTGGTACCCTGGCAGCGCCACCTAGTTGCCAGCCTGGCATTGCCAAGGTGCCCAGGTCAGCTGGAAGGGGCACTGCCAGGGTGCCAAGCTGGCATTTTTTGTGCAGTGGTGATCAGGCCAGGGGGTGCGTGGTGTGGGTGGCTGAGGGGGGTGTTGAGGGTCACATTGGGGGCTTGAGAGATCGAGCAAATCTGCATATTAGAGCATTTTTAAATGGCACCTCAATCTCTCCCTGCACTGAGGAGATTTGGCCAGTGGGCTCCTCAGGAAACGGGACTTGGTGCAGTCTTGGCTATGCCTTTCCCGCTGAGGCCCCTTATCTAACCAAGTGACGTTCAATAGCGTTGCCAGGAACACGCAGCTAAATGCGCTCATTATTGGAACTCTGCTCCCATTTGTAAAATCACTCCCACAATGGTTTGGCCTCAGCTACTAAATCCACTGGCTCACTACTCTCTGGATGAAGAGTTTCTCATCATCGTAGTCCTAAATGTATCCTTAGACTGTGACATCTGGCTCTTAACTCCCTTGCCATCAGGAACATCCTTCCTGCATCTACCTTGTCGAGTCCTGTTAGAGTTTTATAGGTTTCTTTGAGATCCGGCTCATTCCTCTTAACTCCAGTGAATATAATCTAACTGACTCAATCCCTCCTCTACGTCAGTCCCGCTATCCCTGGAATCAGTTTGATAAACCTTTGTTGCGCTCCCTCCATAGCAAGAACGTACTTAAGGGCCTCAATTTGTGCCAGGGCAAGAAAACCATCCACAAGCCTTCTTATCCTGCCATGGTGGGGCTGGAAAATTCTTGCCTATATTTTTAGATGAAGTATGCAGTGCTTTTGAGCACAGCTCATACACTGGTCCCATGATAGGAAAATAATACACTTCAGAGAAACTCCCCTGGCTTTACCACTGGAATCCTCTGATCTCCTCCCATGATATGTTGGAGCTGTTCAGAATTGTTAATACTACAGACTTATATGCCAGTACTAGTTATTCAAAGTATTTATCTCCAGGATTATTTTCCAGTTTGAACTACCAGACTGACTTGCTCATGTCAGTTTTATTCTCTGTTCAGGTGCGAGTACTCACTGAGATTCTTTCTTCTGCCATGAATTTAAAGCAAAGTTCGCATTAATCATTGTTCAGTTTATTCCAAGGATAAGATATGCAGTGTTGACTGGAGCAGTCAGAAGTACCATCAGTTTTTTTTGTTGAAATATTTATTCTTACTGCTGCCAAAGTTTAAAAGCCAGTCATACTGCAATGGTGACATATCCTGCTGCATCCCTGCCATTTTTAGGTTTTGAAGATGCTGTGTTGATAGTTTAATAAAACACTGTTTCCTGATGAATACCTGAATTGTTCATGAAATGCATAGAAACAATGTTGTACCTTTCAAATCATGAGGCTCTGTGCAAAGATACATTAGTGGCTGTTATCATAGCACACACAGATTGAAAACAAGTTTCTTCTCCCAAGTTTGCATTTTCGTGAAGCCTTTGCTTAACAGCCTGGAGATTTAACAAGGTGTTTTATATATTAATAATGTATGCAACATAGGTTGAATTATTCATTTCAAGACGAGTGCGATGGAGAGAATACATTGTTGATGAAATGGAAAACTCAAAGGATTGCTCACAATAAGTCATGATTTGCCATCTTCTTGTGCTAAATGCAGTGACTGGGCTTGTGAGAGTAAACTCCATAGAACTCATTGATGATTAATAAATGGGCTTCAGAAGTTGCTGCAGTGCAAGGAATATTTGGATAATTGGCTAGAGAAACAAACTATCAAGGTAAGAAATTCTTAATCATTACAACACGGTTGCTTTATAAATGCATCCTGCTCCCTCTTGTAACATGAGGATCACCATAAAGGAAGACAGTAGAAATGTACAAGCATTTATTTACAACTTGGACAGAGAGAGAATAGTAGATACTCAAGGGTAATTCATGAGACGAGATCTCATTCAGGATTTGGATGAAATTATAAAATACAGAAGCTATATCCAAATCGTTCCGATGTCTGTTGTTTTTATATATTTTCTTTTTGAATGAGTGGAACTACAGTCCAGGGACCATCCTGTTGCACAAGGGGAGCATTGGTTTTAAGAAGAAGTTCAAATATAAATGCCTTATTGCACAGCTCTGAAGCACCTTTGCCTTCAGTCTTTTGACCCACAGCTCATCTGTAGTCACACGGTGTCCAGGTCATGTTTCCCAACCCCAAACTGTCTCTCACCTGCATGATATTGAATCAGGAACCTTCACCCAGGGAACCTGTAGGTGACTCTGGCCTCCTATCTAGCTGCTGCAGTAGCCCTTCCCTCTCTTACTGATTGACACACATAAAGGGTTTACTGTGAAGAAACAGTGTCGTAAAAATATCATTCTTCTCCCTGCAACATGGGGGAGGTATTGTGCTGCAGTGGGTTGTGCATCTGCTTCTGAGCCAGATGCTCGGGCTTCGAGTCCTGCATCAGGACTTAATGGCCAGTACAGGTGCATTCAAAATGTGACCAAACAGGTTGATTGCAAAACCTTTCAACGTATGTATTGCTGGTGGGAAGACCAGTAGAAATTACTAGCCAACTGTGGTTGTTGGGGAATGGCATCACTCAAGCTAAAGCCTCTGGCTTCAGGTGAATGACCTGTTCCTAGGAAAAACAACTTACAGAAAACAGACATAAGCATGTATTTTGTGCTTCTAGACATGGGTATTTGTCTATAGTCTAAGTCAACATGGATCAGAATTTTTACATATAAATATCGGGTACGTGCCCAACCTGAAAGCTTAATTCCGTGCATTGGAAACGCCAACTCATGTGCTCCCTTTACTCGGTGCCTGCCTTCTTCCCGTCCTCTTGTCAGCGCTCATTTTGCACCCACTTTTGGGTCTGCTGTGTGCACGTGCCCAACAAGCGAAAAATTCAGGCCATGGTTTGCATTCCCAACAATAATTCTCCCCCCTCCCACCTTTGCCCCCTTCCTATCCTACAAAGTTTCTCTTTTACCCACCCAAGAGCGGAAGCTTTTCCTGTTTCCTACTGCACAACATGGGTTTTGGTCACACTCCTTAGACGTAATCTAAATTTTTATTTATTTTTTATGGGATGTGAGTGTCTCTGGCAAGGCTATTGTCCATCCCTAATTTTGCTTGAGAAGATGGTGACAAGCTGCCTTCATGAATGGCTGCTGTCCATGTGGTGTAGATACACTCACAGAGCTGTTGGGTCAGAAGTTCCAGGATTTTAACCCAGTGACGGTTAAGGAATGACTATGTTTCCAAGTCATAATGGTGTGTGACTTGGAGGGGAACTTGCAGGTAGGTTCTGGTGTTCCCATGTACCTGCTGCCTTTGTCCTTCCATGAGTAGGGATTTGTGTTTAGGAGATGATGCAATGGAAACTTTAGTGAGTTGCTGCAGTTCATCTGGCCAATGTTTCATACCACAATCACAGTACATCAGCGATGGGGTGACATTGTATGGCGTTGGATGGGGTGCCCATCAAGTGGACTATTTTTCCTGGATGGTTTTGAGCTTCTTGAGTGTTGTTGGACTGTATATTCCATCACATTCTTGACTTGTGCCTTGTGGATGCTGGACAGGCTTTGGGAAATCAAGAGGCGAATCACTCACTGCCGAATAACCAACCTTTATATTTATGTGGCTGATCCAGTTCAGATTTTGTTCAGCACTGATCGCGAAGATTTGATGATAGAGAATTTGATGACCATAATCACTTTGACCGTCTTGCTGGAGATAATCATTACCTGACACTTGTGTGACACAAAACACATTGGTCAATTATCAGCCAAACCTGGTAAATACTCAGGAAATGTAACTGCTCAAAATATTTCAGCCATTTCTCTATCATTACCCACTCATTTATTTCTTCTTGCTTTCCTAGTTTTTTGACTTTTTTTCCTAACCTTTTTCATTTTTCCATTCATCATCCACTCTTCTATTGTCTATGTACTTTAAGTATATGGGCACGATTTTATGGCCATGCTGCGCCTGCAAAGCAGCTCGCCGTGGCGCAGCGTGGCTGATAAATACCGGGAGACCCCCCTCTTGAGATCTACCCGGCTCGCGATGCCTCACGGGATGTATCGTGATCTCGCGAGAAGTTGTGATGTAAATCCTGCCCATTGTGGGCAGAATCTCCTTTTTGCAAATTTGCATTTCCTGAGGTACCCAAGCCATGGGATCTACCTCCTTCGTCTTGGAGACCTCAGGTGAGAACCATTCGGTACTGGTCTCCAGAAACAGGGAGCAGACGGAACGGCACTCGTGGGGATCACCCAGGGGATTGGAGGTCTCCAGGTGTATCCCCTTTGGGCAGGATGGTACCTGGGCACTGCTGGTGTCACCTGGGCACCCTAATGCAGCTCGCCTGGCACCCTGGCAGTACCACCTGGATGCCAGCCTGGCACTGCCAAGGTGCCCAGGTGGCACTGTCAGCTGGCAAGAGTGTCACCAGGGTGCCAGGGCTGAACTGCCAAGGTGACCCTCCCATAGTGCGTTGGGGGCTGCTGGGGACCCTCCCATAGGTTGTTGGGGCTTGGAGGGGGATCGGGGGTCGCTTTGGGAGCCTTGGAGATCGGAACGCCATTTAAAAATGGTGCCCTGACCTTTTGCTAAACTGAGGAGTTCCGGCGAGCGGAGCCCGTCAGTGTACAAAACAGGGCTATGTGTGGCCTCGGCTACATGTTTCCTGTTGAGGCCCCTTCTCAAATGTGAGATGCAGTGAGCACTGGGAAACACGTTGCTAAATGCACTTGCTAAGGGGCTTTGTTCCGATTTAGTAAAATTGTGTTTGATGTTTTTAGGTTTAGTTTTGCTCTATTTTAATCCATCGTATGTCATTGTCAGCTTCTTAGTTGTTTTTATGTCAGAATATACTGACATATAGCCTTTTTTCACATTGCTTTAACTTCTGTATTTCTTGTTCATTATTTGAAACTTAAATGTTATCTAATGCCAAGATGTTCCTCAATGGCTTCCTCTTATTATCTGCTCTTCTTCATTTTCCATGACTCGATTCAACCAATTTGGGCAGTGAATTCCACTCACCACCCTCTGGGTGAAAAAGGTTTTCTTCATGTCCCCTCTAATCCTTCTGCCAATCATCTTAAATCTAATTTTGTCCACATTTATTAGGTCACCCCTCAGCCTCCTTTGTTCTAAGGAAAACAACCCTCGCTTATTCAGTCTTTCCTCATAGCTCCAATTTTCAAGTCCTGGCAACATTCTTGTAAATCTCCTCTGCTCTCTATCCTGAGCAATTATGTCTTTCTTGTAATGTGGTGACCAGAACTGTACACAAAATTCCTCTTCCGCCTAACCAGCGTTTTATACTGTTCCAGCATTACATATGCTTTCTTAACCATCTTATCCACCTGCCCTGCAAACTTCAGGGACATATGGAAATGCACCCCAATGTCTCTCTTTTCCTCAGTCCTTCTCAATATCTTCCCATTTATCTTCCCCTTGCTTTGTTTTCCCTCCCCAAATGCATTACCTCACACTTTTCCAGACTGAATTCCATTTGCAACTTTTCGCCCACCCAACCAAATCATTGATATAATTCTGGAGTCAATCTTTGTGCAATTGCAAGTTTCCTGATTGTAGCCCTCACATTTAAGTCATTAATATGTACAACAAACAGCAAGGGCACCACTGTGCGACACCACTGGAAACTGCTGTCCATTTGTAAAAACATCTGTCTTTCATTCTTTGTTTCTTGTCACTGAGCCAATTTTGGATCCAACACACCACCTTCCCTTGTATCTCATGGGATTTTACTTTTCTGACCAGTCTGCCATGTGGGAACTTGTTAAGCATCTTACTGAAATCCATGTAGACAACATCCACTGCACTACCTTCATCAATTCTCCAAGTTACTTGCTCAAAAATGTTGATTAAGTTAGTAAGATACGATTGTCCCCTAACAAAATCATGTTGATTAACCCTGATCAATCCCTGCCAATCTAAGTGACAGCTTATCCTGTCTCTCAGAATTGACTCCAATAATTTGCCCACACTGTGATTTGTTATGTTGTAGGTGTAACATAAGCGGCTTCCTTGTGGTGCACTTGACAAAGGAAGGTTCAGACGTGGAGATAACTTCAACACGTTTATTAAACTATTTACACTTCTATTACTCGGGTTCAACACTACTGCTAATCCTACTATAGCTACCCAGACTGACTAACCAGCTGCTACAATCCAAGTGGTTGGTGTAATATTGAATCAACCCTGTGTCTGTACTCACTGACTGTCTCCACTGGAAAGAGGCAGATCATGTGTGTGGTGTCCTTTATATATAGGTTGGTGTAATGCCCCCCTGTGGTCGTGTCACCTCCTTGTGTATCGTGAATGTCTATTGGTCGTGTCCTATCTATCTGATCTATTGGTTAAGTGTGTGTGATGTTTCTGGTGCTCCCTCTAGTGTCTAGCTAGCCTACATGCATTTACATTGATGCACATCACCACACACTGAAGTCAGACTGACCAGCCTATAGTTTTCTGGCCTATCCCTCGCACATTTTGTAAATAATGGTTCAATGTTTGCAGACCTTCAATCCTCTGGTACCTTACCTGTATCTAGTGAGGATTGGTAAATGATTCACAGAGCAATCTGCTACTTCATCCCTGGCTTCCTTCAATAATTTGTGATATAATCCATCTGGCCCTGGGAATTTATCCACATTCAAAAATGTCTGTCCCTCCAGTACCTCATCTATAACTATGCTTATTGTATCTAATATTTCACACTCTTCTTTAATTAGAATGCTGCATCATTCCTCTCCTTAGTGAAGACAAAGTACTCATTGAGACACCTGCCCACATTCTGCATAAACTTTCATACGCTTTCTTTTTCTGCTTTGACTTATCATATGAGCTTCAGAATAACCAGGGTCTAGATTTGGCAAGACCACCCTTTTTCTTTGTGGAGACATGTCCACACTATGCCCATAGAATCTTGCTTTTGAATGTCTTTAAATGATTTGACACAGTTTTCCCTTCTCATAACTATATCCAGCCCACTCTCGCCAGCTCACCTCTCAGTTTGTAACATTTGTCTTCCCCCAGTTTAGAACTTTGACCCCTGTTCTATCTCTGTCCTTTACCTAGATTTTCCTACACCTTTCTTCCTGTACTTGCCTTTTACTATTAGGTCATCTGTTGATTACTTAGAACTGTAAAGAATTAAGTAAATTACTTAGAATGTACAGCATTGAAACATGGTTTTCTTCCCAACTGGTCAATGCCAGTTTTTATGCTTCAGACTAACCTCTTTCTACCCTACTCTATCTAACTCTATCAGCGTAAACTTTTATTCTTCTCTCCCTCATATGTTTTCCTAGCTTCTCTTGAATTCATTTATGCCACTCGCCTCAACAATAGCTTATGGTAGTGATTTCTACGCACCCCCTGGATAAAGAAATTTCTTGTGAGTTATTACATTTCCTAATGTGATTAATCCCTTCTTATCCTTGGTCTCAATTCCAATGGATTCTGCTTCTACCTTAATATTAGTGAGATCCCTTTTTCCTGCTGGAATTGCATTACCACTGATTAATACCGCTACCTCACATAACACATTTGGAAAGGACAGGGAAGCAGAAGTAATGTCCAACAATATTTAAGTCCTGAACTTTATTAAGCCAAGTTTCATTTATCCCTTCTGCGTCTTGCTACTCACGTTGAATTAATGCCTCTACTTCCCCCACTTTGTTTCATGTTCTGTATATATTGCTGACAGGCAACTTAATTTGTTTTTGTTAATTGTATTGGACAGTCATTTTATACTTATCTTTGATAATTGTATCTGTTCCCTCATTCTTGACCTTGGTCTGACCTTATACTCCTTTGTCCTATTTTGTTATCTTTACGTTTATGTTCAGTCGATTCCTCCTCCTAGCCCCCCACTGCCTTGTTTGTTTGAAGTCCTATCCACATACCTATTTATCTTTTCTGCTAGTACACTGGTCCCATTCTGGTTCAGTTGGAGCTTGTTCCAGTGGTACAGCTTCATCCTGTCCCGGTACAGAAAGTCCTTGTTTTAAGTTGTGGTTGCATTGCCGGAAATTGCGACTTTTTAAGTAGAAAAACTATTTTTGATTCATGGTTTCCCACAGGAATCAATGTTTGTTTGTTTTTTTAACAAACAATTGTATTGAGGTATTTTTTGGCATTGTAAACAGTTACAGATTACAGAAATATGCAAACATCAATGAAAAACCAACACTTCAACCAAACCATACTGCACATACCCGCCCCTCTCCCGTAGACACTACCCGCCTATTTATCCCTCCTACTCTACTCTAATCTCCCCCCCCCCCCCCGCTGATGTTCACTCTCCCGCGAAGAAGTCGATGAATGGTCGCCACCTTTAGGCGAACCCCAATACAGATCCCCTCAAGGCGAACTTGATTTTTTCCATACCCAGAAAACTTGACATGTCCGAAAGCCATAGTTCGGTCTTCGGGGGTTTTGGGTCCCTCCATGCCAGCGGTATCCGCCGCCGGGCTATCAGGGAAGCAAAGGCCAGAACATCTGCCTCTTTCTCCCCCTGGACTCCTGGGTCTTCCGAAACCCCGAAAATTGCCACCTCTGGACTCATCACCACCCTTGTTTTCAGCACCCGGGACATGACCCCCACAAATCCCTTCCAGTACCTCCTAAGCTTAGGACATGCCCAAAACATGAGAACGTGGTTCGCTGGTCCCCCCGAGCAGCTAGCACACTTGTCCTCTACCCCAAAGAATTTGCTCATCCGAGCCACCGTCATGTGGGCCCGGTGAACGACCTTAAACTGAATCAGGCTGAGCCTGGCACATGTTACGGTTGAGTTTACCCTACTCAGGGCTTCCGCCCACAGCCCGTCCTCCATCTCCCCGCCGAGCTCCTCCTCCCATTTGAGTTTCAGTTCCTCCGTCTGGGACTCTTCCCCCTTCATGAGAACCTTGTAAATATCCGAGACTCTACCCTCTCCTCCTTCTCCTCTAGAGACTATTCTGTCCTGGATCCCTATTGGCGGGAGGCGTGGGAAGGATGGGACCTGTCTGCGTACAAAGTCCCACATCAGTAAGTACCTAAAGTCATTTCCCCTTTCCAGCCCAGCTTTCTCCTCCAACTCCCTCAAACTCGCAAAGTTCCCCACCAGGAACATATCGCCCACCCTCCTCAGCCCCGCCCGCCGCCATGTTCGAAACCCTCCACCCATGTTCCCGGTGGCGAATCGATGGTTATCACAAATTGGAGCCCAGACTGACGCACCCACCTCCCCTGCATGCTTTCTCCACTGGCCCCAAATCCGCAGGGCCGCCCCCACTACCGGGCTGGTGGAGTACCTGGCCGGCGACAGCGGTAGGGCTGCCAAACTGGTGCCCCTGCACGAAGCCGCCTCCACCCGCTCCCAGATAGATCCCGTACCCACCATCCAGTTCCTTATCATGGTTATGTTAGCCGCCCAGTAATAGTTGATCAGACTCGGCAATGCCAGTCCCCCCTCGCTGCGGCTCCTTTCAAGCATCGCCTTCCTCACCCGCGGGGATTTTCCCGCCCAGACAAAGCTCATGATGATTTTGCCGGTCCTTTTGAAGAAGGACCGTGGGATAAAGATCGGGAGGCACTGGAAGATGAACAGGAATCTAGGGAGGATTGCTATCTTTACCGTCTGCAGTCTCCCCGCAAGTGACAGCGGGAGTGCATCCCATCTCCGAAATTCCCTCTTCATTTGTTCCACCACTCTAGTCAAATTTAACTTATGTAACCTGCCCCAGTCTCGTGCCACCTGTATCCCCAAGTACCGAAAACTTTCCTCCATCAGCCTAAATGGCAGCTCCTTCAGTCTATTCTCCTGGCCCCTTGCCTGCACCACAAACATCTCACTCTTGGCCATATTTAATTTGTACCCTGAGAACCGGCCAAACTTCCTCAATGTTTCCAGTATATTTTCCATCCCGGCCAGTGGGTCCGACACGTACAGGAGCAGGTCGTCCGCATAGAGAGAGACCCTGTGCTCCACCCCCCCCACCACCCCCAGTCGTTCCCTTCCACCCCTTTGCAGCTCTCAGCGCAATCACCAACGGTTCTATGGCCAGCGCGAACAGCAACGGGGAGAGTTGACATCCCTGTCTGGTTGCACGGTGTAGTCTGAAATAATCTGACATTATCCTGTTCGTCTTAACGCTAGCTTTTGGGGCCTGGTACAATAGTCTGACCCGATTAACCAGTCCCTCCCCGAACCCAAACCGTCCGAGTACCTACCACAAATACTCCCACTCCACCCAGTCGAAAGACCTTCTCAGCATCCATTGCCACCACTACCTCCACCTCCTTGCCTGTCGGGGGCATCATGATCACATTAAGCAATCTTCTCAAGTTAGCTGTCAGCTGCCTGCCTTTCACAGACCCTGTCTGATCGTCCCCAATCACCTCCGGTACGCAGTCCTCAATTCTAATCGCCAGGACCTTGGCCAGGAGCTTGGCGTCCACATTGATCAGGGAGATTGGCCTGTATGACCCGCAGGATTCTGGGTCCTTGTCCTGCTTTAATATCAGTGAGACGGTGGCTTGCGACATCGACGGAGGCAGGGTCCCTCTGTCCCTCGCCTCATTAAAAACCCTTGTCAGGACCGGTCCCACTATCTCCGAGAACTTTTTGTAAAACTCTACTGGGTATCCATCCCGTCCCGGGGCATTCCCCGACTGCATAGCCTTTAGGCCCCCCAGTACCTCCTCCGCTCTAATCGGGGCCCCCAGCCCGTCCACTAGTCCCCTGCCAACTTTTGGGAAGGTTAATCCGTCCAGAAACCGTTTCATCCCCTCCGGCTCCTCCGGGGGTTCTGAAGTGTAAAGCTTTCTATAAAAGTCCCGAAATACTTTATTCAGTCCTGACGGGTCCTCCACTCTGCTCCCCTCCCCATCAACCACTCTACTTATTTCCCTGGCCGCCCCCCTCTTCATGAGTTGCTGCGCTAGCAATCTGCTGGCCTTCTCCCCATGCTCATACACCACTCCCCTCGCCTTCCTAAGTTGTTCCACGGCCCTACTCGTGGATAGCACCCCCAGTTCCGCCTGCAGCCTCCGTCTTTCCCTGAGTAGGTCCTCCCCCGGGGACTCCGCATGCTCCTCGTCTATCCGGTGAATCTCTTTAACCAATCTACCCATTTCTGCTCTGTCTGCCCTATCCCTGTGAGCCCGAATTGAGATCAGCTCCCCCCTCACTACTGCCTTCAGCGCCTCCCACAGGGTCACTGATGCAACCTCCCCCATATCGTTCACCTGCAAGTAATTTTGCATACACTTCCGAAGTCTCTCACATATCCCCTCCTCCGACAACAGTCCTACGTCTAACCTCCATTGCGGGCGTTGGTAATTCGCCCCACCGACCTGCAGGCCCACCCAATGTGGGGCATGATCCGAAATAGTGATTGCCGAGTATTCCGTATTCTTCACCTCCCCTACACAGTCCCTGCACAAGATAAAGAAATCAATCCTAGAATATACTTTATGAACATGCGAGTAGAATGAGTAGCCCCTTCCCGTCGGCTGTCTGGCTCACCATGGGCCCACAGCCCCCATTTGCTCCATGAACCCTTTCACCTCCCTAGCCATTGCTGGGAGCCTACCCGTTCTGGGACATGACCGGTCTAGTCCCGGGTCGAGGGCTGTATTAAAGCCCCCCCCCCCCCCCCCCCCCCCCCCCCCCCCCCCCCCCCCCCCCCCCCATCATCAACCTGCGTGAGTCTAGGTCCGGGATCTTCCCCAGCACTCTTTTAATAAAGTCAGCGTCGTCCCAGTTCGGCGCATATATGTTCACCAGCACCACTCTCCTCCCCTCCAGCTTGCCCCTTACCATAAGGAATCTGCCCCGCCGTCTGCGATTACGCCCTCCGCCTCAAATTGAACCCGCTTATTGATCATAATTGCTACCCCCCTGGACTTAGAATCCAAGTCCGAGTGGAAGACCTGGCTGATCCAGCCCTTCCTTAGCCTAGTCTGGTCAGATACTTTCAGATGTGTCTCCTGCAACATAATTACGTCCGCCTTTAGAGCTCGCAAGTGTGCGAACACACCGGCCCTTTTGACTGGCCCATTTAGTCCTCTGACATTCCAGGTGATCAGCCTGGTTGGGGGGGCACCCCCCAACCCCCCCCCCCCCCACCCCCCCCCCCACCCCCCCCCCCCCCCCACCACACCGGTCAGCCATATCCTTTCTTGGGCCCGCCCCTGGCCCATGCGCCGCACCGCTCTTGGCTCACCTCTTGGTCTCCTCCACCCCCGACCGCCTCTCCATTACCTACTTCAGACCCCTCCTACGTCAGCATAATAACTCCCCCCCCCACCCCCCACCACCACACCGGTCAGCCATATCCTTTCTTGGGCCCGCCCCTGGCCCATGCGCCGCACCGCTCTTGGCTCACCTCTTGGTCTCCTCCACCCCCGACCGCCTCTCCATTACCTACTTCAGACCCCTCCTACGTCAGCATAATAACTCCCCCCCCCCCCCCCCCCAGCAACATCACCCCTGCCATTCACTGGCTGTATTCACCCCCCCCCCCCCCCCCCCCACCTGACTCCCTTGACTAGCCAATCTGCTAGCCCGGTGACTCATGCCTCCGGCGCCCACTTGTCTCACTCCCATTGTTTCCCTGACCTCATCTCCCCACTCCCCAGCACACCATTCCCCACTCCGACCCACTGGAGCAGTCTCACTAAGATGGGAAAGATCAAACAAGATGGAAACATCAAACAGCAACGCGAGGCTGCTCCAGTTACAACACAGTTCCAGCTGTGTACACAGATAAGTGTTAACCCACGTCCCTTTCTGAGCATTAATAAAATAGCAACACAGTAACACAGTACCCGCATATCACCCACCCGAAACAAACATAAAAACCACAGACATAAAAAAAACCCCAACCAACATCTTTAATCCCCATTGCTTACCGGCCACCCTTATGTTACAATGAAGGCTCCAGCACACCCAGAGAACACGACGAAAGGTACCAACAACAGCAGAAAAAAGAGAAAGGAAAAAAAAAAGCAGACAGAGGGGGATCCCCTCCCCCCCGCACCCCCCGGAGGCAAAAGCTGCCCAAAAATACAACACATGGCACCTTTAAAGCAGTAAACAGTCGACCATCAGTCCAGGCACAGTAGGCATTCCCCCAAACGATAACTCTCGGACCCTACCTTGCGTCTGTGGGTCCTTTTTTCGGGACCAGCCCCTGATCTGTCGCGAAGTCCATCGCTTCTTCGGGCTCGGAGAAGTAGTGGTGTTGGCCCTGATGCGTAACCCAAAGACGGGCCGGGAAGAGCAGACCAAACTTCACGTGCTTTTTGAACAACACCTCCTTAACTTGTTCAAAGGCTGCTCAACGCCTGGCTTAGGTCCTGATGAATGCGAAGGACACTGTTATTCCACGTGCTGCTCTTAGCGCTCTTTACCCACTGCAGCACCCGCTCCTTCTCCACAAACCTGTGGAACCTGATCACCATCAGACAGGGGGGACCCCCCGGACGCATCTGCCTCGCCTGTACTCTATGCGCCCCCTCCAGCTCCGGCGGTCGCGGAAAGGCGTCAGCCCCCATCAGCTGCATCAACAGATCAGCCACAAAAGCTGTGGCATCTGCTCCCTCAGCCCTCTCCGGGAGGCCGATGATCCTCAGATTTTGTCTGCGGGCTCTATTTTCCAGCTCCTCTACTCTGTCCAGCAGTCTTCTCTGTTTCTCCTTCAACCCATCGACTTCTAGCGCAGCCATCGTCTGCCGTCCGCCTGCTCCCTCACCCGCCTCCTCCAGCTCCTCAACTTTTTCGTCCTGGGCATCCAGTCTCTGGTTCAGCTGATCCACTGCCTTCTGAAGTGGGTCCAAGTTATCCCGCTTCAACGATTCAAAACTGCTCTTTATCATCTGCAGCATGTTTTCCAGCGCCTGCTGGATCGCCGGGTCCGAGGTCCGTAGGTCCGCTATTTTGCTCCCGGGTCAGCTTCCCCTGCACCTTGTCTTTGTCCCTTCTTCTCCCATTTGCGCTGCTTTCTGCCCTCCCGCGGTTCCATACAGCTCTGCCCGTTCCTCAGCTCCTCCGTGGCCGTCTTTCCAGCGCTCCACAGTCCCGCAAAACCGGGGAACCAGTTCCTCAAATCCCGTCGGAGTGAGAGCCACCAAATGTGCGGCTCACTCACTCATCGCTGCCACCGGAAGTCAACCCATAAGAATCAATGTTAAAGCTGGAGGTAGGTGCCGTCAGGCATTTTGTGCCCCGTAAAAAACAAACATTAAACAAGTTGAAATACAAAACCACGTGTGTGCAGAAATCCTGTATAAATTCAAATTAATTAACGCCAGCCTCAAGACGTTTTAAGACATCCAAATTTGCTGCGAGGCAAAGTTGCTTTGCAGTTGCAGGCACCTTATCTGCACTTGTTTAAAACTAATTTCAAAGTCTAACCCACAGTAGGCACCCCAACACTACAAAATCTAAATTCAACTTTTTGCTTGGAAAGATCCACTCTGGCTCTGGATGCCTCTGGGTTATTTTAAAAATTGATGTTGCCTTGCTTTTCGTACCAAACGTCTCCCTAACAATGGCACCGATTAGGCCACGGGCAGGTCTCAGGATCTGACATTACGTGAAGGGAGCCTACTTGCAATGATGTGACCTGTACGATGACAACTGGTGACAATGATGCATGGTAGCGATGACGTGAAACAACTCTTAAATCGGGGAATACGGACCTAAACCAAATCAACTTTAAACGAAAACAACTTAAAACGGGGCGACTTAAAACTAGGATTTACTGTACTGGTGCTAGTCTCCCATTAATGTTCCCCTCCTTTCCACACCAGTCTTTTCTTAAATTTTCCCAATTAAGGGGCAATTTTAGCATGGCCAGTTCACCTACCCTGCACATCTTTGGGTTGTGGGGATGGGGCCCATGCAGACACGGGGAGAATGTGCAAGCTCCACACGGACAGTGACCCGGGGCCGGGATCGAACCTGGGCCCTCAGCGCTGTGCCACTGTACCACTGTGCCACCTCCATACTAGTCTTTCAGACGCACATTCATCTTCCTGATTTGTCTATTTCTATGTTAATTAACATGTGGTTCGTATAGTAATCATGCGATTACTGCATGTGCAGTCCTGTTTTTCAAATTAATTCCTCCCCCACTCCAATGGCAAGACAAAACATTAACTGGCCGTTCTTTTTGATTGTTGTTTATGTACTTTTGCTGTGTGCAGATCGGTAGCTATGTTTGTCTATAATAGTGACCACTTTAAAGGTAATGATAGTGAAGCACCTATTTCAGATTTCCAACGCTTTTTTTCATCTCAGTGTTTTATAATGTTACCTCCATTAAATCTGATGATTTTGCAGACAAAATGTCTGTAATATAGACTGTAAATATATCACCTGGTCAACCATTTATTCCTGTACCAGGAATATGCAGCTGTAGATGCAGTTAAAGTCACAATATTGCATAGAAACATAGAAATTTGGGTTGTGAGTAGGCTATTAGGCCCTTCGAGCTTGCTGCACCATTCAACATGATCATGGATGATCCTCTATCTCAGTGCCATACTCGAGTGCTCCCCTCATACACCTTGACACTTTTAGAGTTGAGAAATCCATATATTTGCTTCTTAAATACCTATCCTGAAAATACTACATTCAAAAGGAATTGTGCTTTCTCTTGGGCGACAAGCGAAGAATATGTAAAACTTACCAATTATTTTTTCATGCAGCCATTTAAGAACCAGTGGCAGGATTAGGCCATTCAGCCCTCGAGCGTGCTCCACGAAGTAAGCTAATCAACCACTGAAATTAAGCTAATTAACTCCTAAAACTAAGCTAATCAACTGTGTGTGCATCATACACCCAAAATGTAGTCAAATGTGCCTGTGCTGATATAAATAAGCTTGTACATAAGCGTCGGCATGTTTGTTTCTCTGAAGATCTAACAACAGCCTACCTCAATAACGGATTTTAAAAAACTACCACCAGATTCAGAATATATTTGAAAAAGATATGTTCTAACACTGGCCAACCCAAGAACAGACCAAACCTTTGATCAAATTTGCGGGTGCACTAGAATTGTTTGGTTAAATTTGCATTGTACATCATCATAGAATCAACAGTGCAGAAGGAGGCATTCGGCCCATCGAGTCTGCACTGGCCCTTGGAAAGAGCACCTCACTTAAGCCCACATCCACCCTATCCCCGTAACCCAGTAATCCCACCTAAGGGACACTAAGTAACAGCATGGCCAATCCACCTAACCTGCACACCTTTGGATGTGGGAGGAAACCAGAGCACCCAGAGGAAACCCACGCACACACGGGAAGAACGTGCAGACTCTGCACAGACAGTGGCCAAGCCAGAAATCGAACCTGGTACCCTGGGGCTGTGAAGCAACAGTGCTAACCACTGTGCTTCCATGCTTATAATAGGCCACTGGAGCATAAATATCATAACTTTCCACACGGGGAGCTAACAGTGCTTTATTCGAATGAAAAGGGCAGAAAACATTGGGTGGGATTTTCCAGCCGGTGGAATCTTCTGATCCCGCCACTGGCGACCCTCCCTGCCGCAGGCCGCGAATAGCAGTAAACCCCGTTGTCAGTGGCAGGTCTGGAAAATCCTGACACCGGCCACCTTCGCCACAGCAAAACACGCTGCGCGGGGAGTGGGGTGGGATCGAGATATCCCGCCTATTAACTCAACGTTTCTTTCTATCTCTTTCCATAGATGCTACCTGACCTGCTGAGTGTTGTCCATCATTTTCTGTTTTTATTTCACATTTACAGCATCTGCAATCAAATGCTGACTTTCATGATTTCATTTGTTCTAGTTTGACAATGAGGCACAGTCGTCCCGTTTTGTTTTCCTTATAGAAAGACCAAGTTTCTGATGGAAGCACAGTCGTTATTCAAGAACGAAGACTGCATGTTTGTGTGCACAACAGCTGGTGCTATGTTCAGAAGCCGCAGGTGGTAGTTTTGATACCTGGGACTGTGCAGAGAAAATCTGCGAGCTTCTCCAAAAGGTAAGCTTCATTGTAAATGAGGTGAAATATGTTACATACTTGAGTTCCACTTAAAGTTGTTGACCATTGTTCAGGCACAAAGATGAGACACTATTAAGTTTTACATTCATGAACAACGCCATTTAACTTTGCAATTACTGACCCCCTTTGGGCTTCTCATTCTGCTGTCACAGGTATCACCATGTGCATCTTGATATCCACAAAAATCAATTAGAGCCAACTCAGTTTTCAAAGAGGATCACTTGAATTATTGCAAGGATAAAAGAGCCTTTACAAGTGGAGTTAGCAGAGCTGCTCCCTCAAGATTACAAATTTGGCTGCTTTAGTTTTGCTTCTGGTACTTCTGAAAAAGACACAAGCAGAGATTGGCTGGTTAGACGGGCAGAACAGTGGCAAATGGAATTTAACCCCGGAAAGTGTGAGCTGATGCATTTTGGGAGGACTAGCATGGCAAGGGAATATGCAATGAATGGTAGGACGCTTGGAAGTACAGAGGACCAAAGCGTGCATGTCCAGAGATCCCTGAAGGCAGCAGGACAGGTAGATAAGGTGGTTAAGAAGGCATATGGAACACTTTGTTTTATTAGCCAAGGCATAGAATATAAAAGCAGGGAAGTTATGATGGAGCTGTATAAAACGCTCGTTATGCCACAGCTAGAGTACTGTGTGCAGTTCTGGTCACCACACTATAGGAAGGGATTGCACTAGAAAGAGTGCAGAGGAGATTCACCAGGATGTTGCCTTGGCTGGAGCATTTCAGATATGAAGAGAAGCTGGTTAGGCAGGGTTTGTTTTCCTTCGAGCAGAGAAGGCTGAGGGAGGACCTGATTGAAGTGTAGATTTAAGATAAGAGGCAGGAGATTTAGAGAGATGTAAGGAAAAGCTTTTTCACCCAGGGTGGGAATCTGCAACTCACTGCCTGAAAGTGCGGTGGAGGTGGCAACCCTCAACAATTAAGAAATATTTAGATGAGCACTTGAAATACCATAGCATACAAGACTACGGACCAAGTGCAGGAAAATGGGATTAGAACAGATGGGTGCATGACGACCGGCGCAGACATGATGGGCCGAAGGGTCTCTTTCTGTGCTGTAAAACTCTATGACTCTTTGTATTGCTGATGTACGTTTGATGGAGGCTAATTCACAAGTGACAGTGAGTAATGACAGTTCTACTAATAATGTGAAATGTCCATAATTCACAAGTTAATGAAGTCGTGAATATGCTTTGATGGTTGTTGGCATGAATTAATATACTGCAGGAGTTTTGTGTTTCTGGTGTGATAATCAGTCTTTTCAATGATAAAAATTTAATCATTTCCTTAAAAAAGGACCTATTCCAAATGATTTCACCCATCGCTTCCCTCCATTCTTTAACTCTCTGATTTTCTAGTTATTTTTTTAATCCTTTCTAGAAATCTGATAGATCTTGAACAAATTTACAGAAGGCACCAATGACATGCACTTCCCTTGCTCCTACGAATTTTGCGCTGTCTGGACACTCACCGAGGTGTGAGACTAAGTGATTTTCATTTCATTTCATTTCTTTGAGCTTTGTTTTGCTCATCAATAGGATGTTGCCATTGCTGGCTAGGCCAGCATTTATTGCCCATCCCTAATTGTCCTTGAGAAGGTGCTGCATTTCTTGTCGTGTCGGTATATCATCTCTTACTGTGCTGCTCAGATTTTGATGTCCAGTTACATGTTCAAAACTCTTAAGAAGTCTCCAATTTTCTTCGCCAAGGTGCCAAGATTTGTGAAGGTTAAAAGTTCCAGTCAGCAGGGCACGAAGCTCTGCAAACTAGAAGACCCCATGTTTAATTTCTGGACTGTATGAAGTGATGAAGTCAGTCTGGACTGTAGGTGGTCTGAAAATTCATTTGTTTTTCATTGTAACAAATTCGGATTAGTTGGGGTGGTAAAATTTGCGGTCCCTCATAAGGGCAAATATTAAACAAAAGGCAGAAGTTCAATAACAATTCGCTGCTAAATAATCCGGTATGGATTCCATTTGATCGTTGGAATGCCGGGCGGATTTAGACAAGACATTGAGTGGCAGACCCCAGTAACTAAATAAATGTCAGAAAACCTACCTTGGACAGATAATTCAATTTAACAAAAAAAATACACTTTAGAACAAAGTACGTAATAAGCAATCTGTTTCAGTGGAACACCCACCGAGTGGGGTTAGATTGATTTATATATTTCTACGCCATGCACTGTTGCCTGTGTTCCACTGATGTTGGGAAGTTTATTTTCTTTCTGTAATTTACTTGTGCAGCTGTGCAGAACTTTAAAGAAAACCTGGAATATACCTGTCTTATAAAATGCTGATCTTACTGTACACATATACGATGAAAAATTCAAATGACTGCAGATGCTGAAATCTGAAACAAAAACAAAAAATACTGGACAATCTCAGCAGGTATATGCACATACATATATGTATGTGTTGCACTGCTTTTCAGGCACAGCGAGGCCGGTTGATCATGCCCTGTATGTTTACAAGAAGGAGTTCAATTTAGCTCTTGGGGACAAAGGGATCTGTTGCTAACTTTTGGTTGGTTCAATTGGCTCTGTTTTATAACCTTTGCTCGAGAGTCGCCAGGTATCTTTATGATACCGCCAGGAGGTTCAAGTTCAAGTAATGATCAATAACTCAGTACATCGAGCTAATTTCCATTAGGGCTCACAGGGAGAAGACAGAGGGTATGGAAAGGGAGAGGTTAGTGGGGGAGATTTTGAGAGTGGACAGGAGATACGCAGAGGCCCCGGAGGAAAGATTACTTGGGGAAAGACGACGGCTCCAGACGGCGTTTGACCTGTTGACCACAGCGAAGGCGGAGGCACAGTGGAGGAAAGCGCAGGGGGCGACCTACGAGTATGGGGAAAAGGCTAGTCGGATGCTGGCACACCAGCTCCGTAAGAGGATGGCAGCGAGGGAAATAGGGGGAGTCAAAGATGGAAGGGGAGCCACGGTTTGGAGTGCGACGAAAATAAACGAGGTATTTAAGGCCTTTTATGAAGAGCTGTACAGATCCCAGCCCCCAGCGGGGGAAGGGGGGATGAGACGATTCCTAGATCAGCTGAGATTCCCGAGGATGGAGGAGCAAGAGGTGGCTGGTTTGGGGGCACCAATTGGGTTGGAGGAGCTGAGCAAGGGTTTGGGGAGCATGCAGGCGGGGAAGGCCCCGGGACCGGACGGATTCCCAGTGGAGTTCTACAGGAAGTACGCAGACCTGTTGGCCCCGCTACTGGTGCGGACCTTTAATGAGGTAAGAGAGGAGGGGACCCTGCCCCCGACAATGTCGGAAGCGACAATTTCTTTGATCCTAAAGCGGGACAAGGACCCACTGCAATGTGGATCGTACAGGCCGATCTCGCTCCTCAATGTGGATGCAAAGTTGCTGGCAAAAGTGCTGGACACGAGGATCGAGGACTGTGTCCCGGGGGTAATCCACGAGGACCAGACGGGATTTGTAAAGGGCCGGCAACTAAACACCAATGTGCGGCAGCTCTTAAATGTGATAATGATGCCATCGGAGGAGGGAGAGGCGAAGATAGTGGCAGCTATGGACGCGGAGAAGGCCTTTGACCGAGTAGAGTGGGAGTACCTCTGGGAGGTGCTGCGTAGGTTTGGGTTTGGGGTAGTGTTTATCAATTGGGTTAAGCTCCTTTACAGAGCCCCGATGGCGAGTATAGTGACGAACCGGCGGAGGTCGGAGTACTTTCGACTGTACCGAGGGACGAGGCAGGGGTGCCCCCTGTCCCCCCTGTTGTTCGCATTGGCGATCGAGCCATTGGCCATGTCATTGAGGGAGTCTAATAAATGGAGGGGGGTGGTCCGAGGGGGAGAAGAGCATCGGCTGTCGCTATATGCGGATGACCTGTTGCTGTACGTGGCAAATCCAATGGAGGGGATGGTGGAGATCATGCAGACTCTAAGGGAGTTTGGGGAGTTTTCGGGCTATAAGCTCAATGTAGGGAAGAGTGAGCTCTTTGTATTACAGGCGGGGGACCAAGAAAGAGGGATAGGGGACCTACCGCTGAGGAGGGCGGAGGGGAGCTTTCGGTATCTGGGGATCCAGATAGCCAGGAGTTGGGGAACCCTACATAAACTGAATCTGATGAGGTTGGTGGAGCAAATGGAGGAGGATTTCAAAAGATGGGACATGTTACCGCTCTCGCTGGCGGGTAGAGTGCAGTCGGTCAAAATGGTGGTCCTTCCGAGGTTTCTGTTTGTGTTTCAGTGCCTTCCCATCGTGATCACTAAGGCCTTTTTTAAGAGAGTAGGTAGGAGTATTATGGGGTTTGTGTGGGCGAATAAGACTCCGAGAGTAAGGAGAGGGTTCCTGGAACGCAGTAGGGACCGAGGAGGGTTGGCGCTGCCAAACCTGGGGAGCTACTACTGGGCAGCAAATGTGGCGATGATCCGCAAGTGGGTTATGGAGGGAGAGGGGGCGGCATGGAAGAGGATGGAGATGGCGTCCTGTAAAGGAACGAGCCTGGGGGCGTTGGTGACGGCACCGCTGCCACTCTCGCCGACAAAGTATACCACGAGCCCGGTGGTGGCGGCAACGCTAAGGAACTGGGGCCAGTGGAGACGGCACCGGGGTGCAATGGGAGCATCGGTGTGGTCCCCGATCAGGGGTAACCACCGGTTTGTCCCGGGGAAGATGGACGGGGGGTTCCAGAGCTGGCATCGGGCGGGGATTGGAAGAATGGGGGACCTGTTCATCGATGGGACGTTTGCGAGCCTAGGGGCACTGGAGGAGAAGTTTGAGTTACCCCCGGGAAATGCCTTTAGATATATGCAGGTGAGGGCTTTTGTGAGGCGACAGGTGAGGGAATTCCCGTTGCTCCCGGCACAAGAAGTTCAAGATAGGGTGATCTCGGGTGTATGGGTCGGGGAGGGCAAGGTGTCGGAAATACACCAGGAGTTGAAAGAAGAGGGGGAAGCGCTGGTAGAAGAGTTGAAGGGTAAATGGGAGGAGGAGCTGGGGGAGGAGATCGAGGAAGGTCTGTGGGCTGATGCCCTAGGTAGGGTTAATTCCTCCTCCTCGTGTGCCAGGTTCAGCATGATACAATTTAAGGTGGTCCACAGAGCGCACCTGACGGGGGCGAGGTTGAGTAGGTTCTTTGGGGTAGAGGACAGATGTGGAAGGTGCTCAGGGAGCCCGGCGAACCATGTCCATATGTTTTGGTCATGCCCGGCACTGGAGGGGTTCTGGAGAGGAGTGGCGGGTGCAATATCTCAGGTGGTGAAAGTTTGGGTCAAGCCAAGCTGGGGGCTAGCAATATTTGGAGTAGTGGACGAACCGGGAGTGCAGGAGGCGAAAGAGGCCGGCATTCTGGCCTTTGCGTCCCTAGTAGCCCGGTGAAGGATCTTGCTAATGTGGAAGGAGGCGAAGCCCCCCAGCCTGGAGGCCTGGATAAATGATATGGCTGGGTTCATAAAGTTGGAGAGGATTAAGTTCGCCTTGAGAGGGTCTGCGCGGGGGTTCTACAGGCGGTGGCAACCGTTCCTAGACTATCTCGCGGAGCGTTAGAGGAAGGTCGGTCAGCAGCAGCAGGAACCTTGGCGGGGGGGGAGGGCGACGTCCTGGGAGGGGTGGGGGGAAAAGGGAGGACTGCCTGGGAGGATGGATGAGCAAGAGATAACATGAAGGGTTGGGGAAACTGGCACGTACAGGTAAGGGCCAGTGTACAAAGCTGTGTAAATATATCATTTTGCCATGTATATATCTTGCTCTGCTCGATTTCTTGTTTTTTTTTGTTACGAGGGGGGGGGGGGGGGGGGGGGGGGGGGGGGTTATCATTTGTAAGGGAGAAAAATTGTGTTAAAAAACTTTAATAAATATATATTTTTTTAAAAATAACTCAGTACACCAATTAGTAAGATTCACACCAAAGCACATTTATTTACACACAGTCAAATCTACTCATGCATAAACTCTACTTTCTAAGCTATTTCTACAACTAACAGGCCAATACTTAGCTTCGGACTGGCCCACCAGGTCAGGGGAACAAATGGCCTTTCGTTCGGGTTCTGAGTCTGCGGGATTCAAAAGCTGGTATAGACTGGTAGCTAGGAGCGCCTATCTCGTAGCGAGTGTTGACTTGAGACTTACTTTCTTTGGCGGCAGCTGGACAGGTCACTGTCAAGGGTTGGTTCGCGATGCTGAGTGACCCAGTCAAGAAGGACGATTTGAACTTGGGGGCTTCACTTTATAGTCCCCAGGGGCTTCCCGCCTTTCGGGGCGGACCCCGTACCTGGTTTCAAGTGATTGGACTTTGTTCCAATCGCTTGGTTCGATTTCTCCAATACTGGAGCGGTCTTTAGGTGTCCGTTAACCTCTTTTGTGTTGGCTCTGGCTGGCGCCGAGGAGTCTGGTTTGGCCTTGTTTATCTTAAATGTTTCGATTGTTCCCGGGGATCGCTCATTAGTATGTAGATGGCCGCTACATTATTGTGCAGATGGTTGCTGGTATCGATGCTGTCTGGGCTTTTGCAGAGTCTAATACACAGTAACTTGCACCTGCTAGTTTCTGCCTGCGTTGGCTGAATTTCCCTTCAGCCTTTGCTGTTCTCCATTTTACATCGGGAATTGGCCAATCCAGGTGGCTATAGATCAAAGGATATAGGGGGAAAGCAGAAACAAGTTACTGAGTTGGATTATCAGCCATGAAAATAATGGATGGTGAAGTAGGATCGAAGGGATGAATGGCCGCCTCTTGCTCCTATTGTCTATGTTTCTGTAACTCCAATGCAGCGCTAAGCTAGGTTTAAAAGGTGCTTAAGTGGTCAGTGGACCTTCTGAGCACTTCAGAAATTTGCTTCAGAGTATTTCTTTAAATATTAACATAAGAGTTAGGAACAGAGTAGGCAATTCAGCCCCTCATGGCTGACCTGATCGTGGGCCTCAACACATTCTGCCTACCTCCATTTTTCTTTTTAAATACTTGTTAAATGTTTTAAGGAAGCAGAACATTAAAGGCTTACCAGCCGAGGGGAGAACATGCATCCAGAAATCCCCCGAGTGCTGTCCAGTGATCCAGAGTGCAATACCTAGGGTCATGCATTGCTGGTTGCGAATCACGCTCTACACCTACTTGTTGCTCCTGGACCACTTCTGATAATTGTTTTGACATTCAGGCATAAATATAATGAACCCGAAATATCCAACTGAGAATCACGCCACACCACTGTAGGACAAAATTAATTATTTCTGATTGTTTTGTAGAGAATCACATGTCAAGGGACTAAGAATAGACAGCGTATTTATCCTTGCGCAGACATAAAGGAATTATTATAGGAAGATTCATTAAAATTCCATGTAATCGTTCTGTATTGAGTCGAACTAAGGTTCAATAGTAAATACATTTTTTCTAATTTTGTCTCTTATAAGCACATAAAAGAAAATGATTTGCAGTTCTATGTCTAATCAGGAAAGGAACATTTTCTTGAGAATGTGTCTTGAGAAGAGGATCAAATGATAGAATGTTATTTTTGTTATGGAAGTATCTCTGTTTATGGTACAACACAGCTTATGTGCAAGATCTGAAATGGGGGCATATGTTGGCCAAGCAGAAGGGGATTATTTAACTCAGTCTAGACTACAAGTTACTTGTGGCTGCGAATGATGGCAAGCTCCCTTTACCAAAAATGGCCCTTGTGTTTCTTGTTTCACTGCAGTTTGCCAAAGCAGTCTCTAGTCCTCAGGAGCCGTATCCAGCTGAAGGAATTGGTAAAGCACCAAATGTATGGCATAGTTTTCCACCTGGAGTATGTATTCTCTAGCTCCACAGGAGCAGATGGAAAGGTGAGTCAGCAAATCTTGAATTTACTTTGACTGCAACATTCAAGTGACCCAATTCCAACAGTGGTTTATTCAAACAACCATGTAACTGCTATTTGGCTATATTTATCTAGGTTTTAACCGATATGGGAGATTTCCCCAGGGCCAATCAGGGTCAAGCTGTTTGGTTTAAATTTCAAACAATGCGTGGCAGTTATTTGTCAGTCAGCATCAACTGAGGCATTCTCCATGGCAACGTATCTACCAACCCAGAATCCAGTTGCCAACCAATTCCCTTTTCAATGCATTGTTATTTTCCCCTTCTACTGGTATTCTTGCAAAGTGTCCTGTTGAGTGTAAGACAAAAAGCTTTGACATACCTCTTACTGTATATTCATTAGTGAATATTTCCTTCCCCACTCAGTTATGGAGGATGTTCCGATTCTATTGGTGATTTAATTAAGACATCTTAACTATATTTGTTTGAATATTGATCAATCTACTGTGGAAAATTTAGTTTTTTATATCTGATTGCAGCTCTCATATTTTGACATTCTATAAAACATTGTTTTCTATTTTCTATTTCACTCCAAGTTAAGGGAAAAAATTGGTGATGATGACCATTTGGATGTGATGTGGGAGAGCTGTCAGCAGTGACTGTAGATACCCCATTATAGAGCATTCCCAACAGGAACCGCAGACAAAGCTGAAACTGTTACAAAAAAACCAAGAACAAGGTTTTGGTGGAACAGGTTCGAGGGGCCGAAGGGCCTTCTTTTGTTTCTGTACCATATGTTTGAATGCAGATGTGGCATATATGTTGATTACAGAATATTTTGTGACGAAAGGCTTACCTTTTTGAAAGTTATCTCTCTGAACCTCAATTGGCCCCTGCCCAAGCTGAGCTGAGATGTGAATCTTACCATGTTTGAAAACGCAAACAAACACCAGTGGAAGATGGTTTACCTCAGTTGGCTGGAAAGCTGATTCGTAATGCAGAGTGAGGCCAACAGCGTGGGTTAAATTCCTGTACCGGCTGAGGTTATTCAAGAAGGTCCCGCCTTTTCAACCTTGCACCTCGCCTGAAGTGTTAAATCACCACCCGTCAGCTCTCCCCCCTCAAAGCGGAAGGCAGCCTATGGACATCTGAGACTAGGGTGACTTTACCATTTCAGTCCCCTTGTTGTAAATGGATTTTTGTAGATTCAGTTCTTACTAGCATAAAACGGGACTGTTCCGACTTAAATGACCTAAAATGACACCATTTGATCCAAATATTATTTTCCTAATTTTATACTACACAGGAGGCTCTGACACAAATGAATAGCTCAGAATATTGAACCAAGTGTTCTGTTTGCTTTGAGGTCTAAAATAACCATGATCAATCAACTTAGCTTTTTTTGCAGTTCTGGTGAGAGTTCCTTGTTTTTAAAAAAATATATATTTTTTAATTCAAGTTTTGCAAAGTTTTTCATAATAAATAGTAATAATCCTAACACAGCAAAATAGAGTGAACATTAACATAGTGCAAAAAGAGAATATACAATAGCAATTGACTAGACGTGACCCCACGTGCCTCAGTCGTCCCCCGCCCTCCCAACGGAGCACTCACCCCCACTCCCCTACGGGTCGCTGCTGCTGCTGACGTTTTAATTTTCCCTGAGAAGCCATTGGACGGTATTATGCCCCCGCTCAACAGCAGCAGCTCTGTACACTTAGCAAAATTATTTACACACATAAGTAGGCATCTGTTTGTGGTGTTGTTGTCCCTTGCTTCTCCCAGAGGAAGTTCGCTGCCGTTGTCGCCTCGTTCCGCTTCTGCGCACTTCCGCTTCTGCGGCCCTCCCGTCTTCTGGTACCTCTTCCTATTCAGATCCATCCCGATCTACATCCCCAAGGCCTTTTTCAAAGCACTAGACAAACTAATCATGGCGTTCGTATGGGTGGGGGAGGAATGCTAGGATCCCAAAGAAGGTCTTACAAAAAACAAAATCCAGGGGGGGGGGCTTGCCCTCCCAAACCTACAACTTTACCACTGGGCGGCGACGGCAGAGAGTTCCTTGTTTTAAGAGTGCATTTGTACTAGCAATGGTGACCATGGATACAAAATCAGCAGTGGAGCTGTGAGCTGGGTCTAGGTCTGTCTTCCAAGTTCAGACAAGCAAATTGAAGCCATGACCCGTTAAAGTTTGAAATTTTACTCGGCCAAGTTGAAAGTTGCAATTTAAAAGTGACCAGTGGCTCGGTCGGCATGAGAGAATGGATTTTAGCACAGGTCTCTTATAACATTGGAAATTAATTCCCAGAGGTGGAGCATTGCGCATGCAGCCAAAGATGCATGTTCCAGGTTCTATTGCGGTTGATCTCAGTGTGCAAAGCCAATCCATTGTATAACTCTGGATTGATGAATGCACAATCAATGGAAGAAGGTTTGTATAGGTAGCTACTCTGTAGCCATAACCCAGGGTGTATCTTGCTGCCTTTCTCTTCCATATCCCCATTCCAGGCACTGGTCAAACAAAAAGGACGTGATCAGTGTTCCTTAGACTAGGGGTGGTGCTAGAGAACTGGAAATTGTGAATGCTACATATAGACTGTAAAGATCAAGCCTGCAGCTGCAGGCCGAGTTGAACTTTGGTGGTGGGAAACTTCTCAAAACAATGATTTGAGACAAAATTAATACTCACATGGACCAGTAGGGTTAATTAAGGAAAGCCAGCATAGATTTCTGAAAGGAAAATCATGTTCAACTAACCTGTTGAAGTTTGTTTGAAGAGATAACCCAGGGAGGGTTGATAAGGGCAATGCCGTTGATGTTGGGTACATGGACTTCCAAAAGGTATTTGATGGTGCCACACAATAGACTTGTGAGCAAAGCTATAGCTCATGGAAGCGACAGTAGAAACATGGATATGGAATTGCGTGACTGGAAACAGAGAGTAGTGGTTAAAGGTTGTTTTTCGGGCTGAATAAAGATTTGTAGTGGAGACAGTGTTGGGATCCTTGCTTTTCCTGATATATATTAATGACCTAGACCTTGGTGTGCAAGCACAATTTCAAGGTTTGCGGACGATATTAAACTTGCAAGCATTGTGAGCCATGAGCAGAGCTTCAGAAGGACATACACAAGTTGGTGGAATGAGTCGAAAGGAAGCAGATGAAGTTCAATGCGGAGAAATATGAAGTGATTCATTTTGGTAGCAAGTACATGAGGAGACAATATAAAATAAAAGGGCACAATTCTAAATGGGGTGCAGGAGCAGAAGGACCAATGTGTGTATGTGCTTAAGTCAATGAAGCTGGCAGGACAAATTGAGAGTGCAGTTAATAAAGCATACAATACTAGGGGCAGAGAGTACAAGAGCAAAAAGCTTGGGCGCGATTCTCCGACCCCCCGCCGGGTCAGAGAATCGCTGGGGACTGGCGAGAATCTCGCCCCCGCCGTGTCCCGAATTCTCCGCCACCAGAGAATCGGCGGGGGCAGGAATCGCGCCGGTCGGCGGCTCCCCCCAGCAATTCTCCGGCCCGCGATGGGCCGAAGTCCCGCCGCTGTCAACCCTCGGCAGCCGGCGTGGATTGAACCACCTACCTTACCGGCAGGGGCAGACGGCGTGGGCGGGCTCCGGAGTCCTTGGGGGGGGGGGCGATCTGGCCCCGGGGGGTGCCTCACGGTGGCCTGGCCTGCGATCGGGGCCCACCGATCGGTGGGCGTGCCTGTGCCGTGGGGGCATTCTTTTTCTTCCGCCTTCGCCATTGTCTCCATTATGGCGGAGGCGGAAGCGACCCCTCCACTCCGCATGCGCGGGGATGCCGTGAGCGTCTGCTGACACTCCCGCGCATGCGTCGCCCGGCGAAGTCCTTTCGGCGCCGGCTGGCGTGGCGACAAAGGCCTTTCCCGCCAGCCGGTGGGGCGGAAATCACTCCAGCGTGGGCCTAGCCCCTCAAGGTGAGGGCTTGGCTCCTCTCCGCACCTTTGGGGCGGCCCTACGCCGGAGTGGTTCCCACCACTCCATTACGCCGGATTCCCCCGCCCCGCCGGATAGGGGAGAATCCCGGCCCTTATGTTGAACTTGTATAAGACACTAGTTGAGCCTCAGCTGGAGTTTTCGTACAGTTCTGGGCACTGCACTTTCGGAACAATGTGAAGGCAAATGAGAAGATGCAGAAAAGATTGACAGGATAGATTGGAGAAGTTAAGACTGTTCCTTGGAGCAAAGAAGGCTGATTGATTGAGGTATTCAAAGTCATAAAGGGTGTGAACAGAGTAGATAGGGAGAAACTGTTGCCACTTGTGTAAGGATTGATAATGAGAGTAATTAGTGAAAGAAGCAAAAATGACATGAGGGAAAATGTTTTCATCAGCGAGTGATTAAGGTCTGAAATGCGCTGCCTGACAGTGGCGAGGAAGGTCCAATTGAAGGATTCAAAAGGGAATTAAATTGTTATCTGAAGAGCAATATTGTTCAGAGTTGCAGGCAGAAAGTAGAGTAATGTCACTAAGTGAGCTGGTGCAGAAAGATGGACCAAATGTGGTTTTCCGTACTGTAACAATTTTGTTGTTCTGTGATTCTGCAATCTACCTCAGTACCATTGCCAGTGCCATTCTGAGGTAGCTGCATCAGTGACAATGGGTGCCACTCTAGCCGTGATTCCATCTCTCTTTCTGCAGGAATGACTCTGATTTCCTCTGACTCCTGCCCGTGGCAGTGTGACTGCATTTGTTAACTCAGCTTGTAAGAATTTGCTTTAGTGACCATAATAATTATATATATATATATATATCTAGTAAACCTTCTGCTAACCTTTACTACCTTTTTGCATGTGCACCATATCACCACAGTAGCCAGTTACGAATCCCTTGGAAGTAGTGGATCGGAGTCAATTCTGATTTAATCGAGTGACTTCCGGGAGTGCTCTGTAGGGGGAAGACATGCACGGGGCAGCTCCTGCTAAAGGATTAAACTTTCAGGTTTTTTTTTTCTTTGTTTAGTTCCGGGAGTATTTTTATTCTTGTTTTTTTGTTTATGCATATAAAAAAAGAAAGAACCCACGCGGCGCTCACCCGAAGGTACGAGCAGGGAGAAAAAAAAAGCTGCAAGGGACCGGACCGACGATAAGCTGAGGCACGTGGGAGATATAAGTGTGCGAGAGGAGCCGGAGAATTTTTTTTTAAAAGGTGTGGGAATGTGGATCACACAGACCCATTTCACTTCTGAACGTGAATGCAAAAATACTCGCAAAGGTCCTGGCCAAAAGGCTGGAGGGCTGTGTACCAGAGGTGGTCGCAGAGGACCAAACGGGCTTTGTCAAGGGTAGGCAGCTCACAGCGAACATCAGGCGGCTGCTGAATGTGATAATGACCTCCCCTGGGGAGAGAACACCAGAGGTGATTGTCTCCCTGGATGCAGAAAAGGCCTTCGACAGAGTCGAATGGAGCTACCTCCTCGATGTACTGGAACAGTTTGGGCTAGGTGCGGGATTCACCGCCTGGCTGAGGCTCCTGTACAACGCTCCGAAAGCGAGCGTCCGAACTAAAACCACCAGCTCTAAATACTCCCAGCTACAGAGAGGAACAAGACGGGGCTGCCCCCTGTCCCCACTCTTGTTCGCGCTAGCGATCGAACCCCTGGCGATAGCCCTGCAGGACGCAAAAAGCTGGAAGGGAATCCGGAGAGGAGACAGAGAGCACAGAGTCTCACTCTGTGCAGATGACCTGCTCCTCTATGTCTCAAAGCCACAGGAGGGACTGAAGGCAATACTGCAAATACTGAAAGAGTTTGGAACCTTCTTGGGCTACAAACTTAACCTGGGCAAAAGCGAGACATTCCCAGTGAACCCAAAAGGGGGAGGAACAGAGCTGAAGGGGCTCCCGTTCAAAACGGCCCAGAACAGATTCCGTTACCTGGGGATCCAAATAGCCAGAGACTGGACACAGATCCACAAGTGGAACCTGACCAGCTTGGTGGAGGAAGTAAGAAGAGACCTTCAACGGTGGGGCTCACTCCCACTCTCCCTGGCGGGGAGAGTGCAGACAATCAAGATGAACGTACTGCCAAGGTTCCTCTTCCTGTTTAGATCCATCCCGATCTTCATCCCCAAGGCCTTTTTCCAAAACATAGACAGGCTAATCATGGCGTTTGTGTGGGGGGGCAAGAACCCGAGAATTCCCAAACCGACACTGCAAAGAGGGCAAGTCAGAGGGGGCCTGGCTCTACCTAACCTACAATACTACCACTGGGCAACAACGGCAGAAAAAGTGAGGGGAAGGGTACAAGAACCCGACACAGATTGGGTACAAATGGAGGAGGTATCCTGTAAAGGAACAACCCTCCGGGCCCTGGCCACAGCAGCACTCCCATCCTCCTCAACAAGGTACACAACGAGCCCAGTGCTAGCGGCCACGCTGATAATGTGGACCCAGTTGAGACAGCACTTCGGGATAACCAGAATATCCCCTATGGCCCCCATCTGCGGCAATCACAGATTCCCCCCAGCCATGCTAGATACCACCTTCAAAAGATGGAGGCGGGCCGGGGGCACACTGATGGTCGGGGACTTCTACGTAGGGCGCAGACTGGCGACGCTGGACGAACCGACGAGGAAGTGGAAACTAGCAAAAGAACAGGAATTGAGACACCTCCAAATAAAGCACTTCCTCCGCAAAGAGACAGTAGGGTACCGCGGGGCCCCAGAAAGCACACTACTAGCGAACCTGATGTGGGAAAATATACGGACAGAGCTAAACATGGGGAAGGGGGTTAATGCCCTTGCTTTCGCTTCCCTAATCGCACGCCGGAGAATCCTGCTCGGCTGGCGATCAGCAGCACCACCCAAAGCTGCAGACTGGCTCGCTGACCTCTCGGAATTTCTCCACCTGGAGAAGATTAAGTACGCCGTCCGAGGGTCAGAGGAAGGCCTCCTGGATACTTGGGGGCAGTTCGTTGGCCTGTTCCAAAACCTGTTCGAGGCCAGCAACGAGGAGTAAGCTAGGAAAACAAAAGATGAAGAACCAAAGGACTGCGAAGCCCGAGGAGGGGGAGGGGGAGGGGGGGGACGGGGGGGGGGGGGGACGGCGGGGGGAGAAATTGGGGGAACCACAAGAGAAGAGGAAAGGTGCTGAAACCAATGTGGGAGAGGGGAGGAGGCAGGGGGGATATCATAGACCGATCCAGAGGGCAGCAAAATGTATGTACAGTTAGTCAAATGAAGGACAAAACAAACCTCTCTGTAAAATAAAGCAAATTAGCACGGGCAAGAAAAATGCAATGTATATAAGTAACAACTGTTTATAAATATGAGAAAAGCCAATAAAAAGATTTTCAAAAAATAAAAAATTCTGATTTAATCTTGGAGCCAGCTGCAGCAGGTTCCTAAGGATACCAAGAATCATTGATCTGGCAAAATCTGTTCTGGCCCACTCCATGGCCATTTGCATTTATTAACACTGTTCATTCTAATTTGCATTGCTCTGAAGCCTGACACTGCTCCATTTTATAGTTGACAGTTTGGGCGCGATTCTCTCAAAACATTTCTTGTGGCGGGTTTTTCAGGGAATTTCCCGCCAGCTTTGCCAGCAAGTTCCCCACCGCTATTTAATGACACTCAGTTACTCTTTTGGACCCTGGGGAGGTCTCACCGGTTTACCCACAAATAGAATTTTTTTCAGCACTGGGAAGCTAAACTCAAGAGATCTGCCCGCCATTTTGAAAGTGTGCCCGATCTCTAAGTATGTTTGTGGATCCCCACACTCCACCTATGGGCAATGTCACCGCCCAAATAAGGACATCGCGCTATAGGGTCCCTGAGGGACCTTCCCTCTTCAGGCCCTCCCCCAGGCCACCTTACAGCACCCCCCCCCCTTCCAGGACCCCACTGAAGGCTCCCGAGGGAGGGCGGAGAATCGAGGGAGGCCATATATCCCGTATGCGTGGGTATTAAGTAGGTTTAAGACCTACTTCCGGGAGCGCTTTTGGGCGGAGTTCCAACCCGATACCTCACGGGACTTGGGTGAATCCCGCGAGGCGCGGAATAGGGCTCTCCCGAGATTCTCCGATTGCGTTATGCTCTCGCTTGAGTGCAGCATGGCCAGGGAATCGCGTTCTTATGTATTTGTTTTTTGTTATCGAAGATGGCCATAACATCAACTCAAATTCTTTGTGTTAAGTCTCAGGTGTGATGTGTTTGAAGATAGCTAATCATACTAATTTGAGCACAAAAAGATTTGTTGCATACTGGACACACATGTGGGCAGCACGGCAGCCTTGTGGATAGCACAATTGCTTCACAGCTCCAGGGTCCCAGGTTCAATTCCGGCTTGGGTCACTGTCTGTGCGGAGTCTGCACATCCTCCCCGTGTGTGCGTGGGTTTCCTCCGGGTGCTCCGGTTTCCTCCCACAGTCCAAAGATGTGCAGGTTAGGTGGATTGGCCATGCTAAATTGCCCTTAGTGTCCAAAAATTGCCCTTAGTGTTGGGTGGGGTTACAGTGTTACGGGGATAGGGTGGAGGTGTTGACCTTGGGTAGGGTGCTCTTTCCAAGAGCCGGTGCAGACTCGATGGGCCGAATGGCCTCCTTCTGCACTGTAAATTCTATGATCTATGATGTATTGTTGCTGAGGAGGAGCTGATTATGGCTTTGGACTTGTGAAAGTCATGTTTCCAGTGAGCCACTGTGACACACGGTGACAGCGGCACGTTGGCACAGTGATTAGCACTGCTGTCTCACCGCACCAGGGACCCGGCTTTGGATAACTGTGTGGAATTTACACATTTTCCCCGTAACTGGGTGGGTTTCCTCCTAGTGCTGTGGTTTCCTCCCACAATCCAAAGATGTGCAGGTTAGGTGGGTTGGCCATGCTAAAATTGCCCTTTAGTGTACAAAGGTTAGATGGGGTTCCAGGGTTATGGAGATAGGGACAGCGGAGTGGGCCTAGACAGGGTGCTCTTTCAGAGGGTCTGTGCAAACTCGATGGGCCAAAAGGCCTCTTGCACTTTGGTATTCTATGGACTCTGTTCTGTTCATGGGAGGTGGTATCTTTGCTGATGAGACTGCCACAAAGATGACAGTATAAAAGGAGGATAAGGTCTCAGAATGAACAGTTTCACCGACACTAAACCCCACTGGTGACTGGAGGAGTCTCGTTATGCGATTGATTACAGAGACATTACTGAAGAAAGGTGAATGCTTTACCCAAGAAATTTCATTTAAGTGACATTAGATGGCACTATTGCCTGGTTTATTAAGTGACAAAGCTTGCGAAGACTGGGAATTCTTGGTATGCTCAGTATTACAGCTAAATGATTACGAGTGTTTGAACTAATTTATGATTTGCTGAGTAATTCATGCTGGGCTCTAAATTCTAACTTGCAACATAGACCTATTTACGCATGCCCTAATTCAGTTTGGTTGAATAACTCTGCTTAAAACATTTTGCAAGGTTGGTACCATTTTAGTGAATAAAAAGTAATCAAGCAATGTATCTTGCTTAGAATCTTTATGGAACATTTCTGATTAATTAAGTGGTACGTTAGAGCATTTAATCACTGCTACAGGTCACTGGGCTGTTTCTGATTACTTCTTTAGAGACACTCCATTACTGTTCAACCTGAAAACCTGAAATATATTGACTATAAAAATTCATGATACTCTTAATTTGATGTCAAATTTAGCAAATCCAACGAGCCTCTAGAAACAGTCATTACTTTCCTGCATAAACATTGCTTAATGCATGTTCTGAGAAATTAGATATTGTGTCATGGATGTTCATTTTCTGAAGAATATATAATAAAGGCCAGCAACTTTCTCATTTCCCTCCTTGACTTCTGAACAACTGGGGAGAGTATTGAATGAGAAAAGGTGACTAGGTTCATGAACAATTTGTCCTCGACCAAAGCCGGTCAACCATGGGAGATGACCAGTGAGAGAGAGACGCACATGCACGCACGCACCAGCAATGTGTCTCCGTAACCCACAGTAGGAGACCCCCAAGGAGGCTTTAAAAAAAAAGAATATTATTCACTTTGTGTTTTTTTAAAATAAATTTAGAGTACCCAATCATTTTTTCCAATTAAGGGGAAATTTAGCGTGGCCAATCTACCTACCCTGCACATCTTTAGGTTGTGGGGGTGAAACCCACGCAAACACAGGGAGAATGTGCAAACTCCACACAGACAGTGACCCAGAGCCGGGATCGAACCTGGGACCTCGGCGCCGTGAGGCTGCAGTGCTAACCCACTGCGCCACTGTGCTGCCCTCTATTCCCTTTGTTAACGATCAGTTTTGCACCTCCAAACCTTTGTGGAGAAAAGCAAAATTCTTCTGATTGTGGTGTTGAGACTTTTTTCATTTAACACCTCTTATTTTGGTGTTATAGTTTAGCATCTGCTTGTATTTAAAGTATTCTCAAGTCTCAGCTTTTGAAGGACCTGCATCATGTCTGATCTTTTCTTCACTGAAAACAAATTCAGTTTCGTGCGATGCACTCCAGAATCACCAGAATTATTGTTTTCTGAACACTCCTGAGAGTGTTGCGATCCTGTGTCAGATTGGGTACCCCCAGGACTGCACATAATATTCCAAATGTGTAATCTCTATGAGCTCTTCGAGAGACTACAAATATTGGTATCAATTTGTGACTTGCTACCTGAACATAAAACTGGCATTGATGATTGCCCACCAACAGTGGTTCCAACTTTTTAAAGCTCAAGATCACTTTTAGAACCTAAATGCAGAACAATATCAACTCTTAAAAATTCAACTTTACTAAAGCTCTCCAAAATGCCGCTGTGGAAACATTCACCTATTCTTAGTGTGACACCCGTGCTTGCACACGATCTGTGAGTGCTGCAAAGTCTGGGGCGTAGTTTGAGATGGCCAATCTCATGCAGTCCATCAGATGGGCATCTGTGAGACGAGTGCGATACTTGGACTTGATGATTTTCATCTGGGAAAAAGCCATCTCATGGAGGTATGTGGATCCAAAGTAGGTCTTCACGTTGAGAGCGCGGGATGTCAGAAGAGGATATTGTCTACAAATCCCCAAATGTCTTTGTCCCTTGACCTAGCTTTCAGCTTGATGTCATTTTGTATGTTGATGATTTCCATGCCAAGTCCACTGCTTTGTTCAAACACCTGCTGAACTTTTGGTGTCAGTTCTCCAATGTCTACTTGAAGAAAAGGTGTTGTTCCATTTTGTCTAACTGTTGAAATTATCTGTTGAATTCTATTTCCAATTTGTTTAGGTGGTCACAGAATTTGTTTGGATGGAACCCTTTCTCTTTGACCTGTTGTTGGATTTTCTCCAGATTTGGGAGTGCTCGGTAATTTTGTCCTTTAGCTGACGGGACCACAGGCCCAGTTTAAATTTGAACAGATTCACTGCACTGATCATGTGTGGCTAGTCTCTGTCCCTCCCCTGCAGTTCGCGACTCAGCTTGTTCAATTTTGCACTTATGTCCAGAAGAAATGGCAAGTCTAGCAACCATGCATTATCTGACAGCTCATTGTACACCTCATTTCTTGATTTAAGAAAGGTGATAATTTCAGGGAGCAGTACTAAAAGCCTCTGGAGGACCTTTCCTCGACTTAACCACCTCATATTTGCATGAAGGGTTGGTTCACCATAGGTGGCATCAAGCTCATCGAGTAACGATTTGAGCAAGCGATGTTGCAGGGCTCTGGCATGAATTGAGTTGACGATCTTGACAACAACTGTTACTACATGAGAAAAGTCAATAACCTTTTCGCCAGCACTTGTTGGTGGATGACACAGTGTTAATTGAGAAAGGAGGGAATTCAGGATGTTTTCTGCAAAGGGCAGCAAAGCCTACATTGACACCCAGCATTGACAGTGCATTATTCGCTGTGATTAAAACCAGTTTCTTTATCGGAGTGTTTTTCTCAATCACATATCATTTGAATTTGTTATAGACATCCTGGCCTCTTGTCCTCTCTTCGAATGGCAAAAGGGTGAGAAAGTCCTCCTTTGTTGTTGAGTACTTATTTTTCAATCAGCTGGGCTGTATCCATCATATCTACTGATTGATCAAATTGCAGTGAGAAACATTCACATCTTGATACGTCTTGGTGTATATGATGAGACATGTCCTCGGACAGTAATTCCACCCTTCTGGCTACTGTTAAAGCACCAGGCAGCATGCTGTTCATGGCTGTCATATTTTCATTTTGTTCTTCAAGTCTTTAAACAAAGTGTTGGCAGCAACCATCGTCGCCGCCTCGATAACATCGCCATCGGTGAATGGTTTCTTACGTTTCATCAACAGATGGCGAACGTGAAAAGACGCCTCTTTGCTCGCCTTGCTTTTCGTCACAGGTTTTGGAAAGAGTGACTGTTGAGCTTTCAAAATTCCCTTTAACTTCCCTAATTTCTTTGTCTGACTCGAGCTGTTTAAAGGAATTTTGCGTGCATTGTCTTGTGATGCCGTCCCAAATTACCTCTTTTACTCAAGGCTAGACTCTGTTGACAAAGGAGCTAAGTGGTTTTGTCTTTGACATTCGTAAAAATAAATTTGCTTTCCCACTCCTGGTGGAAATGGTAGATTTTGCCTTCTTTGAGACCCCTGGCTCCTCGCTCATAATTTTGTCTTCAACCAGCTTATTCCAAGTTTTGACGTCTGCTAGAATTTTGTTGCCCAAGTCTTGTGCATTATTAGTGCAGTTCGGCAGGCAATTAACTGATTCGATCGTCATTAGGGGCGCCCGCACTCGTGACCACTGCTACACAAAAATCAAGGGCGCCTACCGACCGCACTTCAGAAAATCAGACTATAAAACGGTGCTCCTTCTCCCGGCATACAAGCAGAAACTTAAGTGGGAGAATCCGGTTAAGAAGGTCGTGCAGTGCTGGTCTGAGGCAACAGAAGAGCTCCTACGTGACTGTTTGGAGTCAGTGGACTGGTCCATATTTAAGAGCTCAGCGACCAAACTAAACGAGTATGCCACCACCATCACAGACTTCATCAGCAAGCGTGTAGAAGACTGCGCGCCAAAGAAGGTAGTACGTACATTCCCGAACTGGAAACCATGGCTGAATCGGGAGATTGACTCTATACTGAAGGCCAGGTCTGAGGCCTTCAAGACAGGCGACCCTGACCAAATAAGAAATCCAGGTACGACTTTTGCAAAGTCATCAGGGATGCCAAGAGACAGTATCAGACTAAGCTAGAGTCACAGACTAACATCATGGACACTTGCCGGTTGTGGCAATGCTTAAGTAACATAACGGGCTACAAAGCAAAGTCGCTTAGAATCTCTGGTCGCAGCGCACCCCTTCTCGATGAACTCAATGCATTCTATGCTCAGTTCGAGCAGGAAATCATCCAACCATTGTCAACTTCCTCAGCAGCCTCGGACACACCCATACCTACCGTCACAGCTTCCAAAAGTCAGATCTGCCTTCTCAAATGTGAACCCTCGGAAAGCGATGGGTCCTGACATCGTCCCTGGTCGTACACTCCGATCCTGCGTGGACCAGCTGACGGAAGTGTTCACGGACATCTTTAACCTGTCCCTACTCCGTTCGAGATTCCTACCTGGTTCAAGAAGACCACCATCATACCAGTGCCAAAGACGAACCAGGCAACATGCCTCAACTACTACTGTCCGGTGGCCCTGACATTATGAAGTGCTTCGAGAGGTTGGTCATGAGACACACCAACTCCTTACTCCCAGAATGCCTTGATCCACTGCAATTTGCATACTGCCACAACCGATCCACAGCAGATGCATCTCCCTGGTCCTACACTCATCCCTGGAGAATCTCGACAACAAGGACTCCTATGTCAGACTTCTATTCATTGACTACAGTTCCGCCTTCAACACCATAATCCCATTTGAGTTCAGCCCCAGCTGGAATATCTTGTCCAATTCTGGACACCGCATTTTAGGAAAGCTATGAAGGCTTCGGAGATGAGATTTACGAGAATGACTCCAGGGATGAGGGACTACAGTTACATGAGCAAACTGGAGGAACTGAGGTTGTTTTCCTAAGAGCAGAGATGGCTTTGATGGAAGTGTTTGAAACTTGAAGGCTTTAGTTGGAGTAAATAAAGAGAAATTATTTTAAATGGCTAGAGGGCTGATAACCAGAAGGAAAATGGCAAAACAAACCAAGGTTCCACGAGGAAAAATGTTTTTACTATAAGTGGTTAGGATTTGTAATGCACTGCCTATAGCCCAGTGGAAATAGATTCAATTCTTCCTCAAAGTTTCAACTGCACCTTCCAAGCTCATGGACCTGTGCCACCGAGGAGGATAATGGCTGCAACCGCATGGGAACACCACCACTTGCAAGTTCTCCTCTAAGCTACACGCCATCCTGATTTGGAATCATATCATTGCTCCTTCAGAGTTGCTGGGACAATATCCTGGAACTCTCTTCCCAACAGCACTGTGGGTGTACCTACACCACATGGACTGCAGTGGTTCAAGAAGGCGGCTCTCCACCATCTTCCCAATGGCAATTAGGGAAGAGTGATAAATGCTGGTTTTGCCAACGATGCCGATGCTGATTTTGCCAAGACACCCACATCTTTTGCAGGAATAAGAAAAGATTAGCTTTCAAAAAGGAATTGGGTAAATATGTGGTGTCATGTGAGAGTCCCTTTAAGTGTGTTTTATCAAAGGGCTGCAGTTATTTCATTGTATGGGTGGAGCTGGAATGTGATTCTGTCTTTTACTTTTGTTTTGAGCTGGAAGCTGCTGTGTGTCTTAATTTCTTTTTCAGTTGAAAGCTGTATTCAGACTACAAGGATGTTGGAGTCGCTCTCTCTCTCTATGTTAAAAAGGTGTTCAGATCACTTGATAATTTAAAAGTGATACCTGCTTTCTGTAGAGATTTCAGAAACAGATTTCTGCTGTCTTTGTTAAAAAGGGTCTTTTGACTTGTGGATGTTGTTAGGAAAGTTATTAAGGGTTACCTATAGAGTATTGTATCTGTGGGGGTTATCAGTGTTGGTAGTTGATAAACTGTTTACTGTGTGTTTATAAAGTGTTCACTGAATTCATAGAATAAACATTGTTTTGTTTTAAAAATACTTAAGGTCTCTGTTACATAACACCTGGAGAGTGGACCCATAACCAAAATCTATTAAATGTTGTAGATCAGGTGAACTCTATGATATACTTTGCAGTTCTCTAAACCCTGGCCCATAACAATGAGAAGTAGGGAATTGAACAGGGAAGTGGGGCGAACTGGGAAAGCTTTCGAAATGTGCTGGTGCAGGTCCAATGGGCCAAATAGCTGCCTTTGTGCTGCACCTCCTATGGCTACAGGGACAACGTTTCTTCATGATGGTTTGACACCTGCGCATCTTGTGACCCTCCCCTTTTTCCCAGTTTATATATTTTGAATTATATTGAATGGAATTGCTTGTGAGATCAGGGAACTTTGTGTCCTATCAAAGGCACCCTTCATGATCTCCATAATCACAATTTAATTTGAATGCTGAAGATACTTATGCCAAAGAGCAATGTTTTATTTTGAGGAGTGTATCATTAAATTTGCTTCCTGAGAAGTTAAATGAAAATTTTAATTGGAAGACTATGTGAACAGACTCCCTTTCAATGGAAATAAATTGTTATTATGTCTCACTACACTTAGCTTTACACATCAGGAATGTGAATACAGTGGCACATGGATGCTGTGCAGTTGCTTGCTGATTCGAGGTATTGTTTCCTGTGAAAGATGTGAAAATGTGATCGAGTGGGAGTAATATTTAAACCATGAACAGAAACAACAGCTGGAATATGTTTCTATGGCACAGATATTTTTGCACTTTACTGATACTGTAGAATGATTGATGCTGATACGCATCGGATTGGTGTGACTGCTTGTATTTAAAGGAGCTGATTGATACTTGTTTTACAAAATATCCGTTCCAGGAAATTACAATTAATTTTACCTTTAAGTAATATAACTGCGGATAATATTATGATGGGAACTGGTTTGGAGGAGTTCCTGAGCCTTGAAGTGTATGGAGCTGTGTTAACATCAGTAGATAGAGCCATTAGCACTGAGTACTTAAGTGACTGTGCGAACTCAGCTCTATGTTAATGTACCTCAGTTGCATTTTTTTAGTTCAGTTACTCCTCCCTTGAAGCTTCCCTAATGATGTATTTAGCATTAACTGTTCAGATGAAACTATTTCACAGAAACCCAGAGAAGAAAAGAGATGTTAAAAGCAAATTATAATTTCCAAACTTGCTCCACGATTGTCTCCCCATCTCCCTGGAGGATGCTGACACAAACCGGGGAACAGTTCCATAGGTCCCTGGCTTGTCCCAGTTCTCAGTCTTCATCCATCAGCCTATGCAGTGAGTGCTAGCAAGAGATTGGACTGTGATTGTTATCATAGCCACATCTGCAAGCCTGCATTTGACAGCAGGGATGATTGGCTGGCAATCCATGTTTGGTATTGTTATGGATCCAAGAACGAGAACCCCTATCTGTTATCCAACTTTTCACTCTGGAAGATTGTGAGGAAATGTTACTGCACCAAAGGAGTTCTAACACTGACCAGCAGACAACTTTGATAGTAAAACAAACTTTAATTTAAACACAGAATTAAACACATAGCAACAAAGAATAGTTTTGCATTTAACATCTTTCTTATGTTCTAACCCTGCCTCTACATATACTATATATTGTCATGTTAAGAGTACCTTTAAGAAATGGGTGTTTTTTTATAGAAACGCATTAGTGAGTGTACCTTTAAGAAATGGGTGTTTATTACTGTAGTGATGTCAGAGTGTGGGTGGAGCTGGGCTGTCTGTCAGTTTTTAGTTTCACTTTGAGAAAAGCTTGGGTGTGTCTGTGTTTTTTTGGTTTTGTTTCAGTGTTGGAGCTGCAGTCAGCCACAGGATGCGTAATGTTGTTCTCTCTGGCATGTAAAGAATATCTCTTGATTACTTGGTGAATTCAGAATGATAACTGTTCTCAGTAGTGAATTTAAACCTGATGTGCTTCTGTTAAATGTTTTTTTAATGTCTTATGGATATAAAAAGGAAAGCTTAAGGATTACTTAGTGTTGTATTCTTTGGGGGTTGTATTTGAATTGCTGGTTGCTAAGATGTTCACTGTATGTTTTAAAAAGATTAACTTGTGTTTATAGAGTAGACATTGTTTTGCTGAAAAAAAAACTTTTCGATTTTTGCTGTACCACACCTGTAGAATGGGCCGTGTGCTCCCCATACAACAATCTAGAAAAGTTGTGGGTCAGGTGAACTCCATGATACACTTTGGGGTTCTCTAAACCCTGGCCCATAACAAATTGGCTGCTCGAGGGGGATAAAAGTCTATCTATTGGTTTGGCTTAGTGAACTTAAGGACAGTGAGGGGTGAGCATATTGTGGTTGCTTGTCAGGTGTGGTATTTCAGTTTAAATAGGGAGTGTGTTGTGGACAATGGCTCTTTCAGAGGCTCTGAAGTTTTTGGGGGTGGAGACGGTCACACGCAGTACCTTACCGACAGTGACTAAAAGCAGACTGTTAGATTTGGCAAAAACATTGCAGTTAACATTACCTGACAAAATGCGAAAAGATGAGGTAATTATGGCGGTGGCTAAGCATTTAAAGTTGCCTGAGATACAATTTGACTCATTGGAAATGGCAAAAAATTCAGTTACAAATTAAACAAATGAACATGAGAAAGAATTAAAGCAGCTTGAATACGAAAGAGATAGAGAGGAAATAGGAAAAGAGAGAGAGGAAAAAGACAGGGAGAGAGAGTTTGAACTTCAGAAAATGACCATGAAACATGGCAGTCAGTTAAAATTGGCGGATTTAAAGGGAAATGTACAGTTTGAGGATAGTGATGAGGATAGTGAGAAAGGGTGTCATAGTCGAAGGCTTGGTGGGGTTCTATTTAAATATGTCCAAGCATTGCTAAGGTTTGATGAGAAGGAGGTAGAAGCCTTTTCCATTTCATTTAAGAAGGTGGCTAAACAAATGAAATGGCCACAGGACTTGTGGGTATTAGTGATTCAAACATAGCTGGTAGGTAGGGCTAGCAAAGTATTTGCATCACTACCGGAGGAGGTATCTGCGACGTATGAGGAGGTGAAAACATCCATCTTAGGTGCATATGAACCAGTACCTGAAGCTGACAGACAAAGGTTTCGAAATTTAAGGAATTTTGGTCAAACATACATGGAGTTTGAAAGGATCAAACAGAGTAATTTTGATTGGTGGATAAGGGCTTTGAAAATAGACCAAACGTATGAAGCTTTCAGAGAAATTATGCTTTTGGAGGAGTTTAAAAATTCAATTCCTGATGTTGTGAGAACTCATGTGGAAGAGCAGAGGGTTAAAACTGCGAGGCGAGCAGCAGAGATAGCAGATGATTATGAATTAGTTCATAAATCAAAGCTTGGTTTCCAACATTAGTTTCAGCCTATGAGGGATCGAAACTGGGGACATGAGAAATACTCAGTTGGCAGAGTCAAAGATGATCTGATGGGAGATAATAAGGAGCGTGTACCTCAGATTAAAAAAGAAATCCAGGAGGGTGGAAAAGAAATGAAAAGTTTCAAATGTTTTCAATGTAATAAACAAGGCCATGTAAAGTCACAGTGTTGGTGGTTGAAGAAAAGCACTGGGAAGGCTGATATGGTAAAACAGGATAAGACAGTGGGGTTTGTTAAAGAGGTAAAGGAAAACCCAAGTGAAGCGAAGGAGGTGTAAAAGATTGTACAGCCTGATCAAGAGGCGATTTATAAGAAGGTACCAGATCTCTTTAAATAATTTATCTGTGTGGGTAAAGTTTACTCGTATATCAGGAGGAACAGGTAAAGAAGTCACAATTTTAAGGGATACGGGAGCAAGTCAATCTTTAATGGTAAGAGATGAGGGGTTATGTAGTTTGGGAAGAATATTGCCAGAAAAGGTGGTAATATGTGGAATTCAGGGTGAGAGGAGTAGTGTTCCATTATATAAGGTAAGGTTGGAAAGTCCAGTGAAGAGTGGTGAAGTGGTAGTAGGAGTAATAGAAAAACTATCTTGTCCAGGAATACAGTTTATCTTGGGTAATGATATAGCTGGATCGCAGGTGGGATTGATGCCTACTGTAGTTGATAAGCCAGTGGAAAATCAGACAACTGAAGTGTTGAAGGACGAATTTCCTGGGATTTCTCCGGATTGTGTAGTAACAAGGTCGCAAAGTCACAGGTTAAGACAAGAGGAGAAATCAGAGAGTGAAGATAAAGGTGGAGTGCCATTATCAGAAATGATTTTTGAGCAGGTGGTTGAAAAGAACAAGAACATGTGGAGGATGAGGCGGATATTTTTAGTTCAGGAAAATTGGTGGAGTTACAACAGAAGGATGTAGAAATAAAACGGATGTAGAAATAAAACGGATGTATCAGAAAGCATATACAGAAGAGGAATCTGAGTCTATACCAGAGTGTTATTACCGTAAAAATGATGTCTTGAGAAAATGGAGACTTTTGCAGGCGGATGAAAAGTGGGCAGAAGTTCATCAAGTCGTATTGCCGGTAGGGTATAGAAAGGAGGTGTTGCGAGTTGCACATGAGGTACCAGTGGGAGGTCATTTGGGAGTAAGGGAAACTCAAGCTAATTTACAAAAACATTTTTATTGGCCTGGACTACATAAAGGTGTAGTTAAATTTTGTCAATCATGTCACATGTCAAGTGATAGGGAAACCTCAAGCAGTGATAAGACCAGCACCTTTAATACCCATTCCAGCATTTGAGGAACCTTTTACAAGGGTCTTAATTGATTGCGTAGGACCGCTTCCTAAAACAAAAAGTGGGAATCAATATCTTTTGACGATAATGGATGTGTCTACTAGGTTTCCAAAGGCCATTCCAGTATGCAATATTACAGTTAAAAAGATTGTGGAGGGGTTACTTAAATTCTTTACTAGATATGGACTACCACAGAAATACAATCGGATCAAGGATTGAATTTTACCTCCAGGTTATTCAAAGACGTTTTGGATAGCTTTGGAATAAAACAATTTAAATCAACTGTGTACCATCCAGAATCGCAGGGAGCGTTGGAAAGGTGGCATCAGACATTAAAGACAATGTTGAGGGCTTATTGCCAAGATTATCCAGAGGATTGGGATAAAGGAATTCCATTCATACTGTTTGCAATTAGGGATGCACCTTATGAGTCAAAGAAATTCAGTTTTTGAACAAATTTTTAGTCATGAGATAAAAGGACCATTAAATTGATTGAGGAAAAATTGGTGAGTGAGAAATCGGAAATTACATTATTGGATTACGCATCAAATTTTAGGGAACGATTAAATAGAGCAGGTGAATTGGCTAGACAGCATTTAAAGTTGCACAACATGTGATGAAACAGGTAGCGGGCTAGAAATCCAAAGTTCGTAGTTTTGCCAGTGGAGATAAAGTTTTAGTATTGTTACCAGTGGTAGGTGAACCTTTAAAAGCAAGGTTTTGTGGACCTTATCAGATTGAAAGGAAATTAAGTGAGGTGAATTATGTGGTAAGAACGGCGGATATGAGGAAGACTCACCGAGTGTGTCATGTGAATGTGCTTAAAAGGTACTTTGAAAGGGAAGGAGAGAAAAAGGAGGAGGTTTTAATGATTCTAACTCAAAGTGACGAACCAATTCCAGATGACTTGGAATTTGACATACCTCAAATTGAATTGGAAAATGAGGATGTTCTTAAAAATTGGGATAAATTGTTGAGTTACCTTCCAGAGGAAAAACGGACTGACCTGAAAGAGTTAATGATATCACATGGGCAAGTTTGTAGAGATAAATTGGGAAGTACAAAAATGGCTATACATGATGTAGATGTGGGAAATGCTGTTCCAATCAAACAACATCCATATCGACTTTACCCTTTAAAATTGGCACAGGTTAACAAAGAGATTGAGAGTCTGCTTAAAAATGGCATAATTGAAGTGGGTTGCAGCCAATGGAGCTCACCCATAGTAATGGTACCTAAACCAGACGGTACACAACAGTTGTGTGTGGACTATAGAAAGATTAATGCAGTTACAAGAACGGACTCTTACCCTATCCCATGTTTGGAGGATTGCATTGAGAAAGTGGAACAATCAGCTTTTTTTCCAAACTGGATTTACTTAAAGGTTACTGCCAGGTACCTTTATCCAAAAGGGCGAAGGACATTTCAGCTTTTGTGACTCCAGATGGTATATACCAATTCAAAGTTATGCTATTTGGCATGAAAAACATCCCAACCACATTTCAACAGTTAACTAACAAAGTTGTTTCAGGATTACCCAATTGTGCGGTATACATCGACGATCTGTTAATTTTAAGCCAGACATGGAAAGAACATTTAAAACATCTGATGGAGTTATTCGATCGACTTCAGGAGGTGGGTTTGGTGGTAAACCTAGCCAAAAGTGAATTTGGAAAAGCCCAAGTCACTTTCCTTGGCCATACAATCGGACAGGGTCAAATGGTCCCACGGGATGTGAAACCAAAAGTTATTGGGGAGTTTCCAATGCATTCGACACAAAGGGTAATAATGCGATTTCTTGGCATCAGTGGATTTGATCGAACATTTGTGCAAAATCTTTGTAGCGTGGTTGCTCCACTGATGGACTTGCGGAAGAAACTTCGAAAATTTCAGTGGACAGTAGAGTTTCAACAAGTATTTGACTGCCTGAAAGCTGTGATAACCAATGCTCCTGTGTTGTAGAATTACAAGGGACTGTGTGATCAGATTGAACTAAAGTATCTGACTTTAAAGAGACATGCCGAGTCGTAGAGAAATGGATGGATCGTGTAGAGACCTTCTTGTTTCTGCAGTGATGTCAGAATGTGGGTGGAGCTGGGCTGTCTGTCAGTTTTTAGTTTCACTTTGAGAAAAGCTTGAATGTGTCTGTGTTTTTTTTGTTTTGTTTCAGTGTTGGAGCTGCAGTCAACCACAGAAGGTGTAATGTTGTTCTCTCTGCCATGTAAAGACTATCTCTTGATCATTTGGTGAATTCAGTGTGATAACTGTTCTCAGTAGTGAATTTAAACCTATTGTGCTTCTGTCAAAAGTTTTTTTTTATGTCTTATGGATGTTAAAAGGAAAGATTAAGGTTTACTCAGTGTTGTATTCTTTGGGGTTGTATTTGAATTGATGGTTGCTAAGATGTTCACTGTATGTTTAAAAAACGTTAAGTTGAGTTCATAGAATAAACATTGTTTTGCTTAAAAAAATACTTTTCAATTTCTGCTGTACCACACCTGTAGAGTGGGCCGTGTGCTCCCCATACCACAATCTAAAAAAGTCGTAGGTCAGGTGAACTCCATGATACACTTTGGGGTTCTCTAAACCCTGGTCCATAACAATATATATATATGTATAATTAAATTTTCAGTTAAGCAAACCAACATATGTTGAATGCCACTCATGAATAACGTTAATCGACCAGGGTTGTTCCTGCTTATATTGGTGTAGAGCCTTTCCAAGAGACTTCTTCAGAACTAAACTGAATGCTGTCTGTCCAGTTTGGTGTTTCAGAAGCAACTGACTAACCTGGACCTTCCCATTAACTATGCCACCTGCAATCCAAAAGCACCCCACATTCTTGTATTCCGTTACAAAAGGTTACATTGTCCCTGCAAAAACAAAACGCTTCTCTCCCTTTGTAATCATAGCAAAAATACTAAGTTCGTCAGTCTTCTGATTGATTCTTTGGGCTGAGGCTTCATCATTGAGCAAGGTAGCGGCAGTCGGGAAATTCCCTGGCTCAGCATGTCCACCTCAGGAGAAAATGCCTGCAAAAGATGGGATTTTATTCTGGAGTTGGGTGCTGGAGTCTGGAGTTCGGAGGCAGCTAAAAGGACTGCTGAGTGCGGAGATGGGCTGTTTAGAAGGCCCGCCTTGGTGCTTTGGGACTTTGTCCTGGTTATAATTGAAACAGCCACCTCATGCCCTCCAACCAACCCCATGGCACCTCATATCTCCTATGTGAAACTATGTGGCTCCACCCAATCCCTTCCATGTTCCTTCTCACATTCCTGCCAGGCTATGGTATTTCCATGCCTATTCACCACTATACACTATCTGGAACCAAAAAAACCTATAGTGACAATAATAAGTATTTAAAACGCTTTTAAAATGTAATTCCTTCATATAAAATGCTTTTACTACAGCTCAATAAAAGTGTCAGTCATCTAGAAGCCGTAACTTACCAATAGCAGAAACTACAAGCACTTGAAATCTCTTTTTCATGTGTAAGTAAACATTGTAAAATTAACAGAAGAGATCAGAGAGCCAGAGCTGTCAATCAAGCATTATTTTCCTTGCGGTACGACCGTTTCAGCTCTCTACTAGATATCTGGGTGCTCAGCAAAGCCCCATTATGTATTCTTGGCTGAGAGGATTCAAGGGCTCGCAGTTTCTATATTGCACTAAAAACACCCAGATCTACCTCACCAACACCCCCTACGATCTCTCTACTGTTTCTGATTTGTCATACTACTTGCCTGACAGCTGGTACTGGATGAGGAGAGATTTCCTCCAAAATGAATATTAGATAGACTGAAACAATTATCTTTGGTCTCTGCGTGAAACTCCACTCCCTACCCACTGACTCCAGCCCTTATGCTGACTGCAGTTGAACTAGACTGTGGCTGAACTAGACAGTTTGCAACATTGGTGTTGTATTTGACACTGATATGAGCTTCAGACCACATATCCACTCAATCACCAAGACCTCCTGCTTCCATTTCCATCCCGTATCCATGTCTTCTTCAACTCATCTGCTGCTAAAGTCCTCACCAATGCAGTTGCGCCTGATAATGCCGACGGTCTCCTGGATGACTTGCCATCTTTTACACACTTGAAATGAGGTTATCCAAAATTTTACTGCTGTATCCTAACTTGCTTCTTTTCCTTTCACCTTGTACTCACTGATCTACATTGGCTCCCAGTCCAGCAATGTTGTGATTTTAAAATTCTCATCCTCATTTTTAAATCTCGCTATGGCTTCACCCCTCCCTATCTCTGCAACTTCTTCCAGATCTACAAATCTCGGAGATTGCTCCGTTCCTCCAATTGGGGCACCATTGGCGCCTGTGCCTTGGCCCTAAGTTCTGGAATTCCCTCTCTAATCATTTCCTCCACTCTACCTCTCTCTTCATTGTTAAGGCGCTCCTTAAAAGCTAGCTTCTTGACCAAGATTTTGACTACCTGTCCTAATATCTTTATATGTTAAATTTTGTTTGCTAACACACCTGTGGACAGCCTTTGCATGTTTCACTCTAAGTTGTTGTCACAGGAAACTGCACACCATTCCCGGTTTCTTTCAGAGAGGGAAAGAAATAACCAGGTGAAAAATAACATTTGTACCAAATGTTTGCAGAGGCCAATGAGACAAGTAACAGATAATTCTCTGACTTATCTCATATCTTCCCTATGCAAAAGTAAATCAACTTGGGTAATTGTGTTGTCTAAGTGTTTTAACTTTTATATTATTTGATTGTGAGGTAAGCTCTGTGCACGATAGATTTTATACGATAGCATCTTGACAAATGCATGAATTGGATGGGAATAGAGGGATATGGACGCTGGAAGTGCAGAAGGTCTTAGTTTAGACCGGCATCATAATCGTCGCAGGCTTGGAGGGCCGAAAGGCCTGTTCCTGTGCTGTACTGTTCTTTATTCTTAGTATTGTGAGAGAGCAATGAGTGTAGACTATCTGTATCATGTCTGCATGTCCTTCTGGAGGTTTTCATCTGTGTCCCCATGCAACAAGACAATTTAGTGTACTCCACAAAGAAAGCTAATTTATATTACTTCATATGGAAGAAGCCATATGCTTTTAACAACGCACTCTTGATAGTCGGTAAATTCAGGGCAATTCCTTCTTTAATTATTAATGATAGAATATAATTGCACTTGAGTTCTCTTTGGATTATAGGATGGAGCTGACTTGGTCTCCTTTATACTATCAGTTACTGTGCTTACTCACAGAAGATAATTGGATTTAAAATAAGACTGACAGTAATTTACTTCTGCTTACCTGCTTCCATAAAGTTCCTTGCACTCAGTTGCTTGACCGAAACTAATATGCCAATTTAATTAGTTCTTGCCGTTGGATTGTCCTGGTTACGTCAAATTATTCTTGCATACATATCTGCTAATGCGATGTAAAAAGTATATGGTTCCTATTAAAAGAGGTCCTGTGAATTGTAACTCGTTAAACAGTACTAAATTTGAAAATGCACGTCAATGTACAGACTGAATCCTAATGTTTATGTAACTGTTGTACAAATAGGACGAGTGATAGTGTTAGTCCATTTGAATCAGAGAGCAGTCAGTGAAAGATAAGTGTTTCTGCATTACCACCAAGAACTCCCCATAACACTCTGCCAGATGACTTGACCTCTGATAAAGCTGACATTGTTTATGATTCTCATTAATTCTTTGTAGCACACTTTCTATTGAAGATGAGCCGCTATGCGGATATACCACCCCCTTTAAGTGACTTGTGTGACTTTTTGGTGCTGTCATTGAGCTGCTTTTATGTAGGTGACTGTTAGGTTGTTATGCATGCTGCACATTGGCCCTACTGTCACTATCCCCTGTATAAAAGCAATTTCTATGTTTCTTACCAAAATGCTACAGACAAATTGCACTGAAACCTTGCACAGTGTGTGGTAATCTTTGAGTCATCCCCTTAAATATTTAGCTCAAATTATGCTCTTTTCTGATCATTTTTATTACCAACATTAATGACAGATGTGTTACTGCGAGTACGTTAGTCCTCAAAAGGGCAGCATGGTAGCGCAGTGGCTAGCACTGTTGCATCACAGCTTCAGGGTCCCAGGTTCGATTCCCAGCTTGGGCCACTGTCTGTATGGAGTCTGCACGTTCTCCTCGGTTTCCTCCAGGTGCTCCGGTTTCCTCCCACAAGTTCCGAAAGACGTGCTGTTAGGTAATTTGGACATTCTGACTTCTCCCTCTGTGTTCCCAAACAGGCGCCCGAATGTGACGACTAGTGGCTTTTCACAGTAAGTTCATTGCAGTGTTAATGTAAGCCTACTTGTGACAATTAAAGATCATTATTATTATTATACAAATCGCTCGCTTGATACAATGCAAGTTTGGTAGGAAGATAAAAACACAGAAGCAGGAGTAGACCATTCGACCCATTGAGCTTGCTCTGCCATTCAATTAGATCATGGTTATTATCTACCTCAATGCCACTTTTCTGTGTTATCTCCATATCCCCTCATGTAATTGGTCTTCAGAAATACATTGATTTCTGTTTTGAACATGCTCAATGATTGAGCTTCTACAGCCCCTTGGTGTAGAGAATTCCAAAGATTCACCACCCTCTGAGTGAAGAAATTCCTTTATCTCAGTCTTAAATAGCCCACCCCTTATTTTGAGACTGTCTCCTGGCTAAAACACTCCCCCAGCCAGGGAAAACATCCTTCGTGTATCTACACTGTCAAGCCCTATAAGAATTTTGTGTGTTTGAATGAGATCACCTCTCATTCTTCAAAACTTTCAGTTTCCTCAATCTCTCTTCATAAAACAATCTCGTCACCCCAAGGATTAGTCTGGTGAACCTTCATTGCACTCCCTCTATGGTATATATATCCTTCCTGAGATACAAAGACCAAGGAAGGGATTCTCCGAGCCTGCGACCGGCGGATCGCCGCCAATTGCGCCCGCAATCCATGGCAATATATTATCCCCAATCTCATGTGATCTTATTTTGTTTACTAACCTCCTGTGCGGGACCTTATCAAAAGCCTTCTGAAAATCCAAATAAACCACATCCACTGGTTCTCCTTTATCCATGCTATCCTCAAAAGATTTGTCAAACATGATTTCCCTTTCATATATCCACATTGACTCTGCCAAATCATATTTTATTATTATTTTCAAAATGTCCCATTATCACATCCTTTACAGTAAATTCTAACATTTCTGCTACTGCTGACATCAAACTAACAGGTCTGCAGTTCTCGATTTTCTCTCTCCCTCAATTATTAAATAATGGGGTTACACTTGCTACTTACTAGTGTGCAGGAACCTTTCCAGAAACTAAAGCGTTTTGAAAGATAACCACCAATGCATCCACTATCTCTTCCTTCAACACTCTGGTGTAGCTCATCGAGTCGAGGGGATTTATCAACCTTCAATCCAATTAATTTTTTGAGCATTACCTATTTATTAATGCTCATTTCTTTTAGTTCCTTATTTTCACAAGTCCCTTGGTTCCCCAGTATTTCTGGGAGATTTTCTGTATCTTCCTTGGTAAAGACAGGCATAAAGTAGTTGTTTTGATTCTCTGCAATTTCCCTATTCTCCATATAGGTTTTCCTGTCTCATTAGATAGAAACTGGGTGGCATGGACCAGCTAGGCCGAAGGGCCTGTTTCCATGCTGTAAACATCTATGACTCTATGTAATGGATCCACATTTGTCATTGTTAATCTTTTCATTTTCACATACCTAAATAAACTTTTACAGTCTGCCTTTATATTTCTCACTAGCTTGCATTCCTTTTCTCTTTTCATTTTCTTTATCAGTTTGTTGGTCCTCCTTTGCTGGATCCTAAATTGCTCCCAACACTCAGGCTCACTGTTTTTTCTGGTGACCTTATGAGCCACTACCTTCGACCTAATCCAATCTTTAACTTATTTTGTGAAACACAGTTGATTCACCTTTCCGATTGGGTTTTTGTGTCTTAGAGGAATGTATATTTGTTCTGGACTATGCAATACCTCTTCAGATACTTGCCATTGCCTGTCTCCCATCAAATGTTTTAGTGTATTTTCCCAACCCACCATAGCCAACCTGCCCTCATTCCTTCATAGTTTGCTTTCTTCATATTTAAGACCCCTAGTTTCAGAATGAGCTACATCACTTTCAAACTGAACATAAAATTCCACCATTAATTTCTAAAGGCTCCTTTACAGCAAGGTTATTAATAAGCCCTTTCTCATTGCATGATACTAATTCTAAAAAAGCTTGATCCCCAGTTGGGTTTTCAACATAGTGCTCTAGAAACCCATCTTGTACATACTCCAGGAATTCATTCTCCACAGCATTAGTACTAATTAGGTTTACTTGAGGAAGGTCAATGTCCATAATTTTTTTTTGCCCCCCAAAGTTTAAGTTGACCAAGTATGAAACGTTTGCATACGCCACTAAATTTTACTGACATCTCAGGGACAGCATTTAAATGCTTGTACCTTAGTACAGCATATCTCAACGGTGTTGCTTATAGTGAGATGAAGAATACACTGTTTTAAAGGACATATGAATTATATCAGGGTCACCACAACAAATTAATCTGCTCATAAGCTGACGATGTATGTAACCTGGCTTTTCCTCTTTAAAGCAGCTCTGATTTATGTGGATATACACAGCCTGAGGTCAGTTACTGTATCTCAAGGTATACACAAATACAGTTCTCCTTAGTAGGTAAATAAGAAGACAGTTGTATCTCTGCAGAGTTGTAGCTGCATGTAGATTTCTACCTACGTTTTCTTGATGGTTGGCAGTGTAGCCATGTAAAATGGCTGACTCCTGATTAGAATGGCCAAACCCCGATTTAAAATGGCGAACGGAAGAGGCTGATGGGAAAATCAGCCAACAGGACTCAAACAGACAGCTGCAGGTAAAACAGTGTATTCGCCTCTGGGGAAGCCAGACCGAATCGATACCTGCAGCCATCAACATCACAACATCCCAGCCATCTGCATATAAAGTAGCAATCCCGGGAACAATATGCTACAAATTAGTAACACAAAGCCGACACAGACTTTTCGGCGCCAGCAGGAGCTGACACAAAGAGAGGTAAACAACCACCCCTCGATCAAGGAATCGCTCCAGCATTGGAGAATATCGAACCAAGTGATTGGGACCAAGTCCAATCACTTGGAACCAGGTACAAGGTCCGCCCCGAGAGGCGGGAAGCCCCTGGGGACTATAAGAATAGGGGCCAAGTTCAAATCGGCCCTTCTTCTCCTCTCCGCACCCTTCGAGACCCTTCTGCTGACCCTCTACAACAGCCGCAAGAAACGTAAGTCTTACTCCAACGCTCGCTACGAGATAGGCACTCCTGACTATCGACCTGTACCAGCTTTGAATCCCGCAGGCTCAGAACCCATACGAAAGGCCATTTGTTTCCCTGACCTGGTGGGCCATTTCCAAAGTTAAGTATTGGCCTGTTAGCTGTAGGAAGTAGCTTAGAAGTAGAATTAATGTATAAGTATTGACTGCTGTATATAATAAATGTGCGTTGATTTAACTCTTACTAAGCGGTGTGTTGGATTATTGATCATTACTCGGACTTGAACCACGTGGCGGTATCAGAAAGATACCTGGCGACTCAAGAGCAAAGGTGATAGAACAAGAGCAATCAAACAAATGCTAAAGCGAGCAACAGCAGATATTTCTAAGTTTCTGACTTGAGACCAGAAAATCAGCTCAAAATGACTAGTTTTACTTTCCCTCCCACGTTTTGGACATTGTATCATATCTTTATAGAATGTGATATCCAAAATATGATGGATGTTAATTTATATTCCAGTGAATTCCCTGATGATTTGTCCTTGTGAATTACACCATAAACAGAATACCATACAATATAGAATGCATTAATCTAATTATTGTTAATCACACATGGGCCAGAGTTTAATTGTTTGACCAGGGCACTTTTAAGATTGGAATATGCATAGCAATATTCTTGTCAACTTCGAACCTTCCAGCCTTCTAACATGGTTTGTCCTTGAGGCTGTAGGTCAGAACTTAGGTTGAAATGGATGGGTATATTTGTCCTTTATTGACTCATTGTTAAAAAGATCATCGACATTACAGGGTATGATCATGGTTTGCTGGGGCTTTTTGCAACATGCATTTTAAATGTTATTCTTTTCTTTTGAGATATTGTTGGAAGTAGCTTGCATATTGGCCAATAACAGTGAGAGCTTTTCCCCAATAACTTTGCTTTCATTTGTCGATAGGCGATGGAAAAGGAATACAAAAAGCATTATGCTTCGCTTAAATCCCCTCTTCTCCTTTTCTGCTCTGGCGGAAATAGTCTCAGTATCGCAAATTTCCATTCGTCGCTTTGATTTCATATCCCTACCAACAATTCCTTCCTTTGTCCTCTTAGAATCATTGATTTTTTTCATGCATGTAGGCATCGCTGCAAGACCAACATTTGTTGACCATCTCTATTTGCTCTTGAGAAGGTGGTGGTGAGCCGCCTTCATGAACCGCTGCAATCTATGTGGTGTTGGATTCAGGATTTTGACCCAGCGACAGGGAAAGAATGACAACCTATTTCAAAGTCAGGATGGTGTGTGGCTGGGAGTAGAACTTGTAGGTGGTGGCATTCCTATGCATCTGCCTTCTAGGAGGTAGAGAGTTTGAGTTTGGAAGGTGCTATCGAAGGAGACTTGGTGAGTTGCCGTAGTGCTGTCACTGTGTGTCGGTGGCGGAGGGAGTGGATGTTTAAGATGGCGGACGGGATGCCGATGAAGCGGTTGCTTTGTCCTGGATGGTGTTGAGCTTCTTGAGTGTTGTTGGAGCTTTAGTCATCCATGCAGATGGAGACTATTCCATCATACTGCGACTTCACCTTTATAGATGATTCACATGCTTTGGGGGAGTCCCCCAAGCATTCGCAGCTCCAGACTGGTATTTGTGGGCACAGTATTTATATGGCTACTCCAATTCAGGTTTTGGTCAATGGTAAACTCCAAGATGTTACTAGTTGGAGAATTCAGTGATGATCATGCATTGGAATCATGGGGAGATGGTTAGATTCTCTCTTGTTGGAGATGGTCATTGCCTGGCACTTTTTGTGGCGTGAATGTTACTTGCCTCTTATCAGCCTGAATGTTGTCCACTCTTGTTTCATACATGGGCTGCTTTAGCAGCTGAGGAGTTTCAAATGCATCAGCCAGAATTCCCACTTCTTACCTTATGTTGGACGGAAGGTCATAGGTGAAGCAGCTGAGGATGATTGGACATGGGACACTACCCTGAGAAACTCCCGCACTGATGTTCTGGGATTGAGATGATTTACCTCCAACAACACAAGCATCTTCCTTTGTGCTAGACATGACTCCAGCTAATGGAGAGTTTCCCCTTCATTTCCCCTTGATTGTAATCTTGTTAGGGCTCCTTGATGCCATAGTTAGTCAGATGCTGCCTTGATGTTAAGGTCAGTCACCGTCGCCTTTTGTTCAGCTCTTTTGTCCATGTTTGGACCAAGGCTGAAACGAGGTTAGGAGATGAGTGTCCCTTAGCTTTGGTGAGCAGATTATTGCTAAGCCACTGCTGCTTGATAGCACTGCTGCTGACCCCTTCCCTGACTTTACTGATGATGGAGGGTAGAAGGGTCGGTAATTGGCTGGATTGGATTTGTCCTGCTCTTTGTGTACAGGACATACCTGGGTAATTTTCCACATCTTCTGCACTGTATGTTCTATGTTCTATTACTGGGGAGATGGCAGTCTTGTAGCTGTACTGGCGCAGCTTGTGTAAGGGAACAGCAAGTTCTAGAGCACAAATCTTCAGTACTGTTGCCGGAATGTTGTCAGATCCCATAGACTTTGCAGTATCCAGTGCCTTCAGCCATTTCTTGATACAGAAAATAGGAGCAGGAGTCGGCCATTTGGCCATTCTAGCCTGCGCTGCCATTAATTATGATCAGGGCTGATCCAACACAGCAACCTATTCCCACTTTCTTCCCATATCCACTGCCCCAAGAGCAATATCTAACTCCTTCTTTAAAACGTACAATGTTTTGGCCACAATTGCTTTCTGTGGTAGCAAATTCCACAGGCTCACCACTCTCTGGGTGAAGACATTCCTCCTCACCTTAGTCCTAAATGGTCTACCCCATATCTTCAGACTGTGACCTTTGAGTCTGGACTCCCCTGCCATCAGCAACATCCTTCCTGCATCTACCCTGTCTGGTCCTGTTAGGATTTGATAGGTTTCTATGAGATTCCCCCTCATTCTTCTCAACTCCAGTGAATATAACCCGAACTGACTTGATCTCGCCTCATATGTCTGTCCCGCCATCCCAAGGATTAATCTGGTAAACCTTTGCTGCACTTGCTCTAGAGGAAGAACATCCTTTCTCAGAGAAGGAGAACAAACTTCACAATATTCCAGGTGTGGTCTCACCAAGTCTCTGTATAATTGCAGCAAGACATCGCTGCTCCTGTACTCGAATCCTCTCGCTATGATGGCCAATGTACAATTTTCATTCTTTACTGTCTGCTGCACTGCATTCTTACTTTCTGTGACTGGAGTAAAAGGACACCCAGATCTTGTTGCACATTCCCCTCTCCCAATCTATAGATATTCAGATGATCTGCGTTCCTGTTTTTGCGACCAAAGTGGATAACCTCATATTTGTCCACATTATGCTGCATCTGCCATGCACTCACTCAACCTGCCTAAATCACACTTTGCATTCTTCTCACAGTTCACCCTCCCACTCAGCTTTGTGTTATCTGCAAATTTTGAGATATTATGTTTTTTTCCTCATCTAAGCCATTAATATACATTGTGAATAGCTGGTGTCCTAGCACTGATCTCTGTAGTACCCTACTAGTCACTGCTTGCCACTTGGAAAAAGACCTGTTTATTCATACTCTTTGTTTCCTGTCTGTCAACCAGTTTTTTTAATCCACCTCCATACACAATCCTAGTCCCATGAGCTTTAATTTTACATACTAATTTCTTATGTGGGAAATACTTCTGCAAATCCAAATAAACCACATTTACTGGCTCCCCCTCGTCATCCCTACTAGTTATAGCCTCTAAGGATTCCACTAGATTTGTCAAGCATGATTTCCCTTGTGTTGATCTAGGCTAAGTGTGATTAGGGTCGGCAGGGCAGTTAGCACTGCTGCCTCATAGTGCCAGGTTCGATTTGACCTTGAGTGATTGTCTGTGTGGAGTCTGCACATTCTCTCTATATCAACGTGGGTTTCCTCCAACAGTCAAAAGATGTGCAGGTTAGGTGGATTAGCCATGTTAAATTTCCCCTTAGTGTCTAAAGGTTGAGTGGGGTTACGGGGATGGTGCGGGGGAGTGGTCCTGGGCAGGGTGCTCTTTCCGAGGGACTCAATGGGCTAAATGGCTTCCTTCTGCACTGATGGTATTCTATAATTCTATGATCCTGCCACTGTTTTCCAAGTTCTCTGCTATTCAGTCTTTTATAATGGACTCTAGCATTTTCCCCATTACCGACCTCAGGCTGACTGGTCTATAATTCCCTGTTTTCTCACTACCTTCCTTGTTAATAGTGGGTTTATGTTAGATACCCTCCAATCCATGGAACTGTCCCAGAGTCTATAGAATCTTGCAAGATGATCACCAATCCATCCACTATTTATAGGGCCATTTCCCTAAATCGTCTGGGATGTAGATTATCAGGCCCTGGGGATTTATCGGCCTTCAATACCATCGATTTCCCCAACACCATTTCCCTACTCATACTGGTTTCCTGAAGTTCCTCCCTCTCACTAAACCATGTGTTCCCTAACATTTCTAGCACGTTATTTGTGTTTTCCTTTGTGAAGACATAACCAAAGTATGTATTTAGTTGGTCAACCATTTATTTGTTCCCATTACAAATTTCCCTCTTTCTGACGAAGGAATCTTCACCAATCTTTTTCTCTTCGCATATCTATAGAAGCTTCCACAGTCAGTTTTTCTGCCTCTCAATGGGTGTAATACTATCTCTAATTTCCCTTGTAAACCATGGTTTGGACACCTTTCCCATTTTGATTTTGCCCCAGACAGGAATGAACAAGTGGTGCAGTTCACATATGCATACTTGAATGTTTTCCATTGTCTATCCACCGTCGTTCCTTTCAGTAATGTTCCCCAATCCATCGCATCCAACACGTGCCTCATATCATCATATTTATCTTTATTTAGATTCAGGACCCTAGTTTCAGAATCAGTCTTATTATGATCGCTCATCCCCAAGGGGCCTCGATTACTAGATTGCTAATGATTCCTTTCTCATTGTACAATACCTAGGGCGCGATTCTCCGCTCCCGTGACTAAGTGCCCACGTCGTCGTGAACGCCGTCGAGATTCACGATGGCGCGAAACGGCCCCGATCTCGACCGATTCAGGGCCCGAAAATGGGCTAGGATCGGGGCCGCAAGAAACTCGGGGGGCGTGCCGCTAAAGCAGCGTGTCAGCACGCGCCGGGCATTGGCGCCGCATAAAAGCGGCGCGTGTCATCCGCCGCCTAACTGGCGTCACCCGCACCTGCGCATGCGTGGTTGCCGTCCTCCCCGAGGCCGCTCTGCAAGATGTCGGATGGATCTTGCGGGTCGCGGAGGGAAGGAGGACCTCCTTCAGAGAGGCCGGCCCGCCGATCGGTGGACACCGATCACGGGCCAGACCCCTTTAGAGTGCAACCCCGGTGAAAGAACCCCCCTCGCCCCCACCACAGGCCGCGCCCCCAGCGTTCCCGCGCTGTTCCCGCCTTCAGCGACCAGGTGTGGATGGCGCCGACAGGAAGCCGTCGTTTTGGGCAGGCCGCTCGGCCCATCCGGGCCGGAGAATAGCAGGTGTAGTGGAGAATCGCCATTTTGGGTGTCCCGGGCGATTCTCCGGCCTGCACCGCACAGAACTCGACGGGACCATTCTCACCGCTTGGGTGCATCGCGGGAGGGCGTCGGACTGGCGTCGCGGGGAAAAATGGCGTGCCAGGCGATTTTCCAAACCGCGCGGGAACGGAGAATCGGGCCCCTAGTCTATGATGGCCTGCTCCCTAAAGGTTATCATGTGGAGTGAATCGAATTGGCTGAAGACTGATATCTGTCATGCTGGACATCTCCGAAAGAGTTTGAGATGGATCATCCACTTGGCACTTCTGGCTGAAGATTGTTGTCAATGCTTCAGCCTTAGCTTTTGCACTGATGTCCTGGGCTCCCCCATCATTAAGCATGGGGATATTTGTGGAGCCTCCTCCTTCAATTAGTTGTTTAATTGTCCACCACCATTCAAGACTGGATGTGACATAACTGCAGAGCTCAGGTGCAATCTGTTGGTTGTGGGATTATTGGATCTGTTCATATCATATCGTATATTTTTTGCTGTTTGGAATGCAAGCATTGTAACTTCACCAGGTTAACACCTCATTTTCATGTATGGCTGATGCATCCCTGCATGCTCTCCTGCACTCTTCACTGACCAAGGTTGCACTCCTCTTTCTCCATATCCCTGCCTATTTTTCCTTTTCAAGTATTTATCCAATTCCTTTCTCAAGACTAAAATTATATTTCCATAAAGAGGTAACCAAAATTGCACAAAGTTCTCGAACTATGGTCTCAATATGTTGTTATATGTCCTGCACAACTAAAGGAGGTGCTGTCGTGCAATTTACACTAACAGTTGTTGCCAGTGGGTAGTCAAATTTACTCCCAACACAATGAAAGTTTGCCAACCTTAATCTACTTTCCTTATCACAGATGCTGCCTGACCTGCTGAATACTTCATTTAAAAAAATTCAACATTCACTCCATTGCTTTTTAATTATAGCACAGGCAATGTAAAATTTGCCTTATTCTTTGTATGAAATTATTTATTTTTCAAGAGCTGTCTCTGAGGACGGTTCATCACTATTACTGATGCCAGCAAAAACCCTTCTGCACATATACTTTGGTCTTGTAAAGTACGATGTCAGCAGTTTATAACCCACGACGAGATCTAACTTTTGGATTGGCTTGACAGTCAGGCAATGACTTTGATGTTTTAAATCAATCCCCCTTGCTGTTAACTTCACACACAATTCTTGACTATGGAGGTTTAATGAGCAGTTCAGAAAATCTGCCACCATCGCATCTCAGACTAAATAGAAAGAAGATATTGAGTGAAGGATGAACTGGGCACAGACTGCAGGGGGCCTGATTAAGATTAAAGTGGGTGAAGATGCATGTCGGCAGGAGTGCTTCAGTCATTGTGAGCACATTGCTGTACTATCCGGAGAAAACATGACCTGTAAATAAGCAGAACCCCAGCTTGGATCTGCAACTTGTTTCTGTTTCCTGAACACCACGAGTCATTGCACAATATGTATTTGAAAGTTACAATGAACACTGCATGAATCGTTCACTTTCTGCATTGTTTAAGGCTGATGTTTGCAGATTGTGTGCTAGCAAAAGCATTTCTACTTCAGTGTGTCACAAAGTTGTGCAAGATGATTTAGCGGTTGTTATACCATGGTCCACTGGCTGGTCCAAACTAAATGGACCAAGTAGCAATTTTCTTTTGCATAATCTAGTTCTTGACTTGAGAATTGTAGTCAGATGGAGGCACCGAGTGAAACACAATGTGATTTCTCCTCTCAGAAGAGTGTGAGGGAAACTTGTCTGGAAAGCTATCCAGAGCTGCCCTTACGTACATGACAAATTCCAAGCAGCAGCTTCGGAAGTGATGCTGACATGAGATTGTGTAGCTATCTGGGATGGCCACTTCCCGATTATAAAATGGACACTTTGCAAAGATTGCAGGGAAAATGGACAATACTGAGAAAACAAGCAGGTTCAGGGTTTGTTTGTTTATTGGAGTCGCAGCTCCCAGACAAGACCACAACTGTAGGCCCATTAGCATACTAATGGCCCATCTCCGGGAACAAAAGAGTAACATTTGAGTAACCGATACTAAGGCAGACACCCCGGCGCCAGAGGAGACCGGAACAAAGCAGGCCAACGGCCACCTAGGACACGCCCAGCCATCAGGGCACCCACCCCTTTATTGGACGAGATCAATATGAATGATCAAGAAACGGCCCAATTGATTGGGGCCAAGTTCAAGGCCCACCCAAAAGAGTGCGAAGCCCCTTTGGGTATAAGAAGGAGCCCCCAAGAGAGAATCGTTCTCTTGGGCCCGGCTCTCACCGAGGAGAGACCTGTCCACCAGCTGCACCAGAAGCAAGTAAGTCCAAGGTCAACGCTCCGACCAGACAGACGACCTTAGCTGTTCCCCTTCATCACTTTGACCCCAGCAGCCTCAGAACCGAACAACGGCCATTGTTCCTCTGACTGAGTGGGCGCCTGAAGCTGAGTATAGGCTTTAGCAGTAGTGATAGTTTAGTCTGTAGAGTTTTATGCATGAGTATATTTGACTGTGTGTGTAAATAAATAAGCATTGACTTTGAACTAACTAACTGGTGTATCGAGTCTTTGATCAGAATTTGGTTTGAACCTTGTGGCGGTATCGAAAGATACCTGGCGACTCTAGAGCAAACAAAATTAGAATTAAGGAAGGCGACCATATTGACCGCCATATTCAGAGCCAACCAAAGAGATCAACAGTTGCCTCAGATTATAATACTGGGAATGGTGCTTGTTTCCTCCTCAATTTTAAAAATGTGGGGGTGGGGGGCTGGAGTGCTCAGCGATTGTGTTCAATCCAGTTAAAGCCATTGTCACATTACATAAACTAGTGGTCATCCACATGAGGCATTTCTAAACCATGGTGGATTATTAGATGTTTATTAAAGTAAAGTGGTGCTGGGGAATAGAAAGTTCTGAAAAACATATCCTAAAACAATTCCCTCACAACCAAAAAATTATATTTGAAGTTGTTTTGTCTACTAGCTTATTTGGACACACGAGGGTCTCCTAGTAAATGATTGTCTACGAGCTCATTTGGACACATGAGGGTCTCCTGGTAAATGATTGTCTACTAGCTCATTTGGACACATGAGGGTCTCCTGGTAAATGATTGTCTACTAGCTCAGTTGGACACATGAGGGTCTCCTGGTAAATCATCATAGAATTTATCATAGAATTTACAGTGCAGAAGGAGGCCATTCGGCCCATCGAGTCTGCACTGGCTCTTGGAAAGAACACCCTACCCAACGTCAACACCTCCACACTATCCCCATAACCCAGTAACCCCACCCAACACGAAGGGCAATTTTGGACACCAAGGGCAATTTATCATGGCCAATCCACCTAACCTGCACATCTTTGGATTGTGGGAGGAAACCGGAGCACCCGGAGGAAACCCACGCACACACGGGGAGGCTGTGCAGGCTCCGCACAGACAGTGACCCAAGCTGGAATCGAACCTGGGACCCTGGAGCTGTGAAGCAATTGTGCTATCCACAATGCTACCATACAAATGATTGTCTACTAGCTCATTTGGACATATGAGGGGTCCCCTGGTAAATGATGTTAGTTCAGGGAAGAACTTTGGGACAGTGCACCCTCATCTGCAAATAATGCCAATGGAACAATGTTAAAAACACATTTATATCTCTATTTGTGAATCAAGATTATATTATATCAGGCAGCATGCTGCCAACCCCCCATGCCCCCCCCCCCCAATCTTTCTGAACAGTCTTTCATACTCGTTAATGCACCTACAAAGTTTCCTTCATCTCCTTGCTTTATATTTTCTGCACGGGATTATGCAAAAACAAAATTGCTATTTGGTCCATTGGGTCCACTCCACCCACTGGACCATGTATAATCTTCACTTTAATGGATTCAGTCCAATCTATTTAATCTCTGGAGGAATGTGTGTCAACCACAGGCAAATCTTACAACCCTGAAATTCTTCCCATCGTTCATCAAATGCTGCAGTGTAAACTTCAGGATATCAATCTATCATTCATTGCATTGTTTAGTAACCTTGATCTTTCAAACCTGGAGGCTTTGCCCATTTGCAGCCTTTAAATGTTTGTCGAGTTCTGAGTAACAAGAGAATACATTTCCTCGTTATTCCAGAGCCAGTCCCATACATTTCTTTGCAGTTTTTATTTGAATTCATGCTGTTGTCACAATAATATTTTCAAACCAGTTGACCCAGTGCAAGCTAATTAAATTGTAATATCTACATTTTTATCCTAAATATTTGAATAAATGTTGCGAGAAGATATTAAGTTATTGCTTTGGTCACAGAAACGTACTTGGCATGTATAACCAGGGCAAGGAACAGTGTAACCCATTGCTGTCATTCAGGAGGACCATATCACCAGCCCAGTGTCACTTCATGTCAATAGTCAAGCTGAATTTCAACTTGTTCCTGACTATAGGCGTGATCGAACCAAATGGGAACTATGTCCCATAACAAGTGCATTTAGCTGCATGCTTCCCAGCACTCACAGTTATCTAACGTGACTCCGGTTAGATGGGCTTCAACAGGGAATGCTTAGTCCCATTTCCAGCACTGAGGAGCGGCATTCACTGAAACACCTCAGTGCAGGGAGAGATCGGGATGCCATTTTAAAATGGCATCCTGATCACTTGACCCCCGGACGTGACCTCTGAATACCACCAAAGCCCCAACTCATCTATAAGGGGGGTCTTGCCCCCTCCCCATGTGCACAGGGCCTCCCTGGGCCCAATCAGCGCCATGCAGAAAATGCCAGCTTGGCAGTGCCAGGCTGGCATTGCCACCTGGGCACCTTGGAAGTGAGCACTTAGGTGGGACTGCCAGTGTATCAGGGTGTCAGCCTGCCCAGGGGGCATGCGACTGGGGCCTTCAATTCCCTGGGGGACCCCACGAGTGCCATTCCGTATGGTCCCTGTTTTATTTTTCAAAAAATATATTTTATTAATAAAATCTATCCTAAACATTACAGAACATTTTGAATTGTCTTGACTGTACTTTTCCATCAGAGTTACACATTCCCTTGACTTTCTTCCATTCAATTTTGATAACCTTACACACATATCGCTCTTTACGTTACAATTCCTTCTTAAACATTTACATTGTCATGTTTCTTTTATACATTGGAGTGTTAATGACCCAGACCGAGGGGGGTTTACACTGTTACCTGCCCCTCGGTGTACATTTGCTGGTAAGACCTTACACAGTGGTCTTTCCCCATTGCACCTTGGCGGCAGCTTCCCCAAGCTTGAGTGCGTCCCTCAGCACGTAGTCCTGGACCTTGGAATGTGCCAGTCTGCAACACTCGGTCGAGGACAGCTCTTTGCACTGGAAGATCAGCAAATTTCGGGCAGACCAAAGAGCGTCTTTCACCGAGTTGGTGACCTTCCAGCAGCAGTTGATGTTTGTCTCGGTGTGTGTCCCTGGAAACAGTCTGTAGAGCACAGAGTCCTGCGTCACAGAGCTGCTCGGGATGAACCTTGACAAATACCACTGCATCTCTCTCCAGACCTACTTTGCAAAGGCACGTTCCACAAGGCGGTGGGTGACCGTCTCATTTCCCCCACAGCCACTCCGAGGGCGCAGAGCCTTTGGGTGTACATGAGGAATCTGACGGGGAGGGCCCTTCTCAGCCAATCTAGGTCTTGGTGCTTGTTTGTAAGTTCTGGTGATGAGACGTTCTGCCAGATGACTCTGACAGTCTGCTCAGGGAACCGTCCAACGTCCTCCACAGTCGCCTTTTCCCTGAGGGCCTCGAGGACATTAGTGCTGACCACTGCTTCATTGCCTTGTGGTCAAAGGTGTTTTTCTTCAAAAACTTTTCCACGAGGGACAGATGGTATGGCACGGTCCAACTACTTGGAGCGTTCTGCGGCAATGAGGCAAGGCCCATCCTTCGTAACACCGTGGACAGGTAGAACCTCAGTATGTAGTGACACTTGGTGTTTGCATACCGGGGGTCCGCACACAGCTTGATGCAGCTGCACACAAAGGTGGCCATCAGGATGAGGGAGACGTTGGGTACGTTTTTCCCTCCCTTATCCAGATGTTTGTACATGGTGTCCCTTCGGACACGGTCCATCTTGGATCTCCCTGTTTGTGGAGACCAGTACTGAAAGGTGCTCGTCTGAGGTCTCCAAGGTGAAGTAGATAGATCTCAGCACATGGCAGGGAGGATGAAGATATAAAATCAGATTTTAGGAAGGTTGGCTTCACAGTAATAAATATATTGAAGACTTCTTTCTCCCTGAAATGTGTGTTATGATTGGCTGAATTGGAGTAAAACATTATGAGCATCGACGAGCTGTAGAAATAGACTGCAGCGTTCTCATCTGTGGTCATGTACTTTGGAATGGTCTGTCTCACAATGCTTTCAATTGACTAAGATTTGTATATTGAAATATTACTCAAAGATAGTGGCAACTTAGAGATACTTTCTGAAAGTTTATCAATTTATTTTTCGAAACTCTACATCGGAAGTGAAAATTTAACCTTGGACTGTAAATATCTTCCTTTCAGAGTGATTTAGTAAGTAACAGTGGAACTGAATTTTAAAGGGAATGTACCTTAATCCAAATTGTAGATAAAATGAAGGTGTGAGTCAGTCAGAGGCATATGGAGACAGTGACCACTTGGTACTATTAAGCTTTGGGGCTGCTGATTAGAAGAACTCTGGGTGCAGTTATTTTATGTAGGACTTTTCCAGCAAAAAATTTAACCAACATGATACGGAATGGGGGAAACAGCCCATTGTGCACTGTTTTTATTCATGGGGTTGGATTTCTGTCTCCCAGTGGAGGTGCGGAACACTCAATGTAAGTTTTTTTTACCTCTGGAAATACAATTTTCCTGTGACTTCCCGAACAACACTATTTGAAAATGAAATGAAAATGAAAATCGCTTATTGTCACAAGTAGGCTTCAAAGTTACTGTGAAAAGCCCCTAGTCGCCACATTCCGGCGCCTGTTCGGGGAGGCTGGTACAGGAATTGAACCGTGCTACTGGCCTGCCTTGGTCTGCTTTAAAAGCCAGCGATTTAGCCCAGTGTGCTAAACCAGCCCCGATAGTGGCTGCCCCGATAGTATTTTCGTATGGACGTTTTATGCATCCAGGTGGCCTTTGATGCAAAGCGCAGGTGCACCTCTTCCGAGTTCGGGGTCTCCATAGTGAGTACCACAGGAAAATAGCATTACTTCCTGCACACAATTTACATGTTCTGGTGTGAGTTTTGGAAAATACCTAAAAAAAAACACCTTCTGCAAGCTAATTGTAAGATATTTTGACATCTACAAGTGCCACTGTTAGATGCTGTATTCTGATGATGCATTTTTAATGCACCAATTCTTGGCAGGGACATGTCCTGCAAAGATACTTTGACCCTTGCATTGTGTGTAAGTGTTGTCATCCATTACTTTTTCCATGAGAAATGTGCTGTCATGCATTAAAAATATTAAAATAAAATACTGTCAGTCTAAGCTGCCTGTTGTGTTTTGTGATGGGGTCTAAATTGACTCACAGTTCAGCTGTTAGCAAACTGTCTGTTTGAATGATAAATAAATCTGCACTTGCTCCTCTCCGTTGATTGACTAGCACTTTGCTTTGAAATGGAAATGGAACACCATTCTGTTCTGTCCGTTTCAGGCAGGTTTTCAAAACAATGGTTTCAGTTTAGCAGTTGGTCTTTTGATCCAAGAATGATTGAAACTTTTAAGTGACTGTAAAAACATAATATCTCTTTGATGAGGTTTCTTGTTTGTTTACAAACCTAATAGGCACTTAAAGGATTTTTTTTGTCATTGGACAAGCTGTTTTTCTTTTCCGTGTCCATGATAATGTGTTTGAATTTAGGCTTTATTCAATTGTTAGAAGTTGAATTTATTTACAATGATTTAAAAATATTTCCCATTGCTATTGCATGACTCCTGAGGACTGTACATGGTGTATACTGGCGGACTGGCTATGGAGGATACATGGGGGCATGGGCAATCTGAGGAGGCATGGATGGCATGGGGATGGATTGGGAAGTGAGTTTTAGCCTCTCCGCAATATTCAACAGTAAAGTTACTTTGGGCGTGATTTAAGTGGAAACTTTCGCGAGCTTTCCGATGCTCGGCCCAGTGAGGCCGTCACATCCACGAAACATTAATTGGTCCACTTAACGAGGCCCCACGGGCTTCACGTCGAAAATGATGGTCCCCACGGCTGATTCGCTGGGATCACACCTGCCAGCCCCCTGCTAACAAGGGAGAGCAGCACATAAACCGCTCCTGCACAGCCAACTCCACTCAGCTCGCAGCTATGCCTCTGAGAAGACCAGCCCCACGATTCAGGGATGCCGACCTGGACAGATTGTTGGACGTGGTCGAGGCCAGGGGTCGGCATTTAGGATCCCCGGGACTGAGACACCCATCTCCGCAGAATCCTCTTTGGTGTTGACTCTTTCTCAAGCATATTTAGAACCTTTACTATCTTTGAATCACTATTTTTGAGTGCTATTTAATCGCAAAATTATTTGTATTTCCTATCTCCCACACTGTATCTAGAAAAGCCTACTTCCCTTCAGTTGGTAATAAATGCTTTGAAATTTCTTTGCAGAGCCAGACTCGGAGGTTCTCCTTGGTAGGATTAGAGACCAACTTGCTTCACCGTCTCCAAACTCAGGTAGCAGAAAGGAGAGTAGATGTAACAGAGAGAGTAAGATTGAGTAAGGAGATACTCTTTACAGATAAAATAAACACTTTGCGGGCTAAAGCCTCACATTTCCGAATGAGCTCAGGAATTTCATTTACATACGAACACGCAAATTAGGAACAGGAGTAAGGCCTAATAGCTTTTAATTGGCTTGACACAGTGGGCGGGATTCTCCGACCCCCCCCCCCCCCCCCCCCGGACGGGTCGGAGAATCGCCTGGGGCTGGCGTGAATCCCGCCCCCGCCGTGTCCCGAAGTCTCCGCCACCAGAGATCGGGCGGGAATCGCGCTGTGCCGGTCGGCGGGCCCACCCCCGCCAATTCTCCAGCCCGCGATGGGCCGAAGTCCCGCTGCTGGAATGCCTGTCCCGCCAGCGTGGATTAAAGCACCTTTTGAACGGCGGGACAAGGCGGCGTGGGTGGGCACCGGGGACTTGGGGGGGGAGGGCGCAGGGCGATCTGCCCCGGGGGGTGCCCCACGGTGGCCTGGCCCGCAATCGGGGCCCACCGATCCGCAGGCGGGCCTGTGCTGGGGGGGCACTCTTTTTCTTCCGCATTCGCCATGGTCTTCACTATGGCGGAGGTGGAAGAGACCCCCTCCCCTGCGCATGCGCGGGAATGACATCAGCAGCCGCTGACGCTCCTGCGCATGCGCGGAACTGCGTCGCCCAGCGAAGTCCTTTCGGCCCCGGCTGGCATGGCGCCAAGGCCTTTCCCACCAACCGGTGGAGCGGAAACCGCTCCGGTGAGGGCCTAGCCCCTCAAGGTGAGGGTTTGGCCCCTATCTCCGCACCTTTGGGGCGGCCCGACGCCGGAGTGGTTCCCGCCACTCCATCATGCTGGGACCCCCCGCCCTGCCGGGTAGGGAAGAATCCCGCCCGGTGTCTTTTTTAACCTCTATAGTAGTCCCCTCAAATTTGCATGCTTTCTCAATAATAATTTCCATAGCTTTTGATATGTCTGCAGCTTTATTCATTCAACAAGAAGCACACTTGTAAGGATTGATAAGAGCAGTGTTGAGTTTCTGTTTTTACATAGCGCACAGCCAGAAACAGATGGAAGTCAGTCCCAAGTGAATTGGAACATCTGTCTTCAGTCTGCACTTGGACTGATAGCAATTGCTTTGTTGAGAATTCTGCTGCTTGGCCACTTGTATATACAAATGTGATCTCTCAAATCTTTTACTCTTCCGGTTCTCAAAAAGTCAACTTTATGTTAAGATTAGTAAGTACTAAGCGTGGCTGGCTTGGGAAGGGGGAGAGATGAAGTGATGAATTATTTATTCCTTGTCCCAAAGTGGAATATATAATGACTTGTGGTAGGAGGCATAAGAAGAAGAGATGAAGTCCCTGGACGGAAAATTAAAAATATACAGCAAATTCCGTGCCCTTGTCCCAGGCTCCAGCTGCTATTGCTGATGTTATTATTCCTTAATGGTGTGAGGTGCTTTGCATACATTGTTCAGTGAGTCTGGGGGTCAGCCACCATTTAGAATTAAATTTGCTGCTGTGTAGATGGGTGAGAAGCAATTATTTCCTCGTAGCTCAAGTCATTTTACATAACAACTTGAAAGCTGAGTTTAATCAGATCATCACAAAGAACCAGAATTTCATTAGAAATATTCTCCTTTTGAAAACAAATGTACAATTTTTAACTTTGTCATCGCAATGAGTTAAACCTCTTTTTTAGAATAGAGCACTGAGTATTTCTTGTAATTAAATTATTTAAGTATTATGTTCTGAATTATTTACGTATTGTATCCTGATGAGAGTGATTTCAGGGTCACTTAATCCAGTAACAGAAATATGATTAATTTTAGTCCATTATTATACATAACTTCTTATTTCTAACTATCAAGGCAATGTAGTTCACATTTCCATAATGCAGTTTAACTCGGGGAACCAATTTTTAACAGTGAGTAGAAAATTCATTTGAGTACATTTGTATTTGTTTTTGTGCTATTTTGGTCAAGAAAGTTTAACTTCTGTCCTTTAAAGCAGCTGTAACAAAATGTATGTTTAGAGTTAATTGTGGTTATTTATTTCTGTTGGAAACGTTGAAATCTATAGATTGGGGAGCACGGTAGCGTTGTGGATAGCACAATTACTTCACAGCTCCAGGGTCCCAGGTTCGATTCCGGCTTGGGTCACTGTCTGTGCGGAGTCTGCACGTCCTCCACGTGTGTGCGTGGGTTTCCTCCGGGTTCTCCGGTTTCCTCCCACAGTCCAAAGATGTGCAGGTTAGGTGGATTGGCCATGATAAATTGCCCTTAGTGTCCAAAATTGCCCTTAGTGTTGGGTGGGGTTACTGGGTTATGGGGATAGGGTGGAGGTGTTGACCTTGGGTAGGGTGCTCTTTCCAAGAGCCAGTGCAGACTCGATGGACCGAATGGCCTCCTTCTGCACTGTAAATTCTATGATAATCTATGATTGCTTACTTTAATTTAAAATGGAACCACATGACAGTACAATTGTAAGATGTTTTATTTTACCCAAGTGTTCTCACGTCAGCATCGGAGTTCCAGAGTTGGGGGTCAATGCAACATGTGCAAATTCTACTCCGGTTCAGAGATGTCCAGTTTGTACTTTTGTTCTTTCCTTGAGATCATAATGACATTCATTCATCCACTTAGTCAGCTTTCCCCAAGTGCATCTGTTCTTAAAATCCAATATTAATTTAACTCCCTTCAGCAGGAGATCCGCAATGGCTGCATCATCACCAGGCCAAGCAGAATGACGGTCACAGTAATAGTCTTAAGGTTACCGTATGTCATTAAGGTGCAGACTTTTACGGAAACTTTAAGGTTGCTTGGAATTTATGAGCCCAAAATGGTTTGACTCCGAGGTGATGAGTCAGGCAAGGAAGCAGGAGGACATGTGTTCCATCATTGTTTCTTGTGGTTTGGTCCTGTGGGAATGTTGTTTCCGATGCTTTAGATGGCAATATGTCAATGATTCCTGTATTGCAGCATGACCCAAGATGAGTTGCTCTTTTAGCGGTACATTTTTAGTTGATAAAAATAACTTAATTTAAGCCACAGTTTGAACTTGTCAAGTATGAAGTAATTATTATTTTTGTTTTAATATTATAAGTACATGTTGAGTAATGCGATTTGGCGAGGAAATGTTCTGTACTTCTGCGATCTGGGTACAAATCCAACCAAGCCTGATTAGATGAAAGCCTGGTCTCTCTGCCACCTATACATGAAATCTAGTTCAGACTTTGAATCCAATGGGCATGGGACCATAGAAGAATTGGAAGTCTCTCTCAGGGAACCCAGGATGGCTAATGCAACACAGAATGCTCCACAAAGATTGAAGTTAAGACCCTTTCCTGGGAAATTGTGCGGGTGGTGGGGAGTTGGTGAAGAGGGGGATGCTGCAAACTGAGATGCAACAATTTTGCTGTTGCATCACCATTTGGTAGTGAACAGGTCCACGTTGGGAACATACTGAGCAGTGTTCAGAAGAAGGAAACACTGCCCGGAATTTAGTGTTGTCCTGGGCGTAGGTTGGCAGGCAGCAGGAAAGGCTGTAAAATTGGGCATTGTGTCTGCTACTTACCTCCGTGGGTATTTTACCCATAGCATGATTGGTGGCATTGGGTGTCCCGCTTACTCGTGGGTCAATCGAGATCCTTAAAGGATCAATTTACGGGCACTTCAGAGCCTCTGCATGTTTCCGCTGCAATCGTGTCTGTGGCGGGGGAGGTTGGTGCCAAATGTCCAAGCTGACGAGTAAGACCCAGCAGGTCTACGGGCCAGGATGGATGGCGGTTTCTTTCTTGTTGGGCACTCTGTGGCAATTAAAGGCCTACCCCAAAGTGTCCCATCCCCTACGTATTGCCCTCCCCTGTTGTCCTGTTAATCTTGCCTCCCATCCCTCCCTGGGGCCTACAAGCCTGGTCAAGGCGAGATCCCGGGCTTGTCTGTAACTCTGGGCTCTGTGCTACTCCTCTTCAGGGAATACCTGCAGCCCCAGTAGTGGTCACTCCTCCCATCTGATTGGCTGACAGGTCTTGGAGATGGAGCTTCTTTTCTGATGGGGCAGAAGTTCTGCCTCAAGCCAATTAAAGACTTGCCTGTTGTTAAATAGACGCAGGGTGAGCCAGGCAAGTGTAGGAGGCACATCATTGTCTTCAATATGGGGAGGTGGAAACCCTGTCTCTGCCCCAAATGCAACCCAAAAATGAGATTTTCTACAGTCATTAAGGCAATTGTGCTGCGATGGTGTAGCAAAGCTAGTCAGCAGTAAAATAACCTGACAGTCCCGCATTTTGTGCAGACATACAGCAACTAAATTGAAGACACCTCACCTTTTCGGTGGACGACAAAATAGATGTAATTAAGATGTATGAAGTGAGTGCAAGTTGGCTTATTCTACTTGGTGTTTCAGATGTTGATCGAGGCAGCTGCGACCTGGAAAACCTTTCTTCAGTTTGGGATTGTGCCCTCAACGTGATATCTTGTTGTATAATAGAAAAGTTTCTCAGGAGACAACTATCTCAATTCCTGGCAGCAGTTGTTAACAGGGAGCAGGTACATAAGAAATGGCTGCAGCTATTAACAATCTTAGGGCACCTAGGGATGGGTAATAAATGTGACTTTGCCAACATTGTCCACATCCTGGGAATAGGTAGAGATGAGGGGCGGAATTCAATGAAATATTTCACTTGTGACGTGTTTTTCAGGGGGATTCCTGCAGGCGGTTTCCCCACCACTATCCAATGACATTTAGTCACATTTTTCAGCCTTTAAGCGTGAGTTTCTCACTGGTTTAGCACTGGGAGCTGAACTTGGAGATCGGGCCGCCATTTTCAAAGGGTGTCCCGATCTCTAAGTGAACTTGTGGGTCCCCCCCGATCCATGGGCAATGTCACCCACCCCCCTCCCTCCCACACAACCTCCAAAGTGAGGACACCCCACTATGGTGTTGCTGGGGCCCCCATCTTCAGACTCCCCCCAGGTCCCCTTACATTAACCCTGCCCCGCTTCCGGAGAACCCTTCACATATGGTGGGGGATGGGCTGGAAAATCTCGCCCTATGTTTCTGCCACAGTGCAAGATGGCATAATGACATATTGAAGAAAGGCATATCCCGTCCACTATCGATGCTGAAGGCACAGAACCTCTGACATGCTTGTATATTTGGATATTGACGGGTCTGAAGCTTAGTTTGAGGGCACAAAAAATTCCAAAAGGAATACCCACTTTAAAAACTGGGTTTGTTACAAGCCTCAAGAAACTCCCTCGAATGTTGGGTGGTGAATAGAGAAACAAAGTAAAAGGTAAAATGCATAAGATACTATGCCCCTAAATAACTTCAAAAAGGCAAAATAGGAATTTAAAAAACACAGGAAAGTCGAGGGTCACATTTTTGAAGAATTCCAAGAGTCATTTCTATTTTTGCTGTTCCTATTTTGCGCCTGGTTCAATAGTTGCTTAGCAGGAAGATATTATTAGTGGTGCCAATCAATGGAAAATTTGTGGAAAGATAACCTATTCTGCATTTATATAAGTTTTGTATGTTAAACCTGTCTCACTCACTGGAGCTGCAGGAGAAAATAGGGCAGCACGGTAGCATAGTGGTTAGCACAATTGCTTCACAGCTCCAGGGTCCCAGGTTCGATTCCGGCTTGGGTCACTGTCTGTGCGGAGTCTGCACGTTCTCCCCGTGTGTGTGTGGGTTTCCTCCGGGTGCTCCGGTTTCCTCCCACAGTCTAAAGATGTGCAGGTTAGGTGGATTGGCCATGCTAAATTGCCCTTAGTGTCCAAAATTGCCCTTAGTGTTGGGTGGGGTTACTGGGCTATGGGGGTAGGGTGGAGGTGTGGGCTTGGGTAGGGTGCTCTTTCCAAGAGCCGGTGCAGACTTGATGGGCCGAATGGCCTCCTTCTGCACTGTAAATTCTATGTAAAATATGCCTGCTTGAAAATACCGACCATCCTGCTCCTTGTGTTTTCCTTGTGTTTGCCCAGGCCCAACAAGCAAGGGCATGGGAGGAGTAAATCCCCCCTGAAATCCCTGTAACTATAGTGACAGTGGTTTAGCCAAAGAAACCATTGCCATTCCGTTTTGCTACCAAGTTCAATAACATGGCTTTGCTATCAACGCTTTTGCATTAAGAGTTAAATGTGTATCAGCTTTTCCAGCTGTATTTATTATTTATCAACTGCTTAATTGATCTGGACAACCTCTATGAAATCAATTTTTAACAACTTCAGCAATATGTCTGGGATATAAACCTTATGTAGACGCAAAATATTCCTTCACTGAAACACACTGTATTGTTCGATAATTTCCCCCCCACCCCCAGTCTCCCGAAAATGGCTTTGCTGATAAGACAATTGTTAGGTGTTGCATTGCTTTCTCCAGCTATCCCGATAGCTTTATAATTCCACATGAAATAATCCAAAATTATTTGGAAATTTAAATTAATCTACAGGAAAATTACAATTCTTGTTTTAAGCCTCCTTTGCTCGGGTGTAGCGACATCTACATAATTTACATAAATACTCCAGTTCTAATACTACATTAACTGCAGTCATTTTTTAAAAAAGTGTCAAGTAAGTAATTTTACAAAGTAGCAAGGTTGCCCTGCCATCACTGTCACATGTCACATCACCAGGTTTGCACTGTTATATAAGCTGTCAGCAACACCTGAGATAAAATGATTCTTTCAGAAGTATAATTACAATCAGATACTTCAGTTGGAAACGCATTCTCAAAATTCAAAGTCGATGTGGCAGGATCTTGAAATTCAAGGCAGGAATTCTCCGGCATCCCACTGGCGGTGGGATTCCCGGCGGCGTGTGGTGACTTCAATGGGAAATCCCATTCACAGCAGCGGGAGCAGCGAATCTCGCCGCCAACAAACAGTGCGCCGCCTCCCGCTGCCGAGAAACACGTGGCAGTGAGGCCGGAGAAATCCGCCCCGTGTTTGGCTTGACCAGGAAAGTGACATGGAAACACACAGGGAGAAAAGGCTATGATGACGTGAATCGGGATTTTACTCTGCCGTAAATTACTGTTTTGGACCTATGATCTTATAGAAAGAAGTAAGTATTTATTTTGCACATTTCAACACCACTGGATGTTCCAAATCACTTTACAGTCAATTTCAGGTCTTGAGCTCAAAAAACAAGGCTGCAAGGAGCACCGAGAGAGTGCAGCACCGTCATTCTTTTGGTTGAGCACAGTAAGAACTTTTTTTGAAATAAAATATGTTTATTCAAATTTTCCAACAAAATTTTTAACAAACCCCCCCCCCCCCATAACGAAAAGAAAGAAACACAAACACAACAGTCAAAAATTATACAAAACTTATACATTGGGTTTCCCCATATACAGTAACCCCCCCATATGACATTCAAAGGTACCTGTCGGAAAGCCCCCCCACCCACCCGAATTCCCACCCCCCCGAAAGAGACCCCCCCCTCCCTCCCCACCCTTGGGTTGCTGCTGCTGCTGACCTCCTCCTAATGCTCTGCGAGATAGTCTAGGAACGGTTGCCACCGCCTGAAGAACCCCTGCACAGACCCTCGTAAGGCAAACTTTATCCTCTCCAGCTTAATGAACCCTGCCAAGTCAATTATCCAGGCTTCCACACTGGGGGGCTTTGCGTCCCTCCATAATAGCAAGATCCTCCGCCGGGCTGCCAGGGACGCAAAGGCCAGGATACCGGCCTCTTTCGCCTCCTGCACTCCCGGCTCGTCCGTTACCCCAAATAGTGCCAACCCCCAACTCGGCTTGACCTGGACTTTCACCACCTTGGACATAGTCCTCGCGAAACCACTCCAAAACCCATCCAGTGCCGGGCACGACCAGAACATGTGGATGTGATTCGCCGGGCTTCCCGAGCACCTCCCACATCTATCCTCCACCCAAAAGAACCTACTCAACCTCGCCCCTGTCATATGCGCTCTGTGAGTAAACTTGAATTGTATTAGGCTGAGCCTGGTGCAAGAGGAGGAAGAATTAACCCTACTCAGGGCATCAGCCCACATACCCTCATCTATCTCCTTCCCAAGCTCCTCCTCCCACTTGCCCTTTAATTCCTCTACCGAGACCTCCTCTTCTTTCCGCTCCTGGTAGATCGCCGAAACCCTGCCTTCTCCAACCCATACACCCAAAATCACGCTGTCCTGAGTCCCCTGTGCCGGGAGCAGCGGGAATTCCCTCACCTGCCACCTCACAAACGCCCTCACTTGCATGTACCTGACAGCATTTCCGGGGGGTAACCCAAACTTCTCCTCCAGCGCCCCTAGGCTCGCAAACGTCCCATCTATAAACAGGTCCCCCATTCTTCTAATCCCTGCCCGATGCCAGCTCTGAAACCCCCCCATCCATCCTTCTCGGGACGAACCGAAGGTTCTCCTGAATCGGGAACCAAACGGAGGCTCCCACCTCGCCCCTGTGTCATCACCACTGCCCCCGGATTTTCAACGTCGCCGCCACCACCGGACTCGTGGTGTACCTTGTCGGCGAGAGCGGCAGTGGTGCCGTCGCCAGCTCCCTCAGGCTCGTGCCCACACAGGGCGCCATCTCCAATCTCTTCCACGCCGCGCCCTCTCCCTCCATTACCCACTTACGGATCATCGCCGCATTGGCAGCCCAATAATAGTCGCACAAATTCAGCAGAGCCAGCCCTCCCCTGTCCCTACTACGCTCCAGAAACACCCTCTTTACCCTCGGGGTCTTATTTGCCCACACAAAACCCATGATGCTCCTGCGTACCCGTTTGAAAAAGGCCTTGGGAATCTTAATGGGAAGGCACTGGAACACAAAGAGAAACCTCGGGAGGACCATCATTTTAACCGACTGCACCCTGCCCGCTAGCGAGAGTGGTAGCACATCCCATCTTTTGAAATCCTCCTCCATCTGCTCCACCAACCACGTCAAATTGAGTTTGTGCAGGGCCCCCCAACTCCCAGCCACCTGGATCCCTAAGTACCGAAAGCTCCTTTCCGCCCTCTTCAACGGCAGGTCGTCTATCCCCTTTCCCTGGTCCCCTGGATGCACCACAAAGAGCTCACTTTTCCCTCCATTGAGCTTATACCCCGAGAAGTCCCCAAACTCCCTTAGGATCCTCATGACCTCCGCCATCCCCTCCACTGGATCTGCCACATACAGCAACAGGTCGTCCGCATACAGCGACACCCGATGTTCCTCTCACCCTCGGACCAGTCCCCTCCATTTCCTGGACTCCCTTAGTGCCATGGCCAGAGGCTCAATTGCCAATGCAAACAGCAAGGGGGACAGAGGGCACCCCTGCCTCGTCCCTCGGTAGAGCTGAAAGTACTCCGACCTCCGCCGATTCGTAGCCACACTCACCACCGGGGCTCTATATAGCAACCTGACCCAGCTGATGAACCCCTCCCCGAACCCAAACCTCCGCAGCACTTCCCAAAGATACTCCCACTCCACCCGGTCGAAGGCCTTCTCCGCGTCCATAGCTGCCACTACCTCCACTTCTCCCTCCACCGAGGGCATCATAATCACAACGAAGAGCCTCCGCACATTAGTGTTTAGCTGCCTGCCCTTTACAAGTCCCGTCTGGTCCTCATGAATCACCCCAGGGACACAGTCCCCAATCCTCGTAGCCAGCACTTTTGCCAGCAACTTAGCATCCACATTGAGGAGTGAGATTGATCTATACGACCCACACTACATTGGGCCCTTGTCCTGCTTCAGGATCAGAGAGATCAGCACCCCGGACATTGTCGGGGGCAAGGTCCCCCCCTCCCTTGCCTTATTTAAAGTCCTCACTAGCAACGGGCCTAGCAGGTCCACGTATTTCCTGTAAAACTCGACCGGGAACCCATCTGGCCCCGGGGCCTTCCCCGCCTGCATGCTCCCCAATCCTTTAACCAGCTCCTCCAGCTCAATTTGCACCCCTAAACCAGCCACCTCCTGCTCCTCCACCCTTGGGAACCTCAGCTGACCCAAAAATCGTCACATCCCCTCTTCCCACGCTGGGGGCTCAGATCTGTACAGATCCTCATTGAAGTCCCTAAATACCTTGTTTATTCTCACCGCACTCCGCACCGTACTCCCCCCGCTGTCCTTAACTCCACCTATCTCCCTCGCTGCCTCCCTCTTACGAAGCTGGTGTGCCAGCATCCAACTCGCCTTCTCCCCATACTCATACGTTGCCCCCTGCGCTTTCCTCCACTGTGCCTCTGCCAGGAAGAAGTGTTACAACACCAGGTTAAAGTCCAACAAGTTTGTTTCGGATCATTAGCTTTCGGAACACTGCTCCTTCCTCAGGTGAATGAAGAGGTGGGTTCCAGAAACAAAGATATAGACAAAGTCAAAGATGCAAGACGATCCTTTGAATGTGAGTCTTTGGAGGTGATTAAGTCTACAGGTCCAGACTGAGCAACTGGAGAGCGGGATAACCCCAGGTTAAAGAGGTGTGAATTGTCTCAAGCCAGGACAGTTGGTAGGATTTTGCAAGCCCAGGCCAGATGGTGGGTGGCGAATGTAATGCGACACAAATCCAAATCCAAAGTCCCGGTTGAGGCCGTACTCATGTGTGCGGAACTTGGCTATAAGTTTCTGCTCGGCGATTCTGTGTTGTCGCGTGTTCTGAAGGCCGCCTTGGAGAATGCTGATAGGGATTCGAAACAAATCTGTTGGATTTTAACCTGGTGTTGTAAGACTTTTTACTGTGCTCACCCCAGTCCAACGCCGGCATCGCCACATCATTCTTTTGGATGATATGTTAAACGTAGGTCCTGTCTGCCCTCCCAGGTGGATGTAGAAGATCCCATGGCACTATTTCAAAGAAGAGAAGGAAGGTTACCCCCAGTGCTCTGGCCAACATTTATTTATCTTAATCACCGTCACAGAAAAACATATCTCTCATCACCATGCTGTTTGTGGGGGCTTCCTGTACACAAAGTAGCTTCTATGTTTCTTAAAATACAACTGTAACTATACTTCAAAAATACTCACTTGGGCTGTAAACTTACTTAGCCAAATGCAGTAGCTAATTTGAGCACAGCAGGGACTCAAAAAATAGCAATGAGACAAATGAATAATTAATCTCTGTTCATTGGAGTAGAAATGTTGTCCAGAACAGTTGGAGAATTCTCTTGATCTGCTTCAGGGGCAGCACGGTGGCATTGTGGATAGCACAATTGCTTCACAGCTCCAGGGTCCCAGGTTCGATTCCGGCTTTGGTCACTGTCTGTGCGGAGTCTGCACGTTCTCCCCGTGTGTGCGTGGGTTTCCTCCGGGTGCTCCGGTTTCCTCCCAAATTCCAAAGATGTGCAGGTTAGGTGGATTGGCCATGATAAATTGCCCTTAGAGTCCAAAATTGCCCTTAGTGTTGGGTGGGGTTACAGGGTTATGGGGATAGGGTGGAGGTGTTGACCTTGGGTAGGGTGCTCTTTCCAAGAGCCGGTGCAGACTCGATGGGCCGAATGGCCTACTTCTGCACTGTAAGTTCTATGATCTATGAATTGGTGCCTGGGATTTCTTAGGCCCACCTGAAAAGGCAGAGGAAGAGATGGTTCAATGCTTCATCGAAAGAGCAGACCTTATGACAATGCAGCATTTCTACTGTGAGACACTGCGGCACTCCCGTTGTGAGACACTGCAGCACTCCCACTGTGAGACACTACGGCACTCCCACTGTGAGACACTGCGGCACTCCCACTGTGAGACACTACGGAACTCCCACTGTGAGACACTGCGGCACTCCCACTGTGAGACACTACGGCACTCCCTCTGTGAGACACTGCGGCACTCCCGTTGTGAGACACTACAGCACTCCCAGTGTGAGACACTACGGGCACTCCCACTGTGAGACACTGCAGCACTCCCACTGTGAGACACTGCGGCACTGCCACTGTGAGACACTGCGACATTCCCACTGTGAGACACTGCGGCACTCCCACTGTGAAACACTGCAGCAGTCCCAGTGTAAGAGTTCTGCGGCACACACTGAGACACTGCAGCACTCCCGCTGTGAGACACTGCGGCACACCCACTGTGAGACACTGCAGCACTCCCACTATGAGACATTGCGGCACTCCCAGAGTGAGAGACTGGACACTCCCACTGTGAGACACTTAGGCACTCCCACTGTGGGACACTGCGGCATTCCCACTGTGACACACTGCGGCATTCCCACTGTGAGACACTGTGGCATTCCCAGGGTCAGACACTGCGGCACTCCTACTGTGGGAGACTGCGGCAATCCCACTCTGAGAGACTGCGGCACACCCACTGTGAGAATTTGCAGCTCTCCCACTGTGTGACACTGCGGCATTCCCAATGTGAGACACTGCAGCATTCCCACTGTGAGACTTGCACACTCCCACTGTGAGACACGACGGCATTCCCACTATGATTCACTGCAACACTCCCAATGTGAGACACTTTGGCATTCCCACTGTGAGACACTGCGGCATTCCCACTGTGAGACACTGCGGCACTCCCACTGTGAAGCAACAGCATTCCCACTGTGAGACACTGCAACACCCACACAATGAGACACTGTGTTATTCACACTGTGAGACACTGCGGCATTCCCACTGTGAGGCACTGCAGCATTCCCACTGTGAGACACTGCGGCATTCCCACTGAGACACTGCGGCATTCCCACTGTGAGACACTGCGGCATTCCCACTGTGAGACATTGCGGCATTCCCACTGTGAGACACTGCGGCATTCCCACTGTGAGACACAGCCACATTCCCACTGTGAGACACTGCGGCATTCCCACTGTGAGACACTGCGGCAGTCCCACTGTGAGACATTGCGGCATTCCCACTGTGAGACACTGCGGCATTCCCACTGTGAGACACAGCGAAACTCCCACTGTGAGACACTGACACTGCGGCACTCTCACTGAGGCACTGCGGCACTCCCACTGTGAGACCCTGCGGTACTCCCACTGTGAGACACTGCAACACTCCCACTGAGAACCTTGCAGTACTCCCACTGTGAGACACTGCGGCATTCCCATTGTGAGATACTGCGGCATTCCCACTGAGACACTGCAACACTCCCACTGTGAGATACTGCAGCAATCCCATTGTGAGATACTGCGGCATTCGCATGGTGTGACAATGCGGCATTCTCACTGTGAGACACTGCGGCACTCTCACTGTGAGACACTGCGACACTCTCACTGTGAGACACTGCGACACTCCCACTGTGAGACACTGCGGCTCTCCCACTGTGAGACACTGCGGCTCTCCCACTGTGAGACACTGCGGCTCTCCCACTGTGAGACACTGCGACTCTCCCACTGTGAGACATTGCGGCTCTCCCACTGTGAGACATTGCGGCTCTCCCACTGTGAGACACTGCGGCTCTCCCACTGTGAGACACTGCGGCTCTCCCACTGTGAGACACTGCGGCTCTCCCACTGTGAGACACTGCGGCTCTCCCACTGTGAGACACTGCGGCTCTCCCACTGTGAGACACTGCGGCTCTCCCACTGTGAGACACTGCGGCTCTCCCACTGTGAGACACTGCAACACTCCCACTGTGAGACACTGTGATTTTCACAATGTGAGAGATTGTGTCACTCCCAATGTGAGACTCTGCAGCATTCCCATTATGAGTCACTGCAGCATTCACACTCAGACACTGCGACTCTCCCACTGAGACACTGTGGCTCTCCCACTGTGAGACACTGCGGCATTCACACAGACACTGCGACTCTCCCACTGTGAGACACTGTGGCTCTCCCACTGTGAGACACTGCGGCATTCACACAGACACTGCGACTCTCCCACTGAAACACTGTGGCTCTCCCATTATGAGTCACTGCGGCATTCACACTGAGACACTGCGACTCTCCCACTGTGAGACACTGTGGCTCTCCCACTGTGAGACACTGCGGCATTCACACAGACACTGCGACTCTCCCACTGTGAGACACTGTGGCTCTCCCACTGTGAGACACTGCGGCATTCACACAGACACTGCGACTCTCCCACTGTGAGACATTGCGGCTCTCCCACTGTGAGACGCTTCGGCACTCACACTGAGACACTGCTGCATTCTCACTGTGAGACACTGCGACACTCCCATTATGAGACACTGCGACTGTCCCACTGTGGGACACTACAAAACTCCCACTGTGAGATGCTATATCATTCCCGTTGTTAGACTCTGCAGCATTCCCACTGTGAAACACTGCGGCACTCACACTGTGAGACACTGCGACTCTCCCACTGTGAGACACTGCGACTCTCCCACTGTGAGACATTGCGGCTCTCCCACTGTGAGACATTGCGGCTCTCCCACTGTGAGACACTGCGGCTCTCCCACTGTGAGACACTGCGGCTCTCCCACTGTGAGACACTGCGGCTCTCCCACTGTGAGACACTGCGGCTCTCCCACTGTGAGACACTGCGGCTCTCCCACTGTGAGACACTGCGGCTCTCCCACTGTGAGACACTGCGGCTCTCCCACTGTGAGACACTGCGACTCTCCCACTGTGAGACATTGCGGCTCTCCCACTGTGAGACATTGCGGCTCTCCCACTGTGAGACACTGCGGCTCTCCCACTGTGAGACACTGCGGCTCTCCCACTGTGAGACACTGCGGCTCTCCCACTGTGAGACACTGCGGCTCTCCCACTGTGAGACACTGCGGCTCTCCCACTGTGAGACACTGCAACACTCCCACTGTGAGACACTGTGATTTTCACAATGTGAGAGATTGTGTCACTCCCAATGTGAGACTCTGCAGCATTCCCATTATGAGTCACTGCAGCATTCACACTCAGACACTGCGACTCTCCCACTGAGACACTGTGGCTCTCCCACTGTGAGACACTGCGGCATTCACACAGACACTGCGACTCTCCCACTGTGAGACACTGTGGCTCTCCCACTGTGAGACACTGCGGCATTCACACAGACACTGCGACTCTCCCACTGTGAGACACTGTGGCTCTCCCACTGTGAGACACTGCGGCATTCACACAGACACTGCGACTCTCCCACTGTGAGACATTGCGGCTCTCCCACTGTGAGACGCTTCGGCACTCACACTGAGACACTGCTGCATTCTCACTGTGAGACACTGCGACACTCCCATTATGAGACACTGCGACTGTCCCACTGTGGGACACTACAAAACTCCCACTGTGAGATGCTATATCATTCCCGTTGTTAGACTCTGCAGCATTCCCACTGTGAAACACTGCGGCACTCACACTGTGAGACGCTGCAGCACTCCCACTGTGAGACACTGCAGCGCTCCCACTATGAGACAATGTGACATTCCCACTGTGAGACATTGCGACATTCCCACTGTGTGTCCCTGCGGCACTCCCACTGTGAGAGACTGCGCCACTTGCACTGTGGGACATTGTGACACTACCACTGTGAGACACTGCGACAATTTCACTGTGAGACACTGCGACAATTTCACTGTGAGACACTGCGACATTCCCACTGTGAGACACTGCGGCATTTCCACTGTGAGACACTGCGGCATTTCCACTGTGAGACACTGCGGCATTCCCACATGAGACACTGCGACATTCCCACTGTGAGACTTTGCAGCATTCGCACTGCGACGTGTGGAACTCCCACTGTGAGACACTGCGGCACTACCACTGTGTCTCACTGCAACACTCCACTGTGAGACGCTGCGGCATTCCCACTGTGAGACACTGCCGCACTCCCACTGTGTCACATTGCAACACTCCACTGTGAGACAGTGCGGCATTCCCACTGTGAACAACTGCAACACTCCCACTGTGAGACACTGTGGCACTCCCACTGTGAGACATTGCCGCACTCCCACTGTAGACACTGCGACACTCCCACTGTGATACATTGCGACACTCCCACTGTAGACACTGCGGCACTGCCACTGTGAGGCACTGTGGTTCTCCCACTGTGAGACATTGCAGCACTCTCACTGTGAGACATTGCAGCACTCTCACTGTGAGATATTGCAGCAATCTCACTGTGAGACTCTGCAGCATTCCCACTATGAAACACTGCGGCACTCTCACTGTGAGACACTGCGACACTCCCACTGGTTGACACTGCGGTACTCCCACTGTGAAACTCTGCGGCATTCCCACTATGAGACACTGCGACTGTCCCACTGTGAGACACTGCGACACTCCCACTGTGAGACACTGACACTGCGGCATTCCCAATGTGAGACACTGCAGCATTCCCACTGTGAGACACTGCGACACTCCCACTGTGAGACACTGTGATTTTCACAATGTGAGAGATTGCGACACTCCCAAAGTGAGACCCTGCAGCATTCCCATTATGAGTCACTGCGGCATTCACACTGAGACACTGCGACTCTGCCACTGTGAGACACTGTGGCTCTCCCACTGTGAGACACTGCGGCTCTCCCTCTGTGAGACACTGCGGCTCTCCCACTGTGAGACACTGTGGCTCTCCCACTGTGAGACACTGCGGCTCTCACACTGAGACACTGCGGTTCTCCCACTGTGAGACACTGTGGCATTCCCACTTAGAGACACTGCGGCTCTCCCACTGTGAGACACTGTGGCTCTCCCACTGTGAGACACTGCGGCATTCACACTGAGACACTGCGACTCTCCCACTGTGAGACACTGTGGCTCTCCCACTGTGAGACACTGCGGCATTCACACAGACACTGCGACTCTCCCAGTGTGAAACACTGCGGCTCTCCCACTGTGAGACACTGCGGCTCTCCCACTGTGAGACACCGCGACTCTCCCACTGTGAGACACCGCGGCTCTCCCACTGTGAGACACTGCGGCTCTCCCACTGTGAGACACTGCGGCTCTCCCACTGTGAGACACTGCGGCTCTCCCACTGTGAGACACTGCGGCTCTCCCACTGTGAGACACTGCGGCTCTCCCACTGTGAGACACTGCGGCTCTCCCACTGTGAGACACTGCGGCTCTCCCACTGTGAGACACTGCGGCTCTCCCACTGTGAGACACTGTGGCTCTCCCACTGTGAGACACTGCAGCATTCCCACTGTGAGACACTGCGACACTCCCACTGTGAGACACTGTGATTTTCACAATGTGAGAGATTGTGACACTCCCAATGTGAGACCCTGCAGCATTCCCATTATGAGTCACTGCAGCATTCACACTGAGACACTGCGACTCTCCCAGTGTGAGACACTGTGGCTCTCCCACTGTGAGACACTGCGGCATTCACACAGACACTGCGACTCTCCCACTGTGAGGCACTGCGGCTCTCACACTGTGAGACACTGCGGTTCTCCCACTGTGAGACACTGCGACTCTCCCACTGTGAGACACTGCGGCTCTCCCACTGTGAGACACTGCGGCTCTCCCACTGTGAGGCACTGCGGCTCTCACACTGTGAGACACTGTGGCTCTCCCACTGTGAGACACTGCGGCATTCACACAGACACTGCGACTCTCCCACTGTGAGGCACTGCGGCTCTCACACTGTGAGACACTGCGGCTCTCCCACTGTGAGACACTGCGGCTCTCCCACTGTGAGACACTGCGGCTCTCCCACTGTGAGACACTGCGGCTCTCCCACTTGGAGACACTGCGGCTCTCCCACTGTGAGACGCTTCGGCATTTACACTGAGACACTGCTGCATTCTCACTGTGAGACACTGCGAAACTCCCATTATGAGACACTGCGACTGTCCCACTGTGGGACTCTACAAAACCCCCACTGTGACATGCTATATTATTCCCGTTGTTAGACTCTGCAGCATTCCCACTGTGAAACACTGCGGCACTCACACTGTGAGTCGCTGCAGCACTCCCATTGTGAGACACTGCAGCGCTCCCACTATGAGACAATGTGACATTCCCACTGTGAGACATTGCGACACTCCCACTGTGAGACACTGTGGCATTCCCACTGTGAGACACTGTGGCATTCCCACTGTGAGACACTGCGACGGTCCCACTGTGAGACTCTGCGGCTCTCCCACTGTGAGACACTGCGGCATTCACACTGAGACACTGTGGCATTCCCACTGTGTGGCACTGCGACACTCCCACTGTGAAACATTGCGACACTCCCACTATGAGACACTGTGACACTCCCACTGTGACACACTGCGACTGTCCCTCTGTGAGACACTGCGACACTCCCACTGTGAGACACTGCGACACTCCCACTGTGAGACACTGCGGCATTCCCACGGTGAGACACTGCGACTGTCCCACTGTGAGACTCTGCGGCTCTCCCACTGTGAGACACTGCGGCATTCCCACTGTGAGACACTGCGACTGTCCCACTGTGAGACTCTGCGGCTCTCCCACTGTGAGACACTGCGGCATTCACACTGAGACACTGTGGCATTCCCACTGTGTGGCACTGCGACACTCCCACTGTGAGACACTGCGACTCTCCCACTGTGAGACACTGCGGCTCTCCCACTGTGAGACCCTGCGGCTCTCCCACTGTGAGACACTGCGGCTCTCCCACTGTGAGACACTGCGGCTCTCCCACTGTGAGACACTGCGGCTCTCCCACTGTGAGACACTGCTGTGTTCACACTGAGACACTGCGGCATTTCCACTGTGACGCTATAGCATTTCCAACGTGGGACTCTGCAGCATTCCCACTGTGAAACACTGCGGCACTCTCACTGTGAGACACTCCGGCACTCCCACTGTGAGAGACTGCGCCACTTGCACTGTGGGACATTGTGACACTACCACTGTGAGACACTGCGACAATTTCACTGTGAGACACTGCGACTATTTCACTGTGAGACACTGCGACATTCCCACTGTGAGACACTGCGGCACTCCCACTGTGATACATTGCGACACTCCCACTGTAGACACTGCGGCACTGCCACTGTGAGGCACTGTGGTTCTCCCACTGTGAGATATTGCAGCAATCTCACTGTGAGACTCTGCAGCATTCCCACTATGAAACACTGCGGCACTCTCACTGTGAGACACTGCGACACTCCCACTGGTTGACACTGCGGTACTCCCACTGTGAAACACTGCGGCATTCCCACTGTGAGACACTGCGACTGTCCCACTGTGAGACACAGCGGCTCTCCCGTTGTGAGACACTGCGGCATTCACACTGAGACACTGCGACTGTCCCACTTTGAGACACAGTGGCTCTCCCACTGTGAGACACTGGCATTCACACTGAGACACTGCGAGTCTCCTACTGTGAGACACTGCGGCTCCCCCACTGTGAGACACTGTGGCTCTCCCACTGTGAGACACTGCGGCTCTCCCACTGTGAGACACTGCGGCTCTCCCACTGTGAGACACTGCGGCTCTCCCACTGTGAGACACTGCGGCATTCCCACTGTGAGACATTGCGGCATTCCCACTTAGAGACACTGCGACATTCTCACAGCGAGACGCTGCGGCATTCCCACTGTGAGACACTGCCGCACTCCCACTGTGTCACATTGCAACACTCCACTGTGAGACAGTGCGGCATTCCCAGTGTGAACAACTACAACACTCCCACTGTGAGACACTGTGGCAGTCCCACTGTGAGACATTGCCGCACTCCCACTGTAGACACTGCGACACTCCCACTGTGATACATTGCGACACTCCCACTGTAGACACTGCGGCACTGCCACTGTGAGGCACTGTGGTTCTCCCACTGTGAGATATTGCAGCACTCTCACTGTGAGACATTGCAGCACTCTCACTGTGAGATATTGCAGCAATCTCACTGTGAGACTCTGCAGCATTCCCACTATGAAACACTGCGGCACTCTCACTGTGAGACACTGCGACACTCCCACTGGTTGACACTGCGGTACTCCCACTGTGAAACTCTGCGGCATTCCCACTGAGACACTGCGACTGTCCCACTGTGAGACACAGCGGCTCTCCCATTGTGAGACACTGCGGCATTCCCACTGTGAGACACTGCGACTGTCCCACTGTGAGACACAGCGGCTCTCCCATTGTGAGACACTGCGGCATTCACACTGAGACACTGCGACTGTCCCACTGTGAGACACTGTGGCACTCCCACTGTGAGACATTGGCGCACTCCCACTGTAGACACTGCGACACTCCCACTGTGATACATTGCGACACTCCCACTGTAGACACTGCGGCACTGCCACTGTGAGGCACTGTGGTTCTCCCACTGTGAGACATTGCAGCACTCTCACTGTGAGACATTGCAGCACTCTCACTGTGAGATTCTGCAGCATTCCCACTATGAAACACCTCGGCACTCTCACTGTGAGACACTGCGACACTCCCACTGGTTGACACTGCGGTACTCCCACTGTGAAACTCTGCGGCATTCCCACTGTGAGACACTGCGACTGTCCCACTGTGAGACACTGCGGCACTCTCACTGTGAGACACTGCGACACTCCCACTGGTTGACACTGCGGTATTCCCACTGAGAAACTCTGCGGCATTCCCACTGTGAGACACTGCGACTGTCCCACTGTGAGACACAGCGGCTCTCCCATTGTGAGACACTGCGGCATTCACACTGAGACACTGCGACTGTCCCACTTTGAGACACAGTGGCTCTCCCACTGTGAGACACTGCGGCATTCACACTGAGACACTGCGAGTCTCCCACTGTGACACACTGCGGCATTCCCACTATGAGACACTGCGACTGTCCCACTGTGAGACACTGCGACACACCCACTGTGAGACACTGACACTGCGGCATTCCCAATGTGAGACACTGCAGCATTCCCACTTTGAGACACTGCGGCTCTCCCACTGTGAGACACTGCGGCTCTCCCTCTGTGAGACACTGCGGCTCTCCCACTGTGAGACACTGCGGCATTCACACTGAGACACTCCGACTCTCCCACTGTGAGACACTGCGGCTCTCCCACTGTGAGACACTGTGGCTCTCCCACTGTGAGACACTGCGGCATTCACACTGAGACACTGCGACTCTCCCACTGTGAGACACTGCGGCTCTCCCACTGTGAGACACTGCGGCTCTCCCACTGTGAGACACTGCGACTCTCCCACTGTGAGACACTGCGGCTCTCCCACTGTGAGACACTGCGGCTCTCCCACTGTGAGACACTGCGGCTCTCCCACTGTGAGACACTGCGGCTCTCCCACTGTGAGACACTGCGGCTCTCGCACTGTGAGACACTGCGACACTCCCACTGTGAGACACTGTGATTTTCACAATGTGAGAGATTGTGACACTCCCAATGTGAGACCCTGCAGCATTCCCATTATGAGTCACTGCAGCATTCACACTGAGACACTGCGACTCTCCCACTGAGACACTGTGCCTCTCCCACTGTGAAACACTGCGGCATTCACACAGACACTGCGACTCTCCCACTGTGAGGCACTGCGGCTCTCCCACTGTGAGACACTGCGGCTCTCCCACTGTGAGACACTGCAGCTCTCCCACTGTGAGACACTGCGGCTCTCCCACTGTGAGGCACTGCGGCTCTCACACTGAGACACTGCGGTTCTCCCACTGTGAGACACTGCGACTCTCCCACTGTGAGACACTGCGGCTCTCCCACTGTGACACACTGCGGCTCTCCCACTGTGAGACACTGCGGCTCTCCCACTGTGAGACACTGCGGCTCTCCCACAGTGAGACACTGCGGCTCTCCCACTGTGAGACGCTTCGGCATTTACACTGAGACACTGCTGCATTCTCACTGTGAGACACTGCGGCATTCCCACATGAGACACTGCGACATTCCCACTGTGAGACATTGCGACATTTCCACTGTGAGGCACTGCGGCATTCCCACTTTGGAACACTGCAACATTCCCACTGTGAGACTTTGCAGCATTCGCACTGCGACGTGTGGAACTCCCACTGTGAGACACTGCGGCACTACCACTGTGTCACACTGCAACACTCCACTGTGAGACGCTGCGGCATTCCCACTGTCAGACACTGCCGCACTCCCACTGTGTCACATTGCAACACTCCACTGTGAGACAGTGCGGCATTCCCACTGTGAACAACTGCAGCACTCCCACTGTGGCACTCCCACTGTGAGACATTGCCGCACTCCCACTGTAGACACTGCGACACTCCTACTGTGATACATTGCGCCACTCCCACTGTAGACACTGCGGCACTGCCACTGTGAGGCACTGTGGTTCTCCCACTGTGAGATATTGCAGCACTCTCACTGTGAGACATTGCAGCCCTCTCACTGTGAGATATTGCAGCAATCTCACTGTGAGACTCTGCAGCATTCCCACTATGAAACACTGCGGCACTCTCACTGTGAGAAACTGCGACACTCCCACTGGTTGACACTGCGGTACTCCCACTGTGAAACTCTGCGGCATTCCCACTGTGAGACACTGCGACTGTCCCACTGTGAGACACTGCGGCACTCTCACTGTGAGACACTGCGACATTCACACTGAGACACTGCGACTGTCCCACTTTGAGACACAGTGGCTCTCCCATTGTGAGACACTGCGGCATTCACACTGAGACACTGCGACTGTCCCACTTTGAGACACAGTGGCTCTCCCACTGTGAGACACTGCGGCATTCGCACTGAGACACTGCGAGTCTCCCACTGTGACACACTGCGGCTTCCCCACTGTGAGACACTGCGGCTCTCCCACTGTGAGACACTGCGGCTCTCCCACTGTGAGACACTGCGGCATTCCCACTGTGAGACATTGCGGCATTCCCACTTAGAGACACTGCGACATTCTCACAGTGAGACACTGTGGCATTCCCACTGTGAGACACTGTGGTACTCCCACTGTGAAACTCTGCGGCATTCCCACTGTGAGACACTGCGACTGTCCCACTGTGAGACACAGCGGCTCTCCCATTGTGAGACACTGCGGCATTCACACTGAGACACTGTGACTGTCCCACTTTGAGACACATTGGCTCTCCCACTGTGAGACACTGCGGCATTCACACTGAGACACTGCGAGTCTCCCACTGTGAGACACTGCGGCTCCCCCACTGTGAGACACTGCGACTGTCCCACTGTGAGACACTGCGGCTCTCCCACTGTGAGACACTGCGGCATTCACACTGAGACACTGTGGCATTCCCACTGTGAGACACTGTGGCATTCCCACTGTGTGGCACTGCGACACTCCCACTGTGAAACATTGCGACACTCCCACTATGAGACACTGTGACACTCCCACTGTGACACACTGCGACTGTCCCACTGTGAGACACTGCGACACTCCCACTGTGAGACACTGCGGCATTCCTACTGTGAGACACTGCGACTGTCCCACTGTGAGAAACAGCGGCTCTCGCATTGTGAGACACTGCGGCATTCACACTGAGACACTGCGACTGTCCCACTTTGAGACACATTGGCTCTCCCACTGTGAGACACTGCGGCATTCACACTGAGACACTGCGAGTCTCCCACTGTGAGACACTGCGGCTCCCCCACTGTGAGACACTGCGACATTCCCACTGTGAGACACTGCGGTACTCCCACTGTGAAACTCTGCGGCATTCCCACTGTGAGACACTGCGACTGTCCCACTGTGAGACACAGCGGCTCTCCCATTGTGAGACACTGCGGCATTCACACTGAGACACTGCGAGTCTCCCACTGTGACACACTGCGGCTCCCCCACTGTGAGACACTGCGACTGTCCCACTGTGAGACACTGCGGCATTCACACTGAGACATTGTGGCATTCCCACTGTGGGACCCTGCGGCACTCCCACTGTGAGAGACTGCGCCACTTGCACTGTGGGACATTGTGACACTACCACTGTGAGACACTGCGACAATTTCACTGTGAGACACTGCGACTATTTCACTGTGAGACACTGCGACATTCCCACTGTGAGACACTGCGGCATTTCCACTGTGAGACACTGCGGCATTTCCACTGTGAGACACTGCGGCATTCCCACATGAGACACTGCGACATTCCCACTGTGAGACATTGCGACATTTCCACTGTGAGGCACTGCGGCATTCCCACTTTGGAACACTGCAACATTCCCACTGTGAGACTTTGCAGCATTCGCACTGCGACGTGTGGAACTCCCACTGTGAGACACTGCGGCACTACCACTGTGTCACACTGCAACACTCCACTGTGAGACGCTGCGGCATTCCCACTGTCAGACACTGCCGCACTCCCACTGTGTCACATTGCAACACTCCACTGTGAGACAGTGCGGCATTCCCACTGTGAACAACTGCAGCACTCCCACTGTGGCACTCCCACTGTGAGACATTGCCGCACTCCCACTGTAGACACTGCGACACTCCTACTGTGATACATTGCGCCACTCCCACTGTAGACACTGCGGCACTGCCACTGTGAGGCACTGTGGTTCTCCCACTGTGAGATATTGCAGCACTCTCACTGTGAGACATTGCAGCCCTCTCACTGTGAGATATTGCAGCAATCTCACTGTGAGACTCTGCAGCATTCCCACTATGAAACACTGCGGCACTCTCACTGTGAGAAACTGCGACACTCCCACTGGTTGACACTGCGGTACTCCCACTGTGAAACTCTGCGGCATTCCCACTGTGAGACACTGCGACTGTCCCACTGTGAGACACAGCCGCTCTCCCATTGTGAGACACTGCGGCATTCACACTGAGACACTGCGACTGTCCCACTTTGAGACACAGTGGCTCTCCCACTGTGAGACACTGCGGCATTCGCACTGAGACACTGCGAGTCTCCCACTGTGACACACTGCGGCTTCCCCACTGTGAGACACTGCGGCTCTCCCACTGTGAGACACTGCGGCTCTCCCACTGTGAGACACTGCGGCATTCCCACTGTGAGACATTGCGGCATTCCCACTTAGAGACACTGCGACATTCTCACAGTGAGACACTGTGGCATTCCCACTGTGAGACACTGTGGTACTCCCACTGTGAAACTCTGCGGCATTCCCACTGTGAGACACTGCGACTGTCCCACTGTGAGACACAGCGGCTCTCCCATTGTGAGACACTGCGGCATTCACACTGAGACACTGTGACTGTCCCACTTTGAGACACATTGGCTCTCCCACTGTGAGACACTGCGGCATTCACACTGAGACACTGCGAGTCTCCCACTGTGAGACACTGCGGCTCCCCCACTGTGAGACACTGCGACTGTCCCACTGTGAGACACTGCGGCTCTCCCACTGTGAGACACTGCGGCATTCACACTGAGACACTGTGGCATTCCCACTGTGAGACACTGTGGCATTCCCACTGTGTGGCACTGCGACACTCCCACTGTGAAACATTGCGACACTCCCACTATGAGACACTGTGACACTCCCACTGTGACACACTGCGACTGTCCCACTGTGAGACACTGCGACACTCCCACTGTGAGACACTGCGGCATTCCTACTGTGAGACACTGCGACTGTCCCACTGTGAGAAACAGCGGCTCTCGCATTGTGAGACACTGCGGCATTCACACTGAGACACTGCGACTGTCCCACTTTGAGACACATTGGCTCTCCCACTGTGAGACACTGCGGCATTCACACTGAGACACTGCGAGTCTCCCACTGTGAGACACTGCGGCTCCCCCACTGTGAGACACTGCGACTGTCCCACTGTGAGACACTGCGGCTCTCCCACTGTGAGACACTGCGACATTCCCACTGTGAGACATTGAGGCATTCCCACTTAGAGACACTGCGACATTCTCACAGTGAGACACTGCGGCATTCCCACTGTGAGACACTGCGGCATTCACACTGAGACATTGTGGCATTCCCACTGTGAGACTCTGCGGCTCTCCCACTGTGAGACACTGCGGTGTTCACACTGAGACACTGCGGCATTTCCACTGTGACGCTATAGCATTCCCAATGTGGGACTCTGCAGCATTCCCACTGTGAAACACTGCTGCACTCTCACTGTGAGACACTCCGGCACTCCCACTGTGAGAGACTGCGCCACTTGCACTCTGGGACATTGTGACACTACCACTGTGAGACACTGCGACAATTTCACTGTGAGACACTGCGACTATTTCACTGTGAGACACTGCGACATTCCCACTGTGAGACACTGCGGCATTTCCACTGTGAGACACTGCGGCATTTCCACTGTGAGACACTGCGGCATTCCCACATGAGACACTGCGACATTCCCACTGTGAGACATTGCGACATTTTCACTGTGAGGCACTGCGGCATTCCCACTATGGAACACTGCAACATTCCCACTGTGAGACTTTGCAGCATTCGCACTGCGACGTGTGGCATTCCCACTGTGTGACACTGCGGAACTACCACTGTGTCACACTGGAACACTCCACTGTGAGACGCTGCGGCATTCCCACTGTGAGACACTGCTGCACTCCCACTGTGTCACATTGCAACACTCCACTGTGAGACAGTGCGGCATTCCCACTGTGAACAACTGCAACGCTCCCACTGTGAGACACTGTGGCACTCCCACTGTGAGACATTGCCGCACTCCCACTGTAGACACTGCGACGCTCCCACTGTGATACATTGCGCCACTCCCACTGTAGACACTGCGGCACTGCCACTGTGAGGCACTGTGGTTCTCCCACTGTGAGATATTGCAGCAGTCTCACTGTGAGACTCTGCAGCATTCCCACTATGAAACACTGCGGCACTCTCACTGTGAGAAACTGCGACACTCCCACTGGTTGACACTGCGGCACTACCACTGTGAGACACTGCGACAATTTCACTGTGAGACACTGCGACAATTTCACTGTGAGACACTGCGACATTCCCACTGTGAGACACTGCGGAATTTCCACTGTGAGACACTGCGGCATTCCCACATGAGACACTGCGACATTCCCACTGTGAGACATTGCGACATTCCCACTGTGAGGCACTGCGGCATTCCCACTATGAGACACTGCGGCAATCCCACATGAGACACTGCGACATTCCCATTGTGAGACATTGCGACATTTCCACTGTGAGGCACTGGGGCATTCCCACTATGAGACACTGCGGTAATCCCACATGAGACACTGCGACATTCCCATTGTGAGACATTGCGACATTTCCACTGTGAGGCACTGGGGCATTCCCACTATGAGACACTGCAACATTCCCACTGTGATACTTTGCAGCATTCGCACTGCGACGTGTGGAACTCCCTCTGTGAGAGACTGCGGCACTACCACTGTGAGACAGTGCGGCATTCCACTGTGAGACACTGCGACATTCCCACTGTGAACAACTGCAACACTCCCACTGTGAGACACTGCGATATTCACACTGTGAGACACTGCGGCATTCCCACTGTGAGACACTGCGGCATTCCCACTGTGAGACACTGCGGCATTCCCAGTGTAAGACACGGCACCACTTCCACTGTGAGACACTACAAAACTCCCACTGTGTGACGCTATAGCATTCCCAATGTGGGACTCTGCAGCATTCCCACTGTGAAACACTGCGGCACTCTCACTGTGAGCCACTCCGGCACTCCCACTGTGAGAGACTGCGGCATTCCCACTGTGAGACACTGCGACTGTCCCACTGTGAGACTCTGCGGCTCTCCCACTGTGAGACACTGCGGCATTCACACTGAGACACTGTGACATTCCCACTGTGTGGCACTGCGGCTCTCCCACTGTGAGACACTGCGGTTCTCCCACTGTGAGACACTGCGACTGTCCCACTGTGAGACACTGCGGCATTTACACTGAGACATTGTGGCATTCCCACTGTGAGATTCTGCGGCTCTCCCACTGTGAGACACTGCGGTGTTCACACTGAGACACTGCGGCATTTCCACTGTGACGCTATAGCATTCCCAATGTGGGACTCTGCACCATTCCCACTGTGAAACACTGCTGCACTCTCACTGTGAGACACTCCGGCACTCCCACTGTGAGAGACTGCGCTACTTGCACTGTGGGACATTGTGACACTACCACTGTGAGACACTGCGACAATTTCACTGTGAGACACTGCGACAATTTCACTGTGAGACACTGCGACATTCCCACTGTGAGGCACTGCGGCATTTCCACTGTGAGACACTGTGGCATTTCCACTGTGAGACACTGCGGCATTCCCACATGAGACACTGCGACATTCCCACTGTAAGACATTGCGACATTTCCACTGTGAGGCACTGCGGCATTCCCACTATGAGACATGCCACATTCCCACTGTGAGACTTTGCAGCATTCGCACTGCGGCGTGTGGAACTCCCACTGTGAGACACTGCGGCACTACCACTGTGAGACACTGCAACACTCCACTGTGAGACGCTGCGGCATTCCCACTGTGAGACACTGCCGCACTCCCACTGTGTCACATTGCAACACTCCACTGTGAGACAGTGCGGCATTCCACTGTGAGACACTGCGGCATTCCCACTGTGAACAACTGCAACACTCCCACTGTGAGACATTGTGGCACTCCCACTGTGAGACATTGCCGCACTCCCACTATAGACACTGCGACACTCCCACTGTGATACATTGTGACATTCCCACTGTAGACACTGCGGCACTGCGACTGTGAGGCACTGTGGTTCTCCCACTGTGAGACATTGCAGCACTCTCACTGTGAGACATTGCAGCACTCTCACTGTGAGACATTGCAGCACTCTCGCTGTGAGATATTGCAGCAATCTCACTGTGAGACAGTGCAGCACTCCCACTGTGAGACACTGCAGCACTCTCACTGTGAGACATTGTAGCACTTTACTGTGAGACACTGCAGCTCTCTCACTGTGAGACACTGCAGCACTCTCACTGTGAGACATTGTAGCACTTTCACTGTGAGACATGCAGCATTCCCACTGTGAGAGACTGCAGCATTCCCACTGTCCGACACTGCGACACTCTGACTGTGAGACATTGCGACATTCCCACTGTGAGACACTGCAGCACTCTCACTGTGAGACCCTGCGACATTCTCACTGTGAGACACTGCAACACTCCCACTGAGAAACACTGCGGCACTCCCACTGTGAAACACTGTGACACTCACACTGGGAGATTCTGCAGCATTCCCACTGTGAGACACTGTGACACTCACACTGAGAGATTCTGCAGCATTCCCACTGTGCGACACTGCAACATCCCACTGTGAGACACTGCGGCACTCTCACCGTGAGACACTGCGACATTCACACTGTGAGACACTGCGGCATTCCCACTGGGAGACACTGCGGCATTCACAGTGAGAGACACTAAGACAGCAGCAGTCCCAGTATGCAGTCTGCAGCAGTGCCAGTGTAAGAGTTCTGCAGCACACACTGGGAAACTGCAGCACTCTCACTCTGGGACACTGCGACATTCACACTGTGAGACACTGCGACACTTACACAGAGATTTTGGAGCATTTCCACTGTGAGACACTGCGACAGTCACGCTGTGAGACCCTGTGACACTCCCACTGTGAGACACTGCGACTTCCCTCTGTGGGACATTGCGACACTCCCACTGTGAGATACTGCGGCACTCCCACTGTGAGACACTGCGGCATTCCAACTGTGAGACACTGCGGCATTCCCACTGTGAGGCACTGCAACACTCACACTGTGAGACACTGCGATATTCACACTGTGTGACATTGCGGCATTCCCACTGTGAGACACTGCGGCATTCCCACTGTGAGACACTGCGGCATTCCCAGTGTAAAACACAGCACCACTTCCACTGTGAGACACTACAAAACTCCTACTGACGCTATAGCATTCCCAATGTGGGACCCTGCAGCATTCCCACTGTGAAACACTGCGGCACTCTCACTGTGAGACACTCCGGCACTCCCACTGTGAGAGACTGCGCCACTTGCACTGTGGGACATTGTGACACTACCACTGTGAGACACTGCGAGAATTTCACTGTGAGACACTGCGGCACTCCCACTGTGAGACACTGCGGCATTCCAACTGTGAGACACTGCGGCATTCCCACTGTGAGGCACTGCAACACTCCCACTGTGAGACACTGCGACACTCACACTGTGAGACACTGCGATATTCACACTGTGAGACACTGCGGCATTCCCACTGTGAGACACCGCGGCATTCCCACTGTGAGACACTGCGGCATTCCCAGTGTAAGACACAGCACCACTTCCACTGTGAGACACTACAAAACTCCCACTGTGTGACGCTATAGCATTCCCAATGTGGGACTCTGCAGCATTCCCACTGTGAAACACTGCGGCACTCTCACTGTGAGTCACTCCGGCACCCCCACTGTGAGAGACTGCGCCACTTGCACTGTGGGACACTGTGACACTACCACTGTGAGACACTGCGACAATTTCACTGTGAGACACTGCGACAATTTCACTGTGAGACACTGCGACATTCCCACTGTGAGACACTGCGGAATTTCCACTGTGAGACACTGCGGCATTCCCACATGAGACACTGCGACATTCCCACTGTGAGACATTGCGACATTCCCACTGTGAGGCACTGCGGCATTCCCACTATGAGACACTGCGGCATTCCCACATGAGACACTGCGACATTCCCATTGTGAGACATTGCGACATTTCCACTGTGAGGCACTGGGGCATTCCCACTGTGAGACACTGCAACATTCCCACTGTGAGACTTTGCAGCATTCGCACTGCGACGTGTGGAACTTCCACTGTGAGAGACTGCGGCACTACCACTGTAAGACAGTGCGGCATTCCACTGTGAGACACTGCGACATTCCCACTGTGAACAACTGCAACACTCCCACTGTGAGACACTGTGGCACTCCCACTGTGAGAGACTGCGGCACTACCGCTGTGTCACACTGCAACACTCCACTGTGAGACACTGCGGCATTCCCACTGTGAACAACTGCAAAACTCCCACTGTGAGACAGTGTGGCACTCCCACTGTGAGACATTGCCGCACTCCCACTGTAGACACTGCGGCACTGCGACTGTGAGGCACTGTAGTTCTCCCACTGTGAGACATTGCAGCACTCTCACTGTGAGACATTGCAGCACTCTCACTCTGAGATATTGCAGCACTCCCACTGTGAGACACTGTAGCACTCTCACTGTGAGACATTGCAGCACTCTCACTGTGAGAAAGTGCAGCACTCTCACTGTGAGATATTGCAGCAATCTCACTGTGAGACATTGCAGCACTCCCACTGTAGACACTGCGGCACTGCCACTGTGAGGCACTGTGGTTCTCCCACTGTGAGACATTGCAGCACTCTCACTGTGAGGCAGTGCAGCACTCCCACTGTGAGACACTGCAGCACTCTCACTGTGAGATATTGCAGCAATCTCACTGTGAAAAATTCAGCACTCCCACTGTAGACACTGCGGCACTCTCACTGTGATACATTGCAGCACTCTCACTGTGAGACAGTGCAGCACTCCCACTGTGAGACACTGCAGCGCTCTCACTGTGAGACATTGCAGCAATCTCACTGTGAGACATTGCAGCATTCTCACTGTGAGACACTGCATCTCTCTCACTGTGAGACACTGCAGCACTCTCACTGTGAGACATTGAAGCACTTTCACTGTGAGACATGCAGCATTCCCACTGTGAGACACTGCAGCATTCCCACTGTCCGACACTGCGACACTCTGACTGTGAGACATTGCGACATTCCCACTGTGAGACACTGCAGCACTCTCACTGTGAGACACTGCGACATTCCCACTGTGAGACACTGCGGCACTCTCACCGTGAGACACTGAGACATTCACACTGTGAGACACTGTGGCATTCCCATTGTGAGACACTAAGACAGCAGCAGTCCCAATATGCAGTCTGCAGCAACGCCATGTAAGAGTTCTGCAGCACACACTGGGAAACTGCAGCACTCTCACTCTGGGGCACTGCGACATTCACACTGTGAGACACTGCGACACTTACACAGAGATTTTGCAGCATTTCCACTGTGAGACACTGCGACAGTCACGCTGTGAGACCCTGCGACACTCCCACTGTGAGACACTGCGACTTCCCTCTGTGAGACATTGCGACACTCCCACTGTGAGACACTGCGGCATTCCCACTGTGAGACACGGCGGCATTCCAACTGTGAGACACTGCGACCCTCCCACTGTGAGACACTGCGACGTCCCACTGTGAGACACTGTAGCACACTCGCTGTGAGACAATGCGACTTTCCGCTGTGGGACATTGAGACACTCCCACTGTGAGATACTGCGGCACTCCCACTGTGAGACACTGCGGCACTCCCACTGTGAGACACTGCGGCATTCCAATTGTGAGACAATGCGGCATTCCCACTGTGAGGCACTGCAACACTCCCACTGTGAGACACTGCGACATTCACACTGTGAGACACTGCGATATTCACACTGTGAGACACTGCGGCATTCCCACTGTGAGACACTGTGGCATTCCCACTGTGAGACACTGCGGCATTCCCAGTGTAAGACACAGCACCACTTCCACTGTGAGACACTACAAAACTCCCACTGTGTGACGCTATAGCATTCCCAATGTGGGACTCTGCAACATTCCCACTGTGAAACACTGCGGCACTCTCATGTGAGACACTCCGGCACTCCCACTGTGAGAGACTGCGCCACTTGCACTGTGGGACATTGTGACACTACCACTGTGAGACACTGCGACAATTTCACTGTGAGACACTGCGACAGTTTCACTGTGAGACACTGCGACATTCCCACTGTGAGACACTGCGGCATTTCCACTGTGAGACACTGCGGCATTTCCACTGTGAGACACTGCGGCATTCCCACATGAGACACTGCGACATTCCCACTGTGAGACATTGCGACATTCCCACTGTGAGGCACTGCGGAATTTCCACTGTGAGACACTGCGGCATTCCCACATGAGACACTGCGACATTCCCACTGTGAGACATTGTGACATTCCCACTGTGAGGCACTGTGGCATTCCCACTATGAGACACTGCGGCATTCCCACATGAGACACTGCGACATTCCCACTGTGAGGCATTGCGACAATTTCACTGTGAGACACTGCGACAATTTCACTGTGAGACACTACGACATTCCTACTGTGAGACACTGCGGCATTTCCACTGTGAAACACTGCGGCATTTCCACTGTGAGACACTGCGGCATTCCCACATGAGACACTGCGACAGTCCCACTGTGAGACACTGCGGCATTCCCACTGTGAACAACTGCAACACTCCCACTGTGAGACACTGTGGCACTCCCACTGTGAGACATTGCCGCACTCCGACTGTAGACACTGCGACACTCCCACTGTGATACATTGCGACACTCCCACTGTGATACATTGCGACACTCCCACTGTAGACACTGCGGCACTGCGACTGTGAGGCACTGTGGTTCTCCCACTGTGAGACATTGCAGCACTCTCACTGTGAGATATTGCAGCAATCTCACTGTGAGACATTGCAGCACTCTCACTGTGAGACAGTGCAGCACTCCCACTGTGAGACACTGCAGCACTCTCACTGTGAGACATTGCAGCAATCTCACTGTGAGACATTGCAGCACTCTCACTGTCAGACACTGTGGCTCTCTCACTGTGATACATTGCAGCACTCTCACTGTGAGACACTGCTACACTCCCACTGTGATACATTGCGACACTCCCACTTTAGACACTGCGGCACTCCCACAGTGAGACATTGCAGCACTCTCACTGTGAGACACTGCAGCTCTCTCACTGTGAGACACTGCAGCACTCTCACTGTGAGACATTGTAGCACTTTCACTGTGAGACATGCAGCATTCCCACTGTGAGAGACTGCAGCATTCTCACTGTCCGACACTGTGACACTCTGACTGTGAGACATTGCGACATTCCCACTGTGAGACACTGCAGCACTCTCACTGTGAGACACTGCGACATTTCCACTGTGAGACACTGCAACACTCCCATTGAGAAACACTGCGGCACTCCCACTGTGAAACACTGTGACACTCTCTCTGTGAGACACTGCGACACTCTCTCTGTGAGACACTGCGACACTCTCATCGTGAGACACTGCAGTAATGATCTAGATTGGGTGGCACGGTAGCACAATGGTTTGGACAGTTGCTTCACAGCTCCGTGGTCCCAGGTTCGATTCCCGGCTTGTCTGTGTGTAGTCTGCACGTTCTCCCCGTGTCTGCGTGGGTTTCCTCCGTGTGCTCCAGTTTCCTCCCACAGTCCAAAGATGTGCAGGTTAGGTGGATTGGCCATGCTAAATTGCCCTTAGTGTCCAAAAGGTGGGGTGTGGTTACTGGGTTACGGGAATAAGGTGGAGGTGTGTTCTTGGGTAGGGTGCTCTTTCCATGGGCCGATGCAGACTCGATGGGCCTGCTGGCCTCCTTCTGCACTGTAAATTCTCTGAGGATTATGCTGACAGTAGGACTTGAATGGCTGATTTGTGATTCAGAGGTGAAACTGTATAGCTCTGAACAAAGCTGATACTATAAATGAAAGGAGAGTTTTAAATATCATGGGCTATGTTAATGAAACCCTTTGCTGTTCATCTGTTAAAAAAATGAAGCTTAAAACATTATAAAGTATTATAACAACTATTACAACTCACAACAACTAAAACATTGAGACTGATTTCAGAAGTTTAGAATAAGGAGGGTTAATGAAGGTAATTTTTTTTTTGTTGTAACAGTTCTGTGATAATTAGGCAGCATTGGTGGAATTGTTTCACGAACATGTATGCAACGGGATTCTCCGTCGGCGCGATCCTTTGTTTCGCCAGCAGCGCACCCATGCCCACAGGTTTCCCGATGGTGTGGGGGTGACCACAATGGATAACCCCATTGGCCAACGGGAACAGAGAATCCTGCTGCCGGAGGGGCCGCGCTATGCCGGAAAAAGGGGCTGGCGGTACGGAGCTTCCCACCCAAGATATTTCCTATCAATCTTTGAATAAAACAAGGTTGTTTAAAATTTCCAGAAGTTCTGCAACGGTAAATTAATTTTCTGAATATAGTAAATTGTAATATTGCTGGACATAGTTTCTGTCGTCTATGTGAATAAGCTCGGCCTATTGTTACCATGTCTAATAAGGACGAAGAACCTCGGAATTCTTTAAGAAAGTTAACTCGTCATTTTGAGGAAAATGACATGGTCATCAAACCACTGCTGAAATGTGTTGGTACAATCATTGCTGAGTGGCATTATTGAAGTATTCTTTGTTAATTCTCATCAAAGAAATGTGTAATCTGTGCATTAATTCAAATCTAAATCAAGATGTAGTGCATAGCAAAAATATTTATTAATATAAATGTATATAAAGGACTTAATTTTGCAGCATGTTGCAATGACATACTTCTACTTCCAGTAGGCTAGATAGCAAGAGTGTGCTGCACAGTGACACCAACTGGTTCGGTCCTCGCACTGGCTGTGGTATTTCATGGAGACTCCTTGACTTGCTTTGCATTGACGGAGTGCCGTCCCTCAGGGTATGAGTTGCTAAACCGTCTCTCTCTCAGCCAGTGAAACATCCATAGATAATAGAAGCAGGAGGAGGCCATTCGACGTCTTCGAGCCTTCTCCGCCATTCATTATAATCATGGCTGATCGTCAAGTTCGATACCCTGATCCTGCCTTCCCCCCATATCCCTTGATCCCTTTAGCCCCAAGAGCTATAGCTAATTCCTCCGTGAAATCACACAACATTTTGGCCTCAACTCCATTCTGTGGTAGTAAATTCCACAGATCCACCATTCTCTGGGTGAAGACATTTCACCTCACCTCAGTCTTAAAAGGTTTACCCCTTATGACCTCAAACTATGACCCCTATTTCTGGACTGCCTCATCATTGGGAACATTCTTTCTGAATCTAGCCTGTCTAATCCTGTTAGAATTTTATAAATTTTTATGAATTCCCCTCTCACTCTTCTAATCTCAAATGAATATAATCCTAACCTCTCCTCATATGACAGTCCTGCCCTCTCGAAAAGTCATTGGCAAATAGGGTTAAGGAAAATCCCAAGGCTTTTTACACGTACATAAAAAGCAAGAGGGTAGCCAGGGAAAGGGTTGGCCCACTGAAGGATAGGCAAGGGAATCTATGTGTGGAGCCAGAGGAAATAGGCGAGGTACTAAATGAATACTTTGCATCAGTATTCACCAAAGAGAAGGAATTGGTAGATGTTGAGTCTGGAGAAGGGTATGTAGATAGCCTGGGTCACATTGAGATCCAAAAAGACGAGGTGTTGGGCGTCTTGAAAAATATTAAGATAGATAAGTCCCCAGGGCCTGATGGGATCTACCCCAGAATACTGAAGGAGGCTGGAGAGGACATTTCTGAGGCCTTGACAGAAATCTTTGGATCCTCACTGTCTTCAGGTGATGTCCCGGAGGACAGGAGAATGGCCAATGTTGTTCCTTTGTTTAAGAAGGGTAGCAAGGCTAATCCAGGGAACTACAGGCCGGTGAGCCTTACGTCAGTGGTAGGGAAATTACTGGAGAGGATTCTTCGGGACAGGATCGACTCCCATATGGAAGCAAATGGAAGTATTAGCGAGAGGCAGCACGGTATTGTGAATGGGAGGTCGTGTCTCACTAACGTGACAGAGTTTTTCGAGGAGGTCACAAAGATGATGGATGCAGGTAGAGCAGTGGATGTTGTCTATATGGACTTCAGTAAGGCCTTTGACAAGGTCCCTCATGGCAGACTGGTACAAAAGGTGAATTCACACGGGATCAGGGGTGAGCTGGCAAGATGGATACAGAACTGGCTAGGTCATAGAAGGCAGAGAGTAGCAATGGAAGGGTGCTTTTCTGATTGGAGGGCTGTGACTAGTGCTGTTCCCCAGGGATCAGTGCTGTTCGTAGTATATATAAATGATTTGGAGGAAAATGTAACTGGTCTGATTAGTAAGTTTGCAGACGACACAAAGGTTGGTGCAATTGCGGACAGCGATGAGGACCGTCAGAGGATACATCAGGATTTAGATAGTTTGGAGACTGATGCACTATCAATTATGACGTGACGAGAGTAGCGCGTAATCAAGGCTTTATTAAGCTGTGATGTGTGGCCTCCTGCAGCTGCTGCCGAAATGGCTGCAGCTCGGTGAGCAGTCAAATTTATACTCCGCCTACTAGGTGGAGCCAGCAGGCAGGGATCTACCCCTGTATCTGTAGTACAGGAGCCTTACAGTATTACATCTCGTATGTGATATATACAACAGTGGTGACTACCACATTCACCCCCTGTTAAAAAAGAGTCCAGAGGGGGTGGTGGAAAACTATTGACATGCATTTTAAGGTAAACATTTTGGGGAAAGTTCACAAATTCAGCCGATCGGGTGCCTTGATCCTCCGTTGTGAGGGCCGCAGTCCCGGTGGCGATGCAGGCGTCGGCTCGGTCGCCGATGACTCTGGGAGCGTGTAGACCTCATCTTCATCCCCGGGTGGGACCAAGGGGAGGACGGATCATCCTGGAGCGGGGGCTGTGGTGGGGTGCGCTGGGGGGAGGAAGAGTGGCGCCGGGGAGGACGGGGGGACGGCGACCCAGCTGGTGCCAGGTCCCTGAGGGAGACTGTGTCTTGGCGGCCGTCGGGGTACGCCACATAGGCATACTGCAGGTTTGCGTGGAGTAGCTGTACCCTCTCGACCAACAGGTCCGCCTTGTGGAGACACGCGTGCTTTCGGACGAGAACGGGTCCTGGAGCTGCCAGCCACGTTGGGAGCGAAACCCCGGAGGTGGTCTTCTTGGGGACGGCAAGGAGACGTTCATGCGGGGTTGCATTAGTCGCAGTGCAAAGTAGCGATCGGATGGAGTGAAGGGCGTCGGGGAGGACCTCCTGCCAGTGGGAGACCGGGAGCTTTTTGGACCGTAGGGCCAGCTAGACGGCCTTCCAGACCGTCCCATTCTCCAGCTCCACCTGCCCATTTCCCCGGGGGTTGTAGCTGGTCGTCCTGCTCGAGGTGATGCCCTTGCTGAGCAGGTACTGACACAGCTCATCGCTCATAAATGAGGATCCCCAGTCACTATGGATGTAGGCGGGGAAACCGAACAGGGCGAAGATGGTGTTGAGTGCTTTGATGACGGTGGCAGATGTCATATCGGGACATGGGATGGCGAAGGGGAATCTGGAGTATTCGTTGACCACGTTAAGGAAGTACGTGTTTCGGTCAGTGGAGGGGAGGGGCCCTTTGAAATCCACGCTGAGGCGTTCAAAGGGGCGGGAGGCCTTCACTAGATGCGCGCGGTCTGGCCGGTAGAAGTGCGGTTTGCACTCCGCCCAGACCTGGCAGTCTCTGGTGATAGCCCTGACCTCCTCAATGGAGTAGGGTAGATTGCGGGACTTTATGAAGTGGAAGAACCGCGTGACCCCCTGGGTGACAGAGAGCGTCGTGTAGGGTCCGGAGTCGGTCCACTTGTGTGCTGGCACATGTACCTCGGGAGAGGGCATCGGGGGGCTCGTTGAGCTTACTGGCACGATACAAAATCTCATAATTGTAGGTGGAGAGCTTGATCTTCCACCTCAACGTTTTATCATTTTTGATCTTGCCCCGCTGTGTATTATTGAACATGACGGCAACCGAACGTTGGTCAGTGAGGAGAGTGAATCTCCTGCCGGCCAGGTAATGCTTCCAATGCCGCACAGCTTCTACGATGGCTTGGGCCTCCTTTTCGATGGAGGAGTGCCGCATTTCGGAGGCATGGAGGTTGCAGGAAAAGAATGCCATAGGCCTGCCTGCCTGGTTGAGGGTGGCGGCCAGAGCGACGTCTGATGCATCGCTCTCGACTTGGAAGGGGGGCGTCTCGTCGACCATGTGCATCGCGGCCTTGGCGATGTCGGCCTTGATACGGTTGAAGGCCTGGTGAGTCTCAGCCATCAGGAGGAAAATGGTGGAGTGAATGAGTGGGCGGGCCTTGTCCGCATAGTTAGGGACCCATTGGGCGTAGTATGAGAAGAACCCCAGGCATCGTTTGAGGGCCTTGGAGCAGTGGGGGAGGGGGAGTTCCATGAGGGGGCGCATGCGGTTGGGGTCGGGCCCTAGAACTCCATTCTGCACCACCTGGCCGAGAATGGCTAAGCGGTTGGTGCTGAACACGCACTTCTCGTACGTTAGGTTGAGGAGTTTGGCGGTGTGGAGGAATTTGGAAAGGTTAGCGTCGTGGTCCTGCTGGTCATGGCCGCAGATGGTGATGTTATCCAGGTACAGGAAGGTGGCCCGCGGCCCGTACCGGTCAACCATTCGGTCTACCTCCCGTTGGAAGACCGAGACTTCGTTAGTGACGCCGAAGGGAACCCTAAGGAAATGGTAAAGGCGGCCGTCTGCTTCAAACGCAGTGTATGGGCGGTCCGCCTTGCGGATGGGGAGCTGGTGGTCGGCAGATTTCAGGTCCACTGTAGAGAAGACCTGGTACTGTGCAACCTGATTGACCATATCAGATATGTGTGGGAGTGGGTACGCGTCGAGCTGTGTGTACCGATTGATGGTCTGACTGTAGTCAACGACCATCCTGTTTTTCTCCGCGGTTTTCACCACTACCACTTGGGCTCTCCAGGGGCTGTTGCTGGCCTTGATGATGCCTTCCCGCAGTAGCCGCTGGACCTCAGACCTGATGAAGGGCCTGTCCTGGTCGCTGTACCGTCTGCTCCTGGTGGCGACGGGTTTGCAATCCGGGGTGAGGCTTACAAACAGAGAAGGCGGGTCGACCTTGAGCATCATGAGGCCGCATACAGTAAGGGGTGGTAGGGGCCCGCCGAATTTGAGGTGAGACTTTGGAGGTTGCACTGGAAGTCCAGGCCGAGTAGCAAGGCAGCGCAGAGGTTGGGGAGGACGTAGAGCCGTAAGCCGCTGAACTCTACGCCCTGGACGGTGAGGGTGGCGGTGCAGAACCCCCGGATCTCCATGGAGTGGGATCCTGAGGCCAGGGAGATTCTCTGGTTAATGGGGTGTACCGCGAGGGAGCAACGCCTTACCGTATCGGGGTGGATGAAACGCTCTGTGCTCCCGGAGTCAAGAAGGCATGATGTCTTGTGCCCGTCGACCTTTACCATCATCAACGTGGTCGCGAGGTTGTGCGGCCGGGACTGGTTGATCGTGATGGAGGCGAGCTGTAACTGGTGTTGGAAGGCGGTTGCAGGCGATGAGCGGCCCAATGAGGTGCCCGATGAGCAGGGGTCCTGAGGCGGGGAAGGTAGCGGCGCCCACGGGCAGCACGTGTTCTGAGGCGAGGAAGATGGCGGCGCCCATGGGCCGCACGTGTTCTGA